>NC_059227.1:8403346-8742096 GCF_020615455.1 Coregonus clupeaformis | reverse complement strand
GATTTACTTCAGCTTTTATTTCTTTCATCACATTCCCAGTGGGTCAGAAGTTAACATACAGTTGTGGTCAAATTTTTTGAGAATGACAAGTATTGGTCTTCACAAAGTTCGCTGCTTCAATGTTATGAGATATTTTTTTCAGATGTTACTATGGTATACTGAAGTATAATTACAAGCATTCCATAAGTGTCAAATACTTTTACTGACAATTACATTAAGTTTATGCAAAGAGTCAATATTTGCAGTGTTGAGCCTTCTTTTTCAAGACCTCTGCAATCCGCCCTGGCATGCTGTCAATTAACTTCTGGGCCACATCCCGACTGATGGCAGACCATTCTTGCATAATCAATGCTTGGAGTTTGTCCGAATTTGTGGGGTTTTGTTTGTCCACATGCCTCTTGAGGATCGACCACAAGTTCTCAATGGGATTAAGGTCTGGGGAGTTTCCTGGCCATGGACCCAATATTATTTCGATGTTTTGTTCCCCGAGCCACTTAGTTATCACTTTTGCCTTATGGCAAGGTGCTCCATCATGCTGGAAAAGGCATTGGTCGTCACCAAACTGTTCTTGGATGGTTGGGAGAAGTTGCTCTCGGAGGATGTGTTGGTACCATTCTTTATTCATGGCTGTGTTCTTAGGCTAAATTGTGAGTGAGCCCACTCCCTTGGCTGAGAAGCAACCCCACACATGAATGGTCTCAGGATGCTTTACTGTTGGCATGACATAGGACTGAAGGTAGCGCTCACCTTGTCTTCTCCGGACAAGTTGTTTTCCGGATGCCCCAAACAATCGGAAAGGGGATTCATCAGAGAAAATGACTTTACCCCAGTCCTCAGCAGTCCAATCCCTGTACCTTTTGCAGAATATCAGTCTGTCCCTGATGTTTTTCCTGGAGAGAAGTGGCTTCTTTGCTGCCCTTCTTGACACCAGGCCATCCTCCAAAAGTCTTCGCCTCACTGTGCGTGCAGATGCACTCGCACCTGCCTGCTGCCATTCATGAGCAAGCTCTGCACTGGTGGTGCCCCAATCCCGCAGCTGAATCAACTTTAGGAGACGGTCCTGGCACTTGCTGGACTTTCTTGGGCGCCCTGACGCCTTCTTCACAACAATTGAACCTCTTTCCTTGAAGTTCTTGATGATCCGATAAATGGTTGATTTAGGTGCAATCTTACTAGCAGCAATATCCTTGACTGTGAAGCCCTTTTTGTGCAAAGCAATGATGACGGCACATGTTTCCTTGTAGGTAACCATGGTTAACAGAGGAAGAACAATGATTTCAAGCACCACCCTCCTTTTAAAGCTTCCAGTCTGTTATTCTAACTCAATCAGCATGACAGAGTGATCTCCAGCCTTGTCCTCGTCAACACTCTCACCTGTGTTAACGAGAGAATCACTGACATGATGGCAGTTGGTCCTTTTGTGGCAGGGCTGAAATGCAGTGGAAATGTTTTTTGGGGATTAAGTGCATTTTCATGGCAAAGAGGGACTTTGCAATTAATTGCTATTCATCTGATCACTCTTCATGACATTCTGGAGTATATGCAAATTGCCATCATCAAAACTGAGGCAGCAGACTTTGTGAAAATTCGTATTTGTGTCATTCTCAAAACGTTTGACTCAATTAGTATTTGGTAGCGTTGCCTTTAAATTGTTTTACTTGGGTCAAACGTTTCGGGTAGCCTTCCACAAGCGTCCCACAATAAGTTGGGTGAATTTTGGCCCATTCCTCCTGACAGTGCTGGTGTAACTGAGTCAGGTTTGTAGGCCTCCTTGCTCACACACGCTTTTGCAGTTCTGCCCACAAATGTTCTATAGGATTGAGGTCAGGGCTTTGTGATGGCCACTCCAATACCTTGACTTTGTTGTCCTTAAGCCATTTTGCCACAACTTTGGAAGTATGCTTGGGGTCATTGTCCATTTGGAAGACCCATTTGCGACCAAGCTTTAACTTCCTGACTGATGTCTTGAGATGTTGCTTCAATATATCCACATAATTTTCCTTCCTCATGATGCCATCTATTTTGTGAAGTGCACCAGTCCCTCCTGCAGCAAAGCACCCCCATAGCATGATGCTGCCACCCCCGTGCTTCACGGTTGGGATGGTGTTCTTCGGCTTGCAAGCACCCCACTTTTTCCACCAAACATAATGATGGTCATTATGGCCAAACAGTTCTATTTTTGTTTCATCAGACCAGAGGACATTTCTCCAAAAAGTACGATCTTTCTTCCCATGTGCAGATGCAAACTGTAGTCTGGCTTTTTTATGGCGGTTTTGGAGCAGTGGCTTCTTCCTTGCTGTGTGGCCTTTCAGGTTATGTCGATATAGGACTCGTTTTACTATGGATATAGATACTTTTGTACCTGTTTCCTCCAGCATCTTCATAAGGTCCTTTGTTGTTGTTCTGGGATTGATTTGCACTTTTCGCACCAAAGTACGTTAATCTCTAGGAGACAGAACGCGTCTCCTTCCTGAGCGGTATGACGGCTGCGTGGTCCCATGGTGTTTATACTTGCGTACTATTGTTTGTACAGATGAACGTGGTACCTTCAGGCGTTTGGAAATTGCTCCCAAGGATGAACCAGACTTGTGGAGGTCTATAATTTTTTTCTGAGGTCTTGGCTGATTTCTTTTGATTTTCCCATGATGTCAAGCAAATAGGTACTGAGTTTGAAGGTAGGCCTTGAAATACATCCACAGGTACACCTACAATTGACTCCAATTATGTCAATTAGCCTATCAGAAGCTTCTAAAGCCATGACATCCTTTTCTGGAATTTTCCAAGCTGTTTAAAAGCACAGTCAACTTAGTGTATGTAAACATCTGACCCACTGGAATTGTGAATACTGAATTATAAGTGAAATAATCTGTCTGTAAACAATTGTTGGAAAATTTACTTGTGTCATGTACAAAGTAGATGTCCTAACCGACTTGCCAAAACAATAGTTTGTTAACAAGAAATTTGTGGAGTGGTTGAAAAACGAGTTTTAATGACTCCAACTTAAGTGTATGTAAACTTCCGACTTCAACTGTATATATACACACTAGATGAGTCCCATGGGGTGTTGTTTTGACGCCTCCGCGCCTCCATCTTGGCACTCCCCCACCAGTGTAAAAATATTTTGAAAGCTATAGAAATGCATTTACTAATACTACATTTGTTTTTGCCACGTTTATTCTATTACAGACATCTTAATGCATACCTTAAAATCATATTATGCAAGCAAAACTACCAAAAAAATGAAGAGAAAATATACAAATATTTCCTTAAAGTATAATTTTTTAGAAAGTTCTGTTACTGTCCCCACTACAATAACTAAAACATGTTCTTCAAACATTTAAATGTAATACTGTATAATTCCATTCATTCCTATGGAGGACTGCTTTTCTGAGGAGTGCCAATAAGGCTGACCGGTGGCTTCAAAGCCTCTCATTGGCCAAAACATAACATCAGCAATCCAGGGTTTATATACATCATTGGTGTTTTCTTACCAGCTGTGATTATCTGGACAGTCCATGGATGCCTGGTCATCAGAGCCTGGTAGGATCTCCACAGGCCCGCCATTCTCCGCTCTCTGCAGCAGGGTTTGGGTTAATTCCACAAATTCAATTCTAAGTCAATTCCCTCTCCCTGTAAATTACATATAATTCAATTGAAATTCCAGGTCAGTCTTTGAATTCAGAGAATTCAATTCCTCTCAATTCGAATGTTAGGTAAATTCCAATAATTTAATTCCCAATTCAATATTATCCCCAACAATTCCACAATTGTAAATCCCTCAGGCTTTCAGGCTGATCATGTCACTATTCAGACAGCCTAGCTATACTGTCTAATTCCAATTCAATAACTTGAAGATTGTTGAAATTCGAACTGAATTCAACGTAAATTCTCCACTTCATGAGTGAATTCAAGAATTTAATTGGAATTTCAAAAATATTTTGGGAATTGACCCTAACCCTGCTCTGCAGGAACACAGACAAACTTGTCAGAACTGCTTATAACCGGTCAGAACCCATATGCCTTGCCACCCCCTGATTATTGCATGTTGACATTAGTAGTTCATTATATAACTTTAGATTTATTATGAGACATTATGACAATGTTATGTCTTTTAAAAACAGTCGTCAATGGTTGGGTGATACCGGTAACCGTTTATTGACGTCACTAAGTAGACAACACAACTTTTCTTCATTATAATAACAGACAAGTAAATGTTGCCATAATGGACAACGTAGCTAGCCTACTCTGCAGGCTATGCAATCGAATGCCTGGCAGGCAGACCGATGTATGACACGTGTGCCCACGTAAGGTACCCCATTACCTGAGAAAAGGGGTGGTGGGAGCAAAGTTGCAAAAAAGTTGCTAGCAAGCTACTGCTAGCAATATCAATATAATAATAATATGCCATTTAGCAGACGCTTTTAACCAAAGCGACTTAGTCATGTGTGCATACATTTTTACGTATGGGTGGTCCCGGGGATCGAACACACTACCCTGGCGTTACAAGCGCCATGCTCTACCAATTGAGCTACTGAGGACCAATATGAATTGTAAAATTAAATTGTCAGCATGCCGTCATATTTACCCTACTTAATGTAATCCTAATAGTGAGCATATCCTTTCTTTATTCAACATAAAAACCCTGGTTGCTAGTCAACCAGAAGTAAAGCATGCCATGCTAGCTTAGCAACCTCAGTAGCTGGAATTCTGCCACCAATAAGAATATTGTCATGCAACCCTAACATTACAGAACCAATAGTAAACCCCTTTTATATATACATATAATCATAATACACACGGTAAAACTACACGGCAATGAGTGTTACGATACATTTGATACAGTAGAATAAATTCCTACATGCCTGCTTTACAGATCCAACTGACACAAAGATGATCATCACAACTGTGACCAACGTCACTTCCACAATTAAGCTAGGATCAGATCGATAGAATGTCGCCCTCAGGTGGTGCAAACGAAGCTAACCCTACTTCATCAAGACGTCACCAACATAAAACACTGCACACGCGCAGTGTTTCTTTGAACATAAAATAATAACAAGTTATTTTTGCTAAGTTAACCAGTAGTGTTAAAAGTACCCAATTGTCATACTTGAGTAAAAGTTATTATACCTTAATAGAAAATGACTCAAGTAAAAGTGAAAGTCACCCAGTAAAATACTATTTGCATAAATGTCTAAAAGTATTTGGTTTTGAACATACTTAAGTATCAAAAGTAAATGTAATTGAAAAAATATACTTAAGTATCAAAAGTAAAATAATAAATAATTTCAAATTGCTTATATTAAGCAAACCAGATGGCACAATTTTCTTGTTTTTATTTATTTACAGATAGCCAGGGGCACACTACAACACGCAGACATAATTTACAAATGAAGCATTTGGGAATAGCGAGTCCTCCAGATCAGAGGCAGTAGGGATGACCAGGGATGTTCTCTTGATAAGTGCGTGAATTGGATCATTTTCCTGTCCTGCTAATCATTCAAAATGTAACGAGTACTTTCGGGTGTCAGGGAAAATGTATGGAGTAAAAAGTACATTATTTTATTTAGGAATGTAGTGAAATTAAAGTTGTCAAAAATATAAATAGCAAAGTAAAGTACAGATACTCCAAAAAACTACTTAAGTAGTACTTTGAAGTATTTTTAATTAAGTACTTTACACCACTGAAGTTAACACACTTAAAACAAGAAACAAACCAATTGTCTATCTTTTTCAATCAAGGTCTGTTCATACATCATGCTTTTTCCTATTTTAAAATCAACAAAAAGGCACAAAAAAAGAAGATTCATGGAAAATTGTTTAAACATAAAAATGTAACCAAGCTGTGTGAACCACACAAGCAGATAAAGTAACCAAAGACCCATCAACAGCTCAAGCCATACAAAACAGAAATGCAGGTGAGGTAACTGAATAGACATACTGTAGCGAAAGCTGCATTAGATGTCCTATAAAGAAGCATTGTTTGACACATGGGGATATTGTTTGACACACAGAAACAATACCATGTTAATGTATTTTTTTAGTGTTGCTGGCTGTCTCCCTAAAAAAATACATAAACATGGTATTGTTTCTATCTGGACAAATAGGTTACACTGTACGTTTACTATCCAAATGTCTGAGCTAACAATATGCATTGCATTATGTAAGTGATTAGGCTAAAAATGCCTGAGAGGCCATATTTTGGAACCTCATTTTTAAGACACTATATTTTAACGCTGATATAGCCATTGAATCCTCAAGGTTCTGTCTTGCAACACTAACTATGAAGGCCAGAAAACGTAATAAATGTAAATTGCCAAGAGCTGGTCAGGCCATAAAAACATGATACAGATGATTCATGATGGTTACATTGAGTAGCTTCAGTCAGAGAGACAACGTCTCCTGCTGTTACATCCAAGATAAAGCATATCCTGTGGTAAATTCTCTATTATACTGCCTTTGTGAACCAACCAGGGGTATCAATTTAAATGAGAAAACATTAAATACACAGAAAATAATTTACACTGAAAAAAGTATTATTCAAGAGAAATGGCTGCAAAGTAAAAATATTTTTCTGCACCAACTACAACCATTAATATATAAATGAGGGGAAATCTAATAAAATCCTTAAAGGTCCAATGCAGCTGTTTTTATCTCAATATTAAATAATTTCTGTGTAACAATGACATTCCTTACTGTGATTTAAATCAAAATGGTCAAAATAAACAAAAATAGCTTCTTATAGCAAAGAGACATTTCTCAAGCAATAATGTTGCTAGGACTGTCTGTGAGTGGTCTGAGTGTGGAGGGGAAAACTGAAAACTAGGTTTGGAACACTCTTTCTTATTGGTCTATTAACTAATATACCGCCTGGTGATGTCACCAGGCAGACCAAACCTCCATCCCACCAAAACAGGCTGAACTCTCAGGGAGTCTTTTCAAACAGCTCTTACACTAATAGGGCATTGTCATAATTTTCAATTTCACAGTATTATTCCAACCTCATAGTGCGGAAATATAAAATACAGGAAAATCAAGTTGACACACTGGGCCTTTAAAACAAAAATGGCCTCAAATAATAAATAATTTCCCCAATTCCCCAGTTTTTTAGTGAATAATTGCCTATGACCTTTATCACAGCTAAGACAACGGTAAAGAGAGGACAGTACAGAATGTCCATAGAAGCGGTCTGTTAACTAATACTAAGGCTATATTGAGCTTAAAAGCTACCTATGAGCTATACTACCTTATATGTTCACTACCTACTTGGTCCATTGTACCCTCAGACCATTAACATGCTCCTCTCAGCTATAAGACAAAGTCTCCCTGTAAATAACAACAGCCATCACCATATAATATTCATGTTATTCAAGCACAGTTCAGATATGGCACTAACAGACACATACAGTCTTCTCTCTCCTTCCCTGATGTCATAGTGTGGTGTGATTTGTCATCTGAACTATTTCTATGGGTCCACTCAATAGGTAAACATCAAAAGGACTAGAAATGGTCATCCTTCAACCCAACAGAGGCTTTTCATTTCTCTCGACTCTTTCTCCAACTTCACAGGTCCTGCTGCGTCAACAACATTCAAACAAGCATAATCACAAATCAAGTATTCTCATCAGTGAATAGATAGATTATCAATATATATGTATGGGGCTTACATTTATCGCCAGAGCCATGTATTTAGAATATTGTTCTAATTTTAGACATTCAGTTACATATCATTATTTAAATACTCCCCATGTAATGTCAATGGGGTGCTGCCACTGCTGCCATGGAATTGTAAAGTGTCATGTAAATGCATCATAATGCTCATTCTTGAAATGTTATACCATGGCATTGTTGAATACTCGTTTCGGATTGGCTTGAAGGGCATTCTAGAGTGTGCATTATTTCCCTATAAAGCACAGTATTTCAGCTTTGTAGAATTCAACATCTATAGTTCATGTTCTATGTTTGAGCTGCATTTGAAAGCAAAAGTCAAATTGAAAACATTGGTATTGTTGAATTCGATTTTCATAATAGCAAGTTAAGACTGATGGTTTGGTTAGCTAAACTAGCAAGTCTGTTTGGTTACCAATGCAACTACTGTAGCTATCTAGTAAACTTGCTAGCTACTTAAGTGGATAAACACATTTCTATCTGGAAATGCACATTTCTAGCGGCAAATGTGTTAAATAATAGCCATGGTATAAAAGGGATAATCAACTCGGGGCTCTATGCTTTCTCTGGAAAATAATGCAACTCCATGGAAGGTTAGTGCCTTCCAGTCGTTCATTATTTTCCATAGAATGCATAGCCCCTCATTGATTATTCCTTACATATTCCTCATGTAATGTTAATGGAGCGCTAACATGGCTGCTATAGAATGATGTAGTGTCAGGCACTGGTCTAAGGCACTGCATCACAGTGCTGATGCCCCACTACAGCCTGGGGTTCGATCCTATGGGTTTCCCGGTCACGGCAGGCGCACAATTGGCCCAGCGCCATCTGGGTTAGGGGAGGGTTTGGCCGGGGAGCTTTCCTTGGCTCATCGCGCTCTAGCGAGTCATGTTTCGGAGGACGCATGTCTCGACTTTCGCTTCTCCCGAGCCCGTTGGGGAGTTGCAGTGATGAGACAAGGTTGTAACTACCAATTGGATATCACGAAATTGGGGAGAACATTTTAAATAAAAAAGTATGTTGTAGTGTCATGATATTGCAGGAAGTTTCACTAGCTAAGCTAATATCACGTTTCCTCCTCAGGAGGGTAGGTAGCCTCATGACCTTTCACCTCGTTCAGATGTGAGGAGTTGGCACAGGGGTGGTGCTCAGGAGGGTAGGTAGCCTCATGACCTTTCACCTCGCTCAGAGGGGAGGAATTGGCACAGAGGCGGTGCCCAAGATGATGGGCAGTAGAGGGGTGCTGAGGGGGAGGTCCGGAGCTCTTAGGAGCTGGTCAAGGGCATGCATGGCTATGTGCTCGTGTGCTGACCGCCCCTCCTTCCTCTTCCAAAACAGTTCAGTAGTCCATCCCTTCATCACTCTCGTACCAGTCCGAGGGAGCATCCGTCCCAAAGTAACGATCCCCGAAATTACCTGGAGAAAGAGAGGAGAGCAGTCAGTCATGTTGTCATTGTGAATAAATGAGTTGGACTAGTGACAGTAAGGGATGTGTGATCAGTGGCCCCGCTGATGGAACATGAATCTGGGTTGATTCATAACAGAGCCCATCTACTTGGGCCTGAATAGCTGTGGCACCAGCTACGTCTGACAATCTGGATGTTTTCAATTTGTGATTAGGTCATCACACAATGTCATATCACTAATGATCATCAGTCAAACCACAAACAGCGTACTCACTGGATTAGCATGAGGCCACAGTTATGAAGGGAATGTGGATTAAATGAGAACAAAGAGAAAGAGAGAGCGAGAGACACCCACCAATGCCGGGGATTATGTGGAACTCGTCGTTGACATTCTTGTCGACAGCGGTGGTGATGATGCGGACCTTTGGGAAGGCGTAGGCCACAGAGTGGACGCCCATCTCTGCCATCAGTAGAGACAGCAGGAAGATCTTATCCTCCTGGACATCATGGTCCTACAGGGTGTCAGACATACAAATAGGTGACTTTTAAACACTATTGAAGGAAGAGTGGTGGTTAGAGGGAAGCTTTGTGACTGTAACACACTATTGAAGGAGAGAGTGGCAAGCATCACAGAGTGGCAAGCATAGCCAGACTTGTGGAGATCTCAAGCTCTTCCCAGTTCCCACTGCTACCTGTCAAAAGGCGCTCCTTAATGCGTTAGTCTGATATGTCTTCTGCACGTTATTGTCAAATATAACATACTACAACCAATGCTTCTAGTGAAAAACACACATGACCATGAATATCTTTTGCAGAGATAGTCATGGGAGAAAAGTATTGGATTGACCTGGAGGCAGTGAAGTTTGCTCTCTGAGGGCAAACAGAACCACAGACTTTGGCCAACATAGTGGACAGCAATAATTGACCCCAGATGTTTACATTTCACAATGGGCGAAGGCTAAAGCAGAGCTGTACCTTTAGCTCTGCAGCCTTATCACAATGAGGAGACAGAGCCTCAAACTTACTGAACTAAAACAGTGTTTCATGACAGCAAACACGCATCCCAATCTCTCCTTAATCTCCTGCTGCTGTAGCCGTCCAGTCTCCACTTGCAGAGCTGCTCTCCTGTTATCTCAACACCAACATGGACAACGCCTACTCTGCTATCTGCCATGTCTCAGGGGTAACCAATTTTATCTGGATGCTAAACCAATGGATAAACCCCAAACCCTAATGTCTCCTCAATATAGGTGTGTGGCAGGGTAGAGAATACTAAAAAGAGAATATTAGACCAGAGGAGTAGAATGAGGTAGAATAAAGTAGAACTGACCAGCAGCACTCGGACTGCCATTAGAGCAGCAGCCCCAGTGGACACAGTGCTGTCCATCAGGATGACGTAGTCCTCACTGATGTCCTTAGGCAGACGCAGGTAGTGGAGCTGGACAGGGAACATAGGGCAGCAGTGGTCAAATAACAACATTTTATACAAGGTTTTCATTTGTGGATTTTGTTAACTTAAATGTCACGGTTTGAGCATCTGCTGTGAATGAAACCAGTACAGCTGAAGAAGAAACGGCCAAAGCGTGACGACTACATCTGACATCATACAGTATATCTCAAAGATATGGATGGTCTGTGACCCTGATGAGGAAGTGAACCTGAGGTCAATGAGGCTAATGTCTATCAGTTAGCCATGAGACTGACACCTAGCCTTGAATGAAGCCACTGAGAGAAAACAGATGACCGATACAACCATACACTCCTGCTTTATGGTCTCCGAGTTGAAAAGTTCATTTCTGGGTGTGTGTGAAGCCTTGCAACACAGAGAAAGCTCCACACAAACACACAGAAGCCTTGGTGAACAACATGACTAATTTATTTTTGTGTGTTACCTCCGGCTCTCCAGTGTCATGGTTGGTCTGGATGAGGATCTTCCCCAGCCGAATGTCTTTACACACAGCCATCAGAGCCTGCTCCATGGTCTCCCCTGCTCTCAGTATGGACACGCCTGTGATCTACACACACAATTCAATTGCATTCCAGGCTTTACACTCCCTTACAGTTTAGTTTGTAAGTAAACTTCCATTGAGCAGCCTGAAGGATCAGCATAGTGAGCGCTCAATGTTACAAAGCCTGATGTTAGGAGACAGACATCTGCAGTAGAGTAATACAGTCATAATAACCCTGCTGTCGAACAGAGCTGCTCCCACTGAGAGCCACTCAAACACATCCCCATAACGTGAGTGGAATTAATGATTTTCTCATGCCCATCCACACTGCGTCTAGTAAAACACATGTTAACAATGCAGATTCAATGCTGATGAAGAAAAGGACTGGAGAGAGATACAGCTAGTTTAACCACTGTAAAATCTCTGGCCAAGTATGACAGGTAGCACTCAGTGTGATTCTGACAATGTTGCTGCAATGTAGTATCAGGGAGTACATTGATACTTTATTGCAGTTTAGGGCCCAAAACCCTGTGTGAAAGTGGGGAGGTATCTGCATAGAGACTTACCCTTTTACCACTGAGTCTCTTCCCTTCATAGATGGAACCTTGGGGAGTCTCCACTTGCACAGGCTAGAGAGGATGAACAGAAAGAGGAGAGTAGAGACCAATATTAGTGTATGGTTGTGCACAGGGGGCGATATAGAATTGGCCATGTGTTGGCAGGGTCACTCACCTTGAGGGGCAGGAAGGAGAGGGCATGTTCTATGAGGAGCCTCATTAATCTCTTGGAGTAGAAGATGAACTCATCACGATTAGTGTCCTTATTCCTGCACGCATGCACACAAAACACACTCGGTTAGGGGACAAGGGCTGGGAGTGAGGGTGTGTGTATGTACACTCAGTGGCCAGTTAATTAGGTACACCCATCTAGTATGGGGTCCGACCCAACTTTTCTTCCAGAACAGCCGGAATTCTTCGGGAAATTGATTCTACAAAGTGTAGCGTTCAAACATATCTCAATTGGTATCAAGGGACCTAACGTGTGCCAGGAAAACAGTCCCCACACCATTAGACCACCAGCCTGTACTGTTGACACCAGGCAGGATGGGGTCATGGACTCATGCTGCTAACGTCAAATCCTGACTCTGCCATCAGCATGACGCAACAGGAACTGGGATTTGTCGGACCAGGCAATGTTTTTCCACTCCTCAATAGTCCAGTGTTGGTGATCACATGCCCACTGGAGCCGCTTCTTCTTGTTTTTAGCTGATAGGTGTGTTTGTCTGCTGCAATAGCCCATCTGTGACAAGGACTGACAAGTTGTACAGTTGTACTGCGCCGTTATTTGCCTGTTTGTGGCCTGCCTTTTAGCTTGCACGATTCTTGCCATTCTCCTTCGACCTCTCTCATCAACGAGCTGTTATTGCCCACAGGACTGCCACTGACTGGATGTTTTTTGTTTGCTGCACCATTCTCTGTAAATCATAGACACTATCGCGCATGAATATGACTGTAAGTCGCTTTGGATAAAAGCGTCTGCTAAGTGGCATATTATTATTATTATTATTATTATTATTATATATTATTATGAAAAGCCCAGGAGGCCAGCCGTTCCTGAGATACTGGAACCGGCGCGCCTGGCACTGACGATCATACCACGCTCAGTCGCTTAGGTCACTTGTTTTGCCCATTCTAACATTCAATTGAACAGTAACTGAATGCCTCAATGCCTATCTGCCTGCTTTATATAGCAAGCCACAGCCATGTGACTCACTGTCTGTAGGAGCGAACCATTTTCGTGTACCTAATAAACTGGCCACTGAGTGTATATTCATATTATAAACTCATTGCAGTGCAGAGTCAGTGTTGACAGGGTGAGAAACCGGGCCCCTGCGCTCTTCCAAAGCTCTATGGTCTTACCTGATGATGGTGTGCATGCCGTGGACCTGTGGGGTGCACTCCATGACACTGAGTGTTTTGGGTAGGGGTTGTCCCTGGTGGGCCGAGGCCAGAGCAGACCTACACAACACAGAGACAGTCAGACCACTGCCCCCTGTTGGGGAGTTCACAGTACTACAACAACACAGACAGACCACTGATGGGGAGTTCACAGTACTACAACAGACAGACCACTGCCCCTGCTGGGGAGTTCACAGTACTACAACAACAAACAGACAGCAGTCAAGCCAGGGAGACAAAAGTAAGATACCACTGGGATATTTTATTTTCCTCCTCGTAAACATGTATGGTGGTCACGGCTGCACAGCCAGGCAAAGTGGGGTGGGGTGGGGGGGGATTAGTACGCAGGTCCTGGCAACAGCAATAATAATAATAATAATAATAATAATAATAATAATAATAATGCTTGAACAGGCTTCTCTGGAACGGTCTGGAGCATATGGTGCTTTACTGGCAGACAACGGAACATAACACTAGGACCATTTAGAATCTAGAAAATAACTATTACATTGTACAGCACTAAACAGTGGTTCTATTTATAAATAGAAATGCCATAAAGCAATTGAGCACTTTGTTATATGTTCTGCAATGTTGTTGCCAATACAAGAAGTCAAGACAACTCACTCTAATTAGTTTAGTACTGTAATTAGCAGTTTTCTATTTATGTATCTGGCACCAAAATACAGGCCAGTTAAGACTGCACAAAAGCATAAAGAAAACAAAGAATCAAGCAATTGGTTAAGACGTAAATGAAAAAAACGATATCTTGGGAAAATAGCAATGACAGCAAACAAAGATTGTTAGCTTTTGTTCTGGATGAAATGTTAACAATAGATTAATTAAAGAGATGGAAATGAGAGGGGGATATCAAACTAAAGAAAAGGAGGAAGATGCAGCAGTTTATCCTCACATATCCCATCGGAGTTTCCTCTGGAGAAGGTGACAAATATTCATTTTGCAAGAACAAGAGAGATGACAAAGAGAGGAAAGAAAGAAAATACAACAATTAAAAACGGCAGCAGGACAGAGTAGAGGCCCTGTGATCTCTGTGGAGAAGCTGATAGGGCAGGGAGGTGGTGTGAGGGCCGGGGGCTGGGGGGAATTAGGGCCCCTGTTCAGCTCAGCAAGGGGATGGCTTCAGGACCAGACAACATTTCCATGGTTACGAGTCTGACTGGGAGGAGTTTTTAAAAATATTTTCAATGGCCTTAGTGTGAGGAAATCTGATAAACATGCAGGAATAACTCAAGGTTATACTCAGTCCTTGGTTAATGTGATGTTAGCTTCTGATCTTTCGATAACAAGGAATTCATCTACTTGCAGCTACTGCAAAGTGATCAATCCAACAGCCAGGTCTCTCAGGTGTCTTTTAGATGGTCTTATCCAGAGCTCATTGGAACCATAGAGATGTCATCCTCACGGAGTTTGCGATAGTTTTCATGACTGACAGTGTGGAAGAAAGACAAAAGGAGGCGGACAGCCTTTCATTTTGTTTACACAAACATTTCCCATGGCACATTAAATGTGTTGATAATGTCAACAATAGGGAGAAAATATATTTTTTTAAGATAAGTTATTTGGTCTAAGTCAGTACTCCTTCAGACTGGGCACATCTCCTTTTGTCTTTGCTGTGCTCTCTGAGCTTCTGCTGAGAGGAAACAGAATAAAAGACAGGTACCACAAGAAAAAGAGAGCGAGAGAGAGGGGGAGGTAGAGAGATGGGAGGGGTGTGGTAGTCATACCTCACTGTGATTTCACGCTGAGATGGTTAGAGTGCATTCGGCCAGGGTTTAGCAAGTATTTCATTACACACACACACAGGGAGGAGAAAAATCAAATCAAAACATAACTCATGAAATGAGACAAGCCATTCCAACCTTCCAAACAAAGCCAAATGTCCCCAGTCCCCACCACCCTTTTAAATCAACACAAACACCCATCCCGTTGATGACATGCAATGATATTACATTCCCCTCCATTTTGCCATGAATCACACAGACCGACAGTGTTTCATCCGATCAGCTCTGGGTGCCTTTACTGGTTTCCCATTTCCACGTAACGCAGCTTGTATTTCCATCATTTCAAATGAACCGGTACCTCTTTCTCTCTAAATGAAGATTATACTCATGCATCAGATCAGGTTATGTTCCTGGTGCTCTGATCTCACAGCAAGGCCCAGTGCACAGCCGGGTGAATTTAATTAGACATTTACATTTTCTGGGCAATAAAAAAAATTGCAATACGGTTTTCAGCTCCTTTTCCATGCGGAAACCCCATATAGGGGCATCATATTTGCTTTACTTGTTTGATCTATTAGTCTGATAAATAAAATGGTTCCTACATAATATCTAGTACATGTCAAACAGAATGCTGCTGAGTGTGGCCTCCTTAACCAAACCAGGGGGTTTCCTAAACAGAAGTACTATAGTGGGCTCAGCAGTCTTGCTAAACTCAGCAAAAAAAGAAACGTCCTCTCACTGTCAACTGCGTTTATTTTCAGCAAACTTAACATGTGTAAATATTTGTATGAACATAAGATTCAACAACTGAGACATAAACTGGTCAAGTTCCACAGACATTAAATGGAATCATGTGTCCCTGAACAAAGGGGAGGTCAAAATCAAAAGTAACAGTCAGTAATCTGGTGTGTCCACCAGCTGCATTAAGTACTGCAGTGCATCTCCTCCTCATGGACTGCACCAGATTTGCCAGTTCTTGCTGTGAGACATTACCCCACTCTTCCACCAAGGCACCTGCAAGTTCCCAGACATTTCTGGGGGGAATGGCCTAACAGGTCCCAGACGTGCTCAATGGAATTGAGATACGGGCATTTCGCTGGCCATGGCAGAACACTGACATTCCTGTCTTGCAGGAAATCACGCACAGAACGAGCAGTATGGCTGGTGGCATTGTCATGCTGGAGGGTCATGTCAGGATGAGCCTGCAGGAAGGGTACCACATGAGGGAGGAGGATGTCTTCCCTGTAACGCACAGCGTTGAGATAGCCTGCAATGACAACAAGCTCAGTCCGATAATGCTCTGACACACCACCCCAGACCATGACGGGCCCTCAACCTCCAAATCGATCCCGCTCCAGAGTACAGGCCTCGGTGTAACGCTCATTCCTTCGACGATAAACGCGAATCCGACCATCACCCCTGGTGAGACAAAACCGCGACTCGTCAGTGAAGAGCACTTTTTGCCAATTCTGTCTGGTCCAGCGATGGTGGGTTTGTGCCCATAGGCAACGTTGTTGCCGGTGATGTCTGGTGAGGACCTGCCTTACAACAGGCCTACAAGCCCTCAGTCCAGCCTCTCTCAGCCTATTGCGGACAGTCTGAGCACTGATGGAGGGATTGTGCGTTCCTGGTGTAACTCGGGCAGTTGTTGTTGCCATCCTGTACCTGTCCCGCAGGTGTGATGTTCGGATGTACCGATCCTGTGCAGGTGTTGCGAGGACGATCAGCTGTCCGTCTCCCTGTAGCGCTGTCTTAGGCATCTCACAGTACGGACATTGCAATTTATTGCCCTGGCCACATCTGCAGTCCTCATGCCTCCTTGCAGCATGCCTAAGGCACGTTCACGCAGATGAGCAGGGACCCTGGGCATCTTTCTTTTGGTGTTTTTCAGAGTCAGTAGAAAGGCCTCTTTAGTGTCCTAAATTTTCATAACTGTGACCTTAATTTCCTACCGTCTGTAAGCTGTTAGTGTCTTAACGACCGTTCCACAGGTGCATGTTCATTAATTGTTTATGGTTCATTGAACAAGCATGGAAAACAGTGTTTAAACCCTTTACAATGAAGATCTGTGAAGTTATTTGGATTTTTACGAATTATCTTTGAAAGACGGTCCTGAAAAAGGGACGTTTATTTTTTTGCTGAGTTTATATGATGCCTCTTAGTGGAGGGTGTTATGGTTCATTAGCCTACAACAGGCCCTGTCCTCATCATCATCAGTCAGTCACAGTGATGTATGGAGGACGAGCGGCCGCCGTCTCTCTCCACTGGACTCCATTCATTACTTGGTCCACACCAGACACAATGGCATTTTACTACAGAGATCCCTTAATCCACAAATCCTCACAAACGCAGGCACACACACTTTTTGCTTTCTCTTGCACCTGCGGTCTCTTGGGTGTACTTGAGTTGCGTACACCAGTGGTTCCCAACCAGGGGTACTAGGACCCCTGGGGGTACTTGACCTATCCACAGGGGCAACTTGAGAAGACTCATGAGACCATAGGCCTACTGGTAAAATGCACATGAGGGGGTACTTCAGGGGTACACCGGGCAGAGCCAAATTCAGTTGGTGGTACAGTAACCGAAAAAAGGTTGGGAACCACTGGCGTACACAACAGATAGAAGTCATGTGATCATGAGTAATACAGTATAGTGTGTTAAATATAATGTGACTGATCACCTTTATGAGAGCTTGTCTTTGAAACTTTCCATCTTGTCTCTCTCTGTGACAGATGGTTTGTCATATAACAGTGATGATGGATCAGGACTCAGAGCCACATACACTGAGTGTAAAAAACATTAGGAACACCTTCCTAATATTGAGTTGTAGGGACCATAAAGGGGCCATCTGACAGCAGAGAGCAAAGTGTTAAAGATGGGATTCAGAACGTATTGGTCATGGCGCTGACAGATAAATGGGATGCCCTTGACGCACACAAACGCACATGCATGTAAAGTATGAGGAATAGCCTCTCAGTTTTAAATCCACTCTTGTTAGGAGGCCCTTGGTGAAGAGACAGAGGGTTGAGTTTAGCTCAGCCGGATACCAGACAGGCAATCTACATGACATGTGATGCTGAATCCTGACCACTAGAGGGCAGAAGTGGAGTGGGCAACTGGTTGGGTCAACTTCTACTTGGAGACTAGCCTCTGAGAATTCAGAATTACTTTCGGATACCAGATTGAAACAGTGCATATACAAGACAGCTTTGAGTTTTAGTCTGCTGGTTTCAATAGGACATGTAGTATTGAGTACTCCTAGAGAATGAGACTCATCATCTATCATTTAATTCATCCAGAAATGACCCACCCATGTTGAGGGATAAGACCGGGTTCAGAGGTCATGGGTAGGGCCAAGAGTTTTTCCTGGTAGGGAAGGGGGTCAGGAAAAACTACTGGTCCTAGTCATGAGCCATGGGATAGGGGTCATGTCAGGCTGGCACACACAAACTCTGAGCATGGTGTGAGCCGGAGAGATGACACCATGTACAGAGATAGGGAGGGACTCCTCCATGCTTTTCCGTTAGGGTCTATGGGCAGAGGTATTGGAGATAAAGCCCTATTCACACATACCTTTTCAAGCTGACTGTGAACATGCTGAACAATCAGATCCAAGGCAACAAAGTTCTCACCCCCTGAAATAACCAACACACACACACATTGTTCTTTTATAGTAGAATCGCTATAGTTATCAGAAGTATTTGTACAATATTTGAAGCAGTGTTTTTAACACTGTGGTAGTAGCTATCTACAAACCACTCACCCCTAGGGACCACAATATCAGCCACATGCACAGTGGGCTCGATGTACTGCTCAAAGCTAGGCTTGACAAACTTGTTGTACTGCTTGATGACTCCGCTGATGTCACGGCCGCGCTCCGATATGTCCCTCTTCAGACGCCTGACCAGACGGATGTCTGAGTCTGTGTCCACAAACACTTTCATGTCCAGCAGCTGGGGGAGAGCGAGACGGAGAGAAATAGACAGAGAGGGATAAGAGGTCATGTACATAATCAATTCATAGGGCAGTGTTTACCCAATATATCATTTCAAGGCGGGATGCTGGGTAAAAGCCAAATTCCTTCTGGGGTTGGGGTGGGGCACCCCACTTATATGATGGTTGGGAAATCAATGTCCCAGGGTCGAAAGAAGTTAAATGGGATCTACTGTAAAGATGGCCTATTGGGTCTTTAATGCTCTTTTCCTGAACACACATAAATTGAAACACAGCCATCATCAGCCAGTCAGGGGTAACTAAAGACAGTGCTCAAAGCTCTAACCTCAGCAAAACAAAAGTTAGGAGGATTAATGGTCCAGCAGAAACACTGTATGTGATGGAGACGCAAAAAGAGGCAACAACCCAAAAACAAGAGCTATTGATGACTCTTTGGCCATTCAGTGTTGGAGCATAACTCAGACAGCCAATGAGACTGTCAGTCATTGAGCAGTAAATCTGCTTCCTGACCAACCGGGCGAGCACAAAGCGCCGCGCCAGCAGAGCTGTCAGCCTATTGGAGGAGGCTCAGCCTCACTCTCAGGGTCCTCTGTCATTGGGGGAAATGAGCAGAGCAGTTTAGGAACATTTTACAGCACTGCAGTTTAAAGACGGCTGCTAATTGTCGGGCCAGAACGCACCGGACGCTTGGAGCAGCCAGCAGGGTAAGGCCTGTTGGAGTCATGGCAAAGGGTTGAGAAATAACCAATTTATAGAAAAGTAAATAAACCGGTTGATGAGAATATTTAGTACTAAGTGAGCCACAATTAGTGATTTCAAGTCGTAAATCATCTTAAAAAACAACAACACAACACTTCTATAGAAATAATTAAAATGAAAGTACATCCAGTTATCTGCATTGTTTGGCTTATCATCCCTGCCCAGCTTAGCCCAACCTGTACAATGGCTGAAGTGATAAATCACCAGGAACAGAAGTGCTTTGCCAATGCAAACACATTCACAGTTTAAATTTGTATGGATTTCTGTACACACAGCACTGGCGGATCGAAGCTAACAAAGGGACCAATCAACAGCACCATCAATAAAACACAGTCTAGTCCATTCACTTACACACTGGCCAAACACACCCCCTCAAGTTATAATGGCGGGAAGGAGAGTCCTAGACAGGCTACAAGTCTAGACTACTTCATGGATTTAGATGAGCCAACATGGTGTTTGTGAGAAGTTGTTGATATATGTTGCAATAAAGAGGACCAAGATAATCATAGCTGACAAGGGCTGCCTGAAGAACTGCCATCAATTCTACTACAACAGCACTAGTATTAGTTTACACGTTGCTTTGTTTAAATTCTTAAGGGATTAAGATTTTTCATGCATTTCTTCCTTGAAGAGAAGTGGGCTTCATGTTAGCAAGTATAACTTTAGCCAAGACTGCTGCAGCAATGGATACCCAACAACACCATTTCTATCAGTCAGTCCCCAGCCCAGTCACCCAGGGCCAGCCCGAGCCTGCAACCCAAGCATAGCAGGCCCAGGCAGAGAGCTGCGAGCAGGAGAAAGGTAGAACAGTGAATAAAGAGAGAGAATCCCTCTAATTTCCCTGTATCTGCTTGAGGATGGCAGCGGCACTCCATTAATCGACGATGATGGTGCTGCAGTGGATAGCAGCCGTCTTACGGGGCTCCTGACCAAATCTGCTATGTTGTGTTTTTTAACACTGTTCTTACCTTTTTTTTTTTTATACATAATGTCTCCGTCATCATTTCCTATGACCGGAAACAGCTTCTGGACATCAGAAAAGTGATCACTAACCTCAATTTGGGTGGAAATTACTACTTTAAAGAGTTGGCAGCTCTGGAAGTTCTGCCTACTCCGAACCAGGCCCTAATCCCCGGGACTTGAAAGAGGAAGCAGCAGCGAAAGAGAAGCAGGCGAGCCGGCAACCTGACGAGACTACGTCGGCGAGCAAATAGACAGCCATTGCCCTCTGTTCTATTGGCGAACGCGTAATCACTGGAGAACAAACTGGATGAACTCCGTTCGAGACTATCCTATCAACGGGACCTGAAAAACTGTGATTTCCTATGTTTCTCAGAGTCGTGGCTGAACGAGGACATGGCTCTACGTCTCGATGGTTTTTCGATGCATCGCCAAGACCGGACAGCAGTGTCAGGCAAGACAAAGGGAGGAAGGGTGTGTGTCTTTGTTAAGAACAGCTGGTGCGTGATTTCTAATGTTAAGGAAGTCTCAAGTTTTTGCTCACCTGAGTTAGAATACCTCATGATAAGCTGCAGACCATACTATTTACCAAGATAGTTTTCATCTATATTTTTAGTAGCTGTCTATCAGATGGCACTAAGACCCCACTCAGCGATCGAGAAAATGCACATTAAGAGGCGGCGTTGCTCGTGGCTGGTGACTTTAATGCAGTGAAACTGACATTTTAACTCATTTTTACCAGCATGTTACCTGTGCAACTAGAGGCGACAAAACTCTAAATCACCTTTACTCTCCCTTTGGCAAATCAGACCATAACTCTATCCTTCTACTTCCTGCTTCCAAGCAAAAATTCAAACCAGTGACACACAATACGGAAGTGGTCTGATGAAGCGGATGCTAAACTACAGGACTGTTTCGCTAGCACAGATTGGAATATGTTCCGGGATTCATCCGATAACACTGAGGAGTTTCCCACATCAGTCACCGGCTTCATTAATAAGTGCATTGACGTCGTCTCCACAGTGACCCTACGTACAGTGCTTTCAGAAAGTATTCATACCCTTTGACTTATTCCACATTTTGTTGTTACAGCCTGAATTCAAAATGGATTAAATATACTTCCCCCCCACCCATCTACACAAAATACCCCATAATAACAGTGCCAACATGTATTTTAGATTTTTTTGCAAATGTACTTAAAATGTATGATCTAATTTACATAAGTATTCACACCCGAGTCAATATATGGTAGAGTCACTTTTGGCAGCGATTACAGCTGTGAGTATTTCTGAGCTTTGTACACCTGAATTGTACATTATTTGGACATTCTTTTTAAAATTCTTCAAGCTCTGTCAAGTTGGTTGTTGAGCAATGCTACACAGCCATTTTCAAGTCGTGCCATAGATTTTCAAACAGATTTAAGTCAAAACTGTAACTAGGCCACTCAGGAACATTCAATGTCGTCTTGGTAAGCAACTCCAGCGAGTATTTGGCCTTGTGTTTTAAGTGGAAAGCAGACAACCAGGTTTTCCTCTAGGATTTTGCCTGTGCTTAGCTCTATTACATTTCATTCTAAAAAAAGATGACAAGCATTCCCATAACATGATACAGCCACCACCATGCTTGAAAATATTAAGAGTGGTACTCAGTGATGTATTTTGTAGGATTTGCCCCAAACATAACGCTTTGAATTCAGGACATAAAGTTGATTTCTCCTCCAAATTTTAGAATATTTCTTATTCTGTACAGGCTTCCTTCTTTTCACTCTGTCAATTAGGTTAGTATTGTGGAGTAACTACAATGTCGTTGATCCATCCTCAGTAGGACGGCCATATCTTTGTAGTGACTGGGTGTATTGTTACACCATCCAACGCCTAATTAATAACTTTACCATGCTCAAAGGGATATTCAATGTCTGCTTTTTAAAAATGTATTTTTATCTACCAATAGGTGCCCTTCTTTGCATTGGAGAACCTCTCTGGTCTTTGTGGTTGAATATTACAGATCATTGTATGTGTTGGGTACAGAGATGAGGTAGTCATTCAAAAACCATCTTAAACACTATTATTGCAATTTATTATGTGACTTGTTAAGCTAATTTATTCTCCTGGATTTATTTAGGCTTGCCATAACATGGGGGTTGAATACTTGACTCAAGACCTTTCACCTCTTCACTTTTTATTAAAAAGAAAATATATATATCCACTTTCACATGATGGGGTATTGTGTGTATTCCAGTGGCCCAAAATCTCAAATGAATCTATTTTAAATTCAGGCAGTAACAACAAAATGTAGAAAAGGTCAAGGGGTGTGAATACTATGAAGGCACTTTACATACCCCAACCAGAAGCCATGGATTATAGGCAACATCCGCACTGAGCTAAAAGCTAGAACTGCCACTTTCAAGGAGTGGGACATTAATCCGAATGCTTATAAGAAATCCTGCTACAACCTTAGATGAGCCATCAAACAGGCAAAGCATCAATACAGGTCTAAGATCGAATCCTACTACGCCAGTTCTGACGCTCGACGGATGTGGCAGGGCATGCAAACTATCATGAATTACAAAGGGAAACCCAGCCGCGAGCTGCCCAGTGACGTGACCCTACCAGACGAGCTACATTTATTCTATGCTCGCTTCGAGGCAAGCAACACTGAACATGCATGAGAGCACCAGCTGTCCCGGACGACTGTGTGATCTCGCTCTCCGTAGCCGATGTGAGAAAGACCTTTAAACAGGTTAACATTTGCAAGGCCACGGGGCCAGACGGAATACTAGGACACGTACTCAGAGCATCCGCTGACCTGCCTAAATGACTATCGCCCCATAGCGCTCACATCTATAGCCATGAAATGCTTTGAAAGGCTCGTCATGGCTCACATCAACACCATCATCCCAGACACCCTGGACCCACTCCAATTCGCATACCGCCCCAACAGATCCACAGTTCACTGGCTACAGCTCAGTGGTAACACCAAACTCAGGACCCTGGGACTGAAAACCTCCCTCTGCAACTGGATCCTGGACTCCCAACAGGCCGCCTCCAGGTGGTGAGGGTAGGCAACAACACATCCGCCACGCTGACCATCAACACGGGGGCCCCTCAGGGGTGTGTGTTTAGTCCCCTCCTGTACTCCCTGTTCACCCACACGTGGCCGCGCACGACTCCAACATCATCATCAAGTTTTCTGACGACACAACGGTGGTAGGACTGATCACCGACGACGATGAGGCAGCCTATAGGGAGGTCAGAGACCTGGCAGTGTGGTACCAGGACAACAACCTCTCCCTCAACATCAGCAAGACAAAGGAGCTGATCATGGACTACAGGAAATGGAGGAGTGAGCACGCCCCCATCCTCATCGATTGGGCTGTAGAGGAGCGGTGTCCACATCACTAAGGAATTAACATGGTCCACACACCTACACAGTTGTGAAGAGGGCATGACTGCGCCTCTTCCCCATCAGGAGGCTAAAAAGATTTGCCATGGGCCCTCAGATCCTCAAAATGTTCTACAGCTGCACCATTGAGAGCATCTTGATTGGCTGCATCACCGCTTGGTACGGCAACTGCAAGGCACCTGACCGCAAGGCATTACAGAGGGTGGTGACCAATGTTCCCTCTAAGCTGCGCGTGTGTGCAGCTCTCCTGGGACTGCCGCGCAGAAGAAATATCAGCCTGCGCAGAGAAGCACGAGATTGAACTTCACTCAACTTTCTAGTTTTTTCCCCGTTAGTTAACACTATCAACGGTTCATTTTACTGTTGGAATTGTGATTGAAACAACGCAATATTAGCCACTTTCAATGCAACATACCGAAACAAAACGCACTATGCAAGAGATTTTGTTGTAGGCAGAACACATCGGAGTAGGATTCTAATGCATTGACAGGCACGACTAAGGCCCGTACTCTACACAGACCGGTGCGCCATAACCAATCAGAGTTGCAGGTAGGCCTATATGCAAATCGGCCATTGCCATATATGGATCTGTGCGATTCCCTTTGAACTGGACTGTGTTTACAGCATGAGAGTAGATGCGCTTGTTTTGTGCACATTCGTTCATATCCTTTGCTAGTTAGTGAGTTATTAGCCCAGTTATAGATAATTTGTAGTCAGCAATGGGGAGTGATTGCTTCCTACAAGAGCACAAAACATGTGCATTTCTATCCATCTTTGAAAAGTGAGTCAGAGCTTTTTTTGTCTTAAAGGGGCAGGCTTGAATACGCTAAGTAGCCAATAGGCAGAGGGTTGCATGATTTATCTGATTCTCTGTAATAATGGTATTGGAATAATTATGTATTTCATTTTGTAAAGTGGTTTCTTGCATCAAACAACAACATTTTCAGTCACTTCAGTGTCTGAAGGACAAGTGGAAAAACAGGTTAATGTCAAGTCCTGCATGTTTTTTTCAAATGTCTCTTAGAATGTAGGCCTACATTGAACACCACACATTGGCTACTATTGTAGGCTGAATGATAGAACAGCTACTTCCATGTTAAAATGTTATGGGATGCATTTTCTCCATTGTTTTTGATGATGGTAGGCCACTCTGGTAAACCTACATTATGATCACATAGCCACAGTAGCCTACTTGACCACTGTTAAAACTGCAACTTAGAGCGGGTACAGCCTCAGTGTTCACAGTAAACGCACGCAGGATGTTGCACAGAATTTTCACAATGTTCAAGTTTGCGCTCAGCAGACCTGAAATTTGCTCAGTGCCGAGCTCCATGCCATCCGAGACCCGTGTTCCAGGTGGCGTCAGAGGAAGGCCCAAAAAACAGCCCTGAACAGCTTCTACCACCAAGCCATAAGACTGCTAAACAAGGCTGCTAAATAGCTAATCAAATGGCTACCCGGACTAAACCAACTCTCTTGCACTGACTCTATGCACACACACTGGACTCCACCCACACACTCACACATACTTACAATGACACCCCAACACACACACACACAATGGTGTAAAGTACTTAAGTAAAAATACTTTAAAGTATTACTTATGCAATTTTTGGGGATATCTGTACTTTACTATTTATATTTTGGACAACTTTTACTTCACTACATTCCTAAAGAAAATAATGTACTTTTTACTCCATACATTTTCCCTGACACCCAAAAGTACTCGTTACATGGTGAATGCTTTGCAGGACAGGAACATCCCTGGTCATTCCCTGCTGCCTCTGATCTGGGTGACTCACTAAACACACATGCTTTGTTTGTAAATGATATCTGAGTGTTGAAGTGTGACCCTGGCTATCTGTAAATAAAAAATAAATTTAAAAAATGGTCCTGTCTGCTTTGCTTAATATAAGGAATTTGAAATAATTCATATTTTGACTTATGATACTTAAGTCATTTTAGCAATTACATTTACTTTTGATACTTGAGTAAAATAAAAGTAAAGATACCTTAGTAGAAAATGACTCAAGTAAAAGTGAAAGTCACTCAGTAAAATGGTAAAAGTATTTGGTTTTAAATATACTTAAGTAGAACAACTGGGTACTTTTTCCACCACTGCACTCACTACATACATGCACACACATGCATACTAACTCCAGACACGCACTCACACACACACACACTTTCACACTCACCACACACGCTGCTGCTACTGCTCAGTCAATTATCTATCCTGTTGCCTAGTCACTTTACCCTTACCTACAGTGGGGAGAACAAGTATTTGATACACTGCCGATTTTGCAGGTTTTCCTACTTACAAAGCATGTAGAGGTCTGTAATTTTTATCATAGGTACACTACAAAAATCCAGAAAATCACATTGTATGATTTTTAAGTAATTCATTTGCATTTTATTGCATGACATAAGTATTTGATCACCTACCAACCAGTAAGAATTCCGGCTCTCACAGACCTGTTAGTTTTTCTTTAAGAAGCCCTCCTGTTCTCCACTCATTACCTGTATTAACTGCACCTGTTTGAACTCGTTACCTGTATAAAAGACACCTGTCCACACACTCAATCAAACAGACTCCAACCTCTCCACAATGGCCAAGACCAGAGAGCTGTGTAAGGGATAAAATTGTAGACCTGCACAAGGCTGGGATGGGCTACAGGACAATAGGCAAGCAGCTTGGTGAGAAGGCAACAACTGTTGGCGCAATTATTAGAAAATGGAAGAAGTTCAAGATGACGGTCAATCACCCTCGGTCTGGAGCTCCATGCAAGATCTCACCTCGTGGGGCATCAATGATCATGAGGAAGGTGAGGGATCAGCCCAGAACTACACGGCAGGACCTGGTCAATGACCTGAAGAGAGCTGGGACCACAGTCTCAAATAAAACCATTAGTAACACACTACGCCGTCATGGATTAAAATCCTGCAGCGCACACAAGGTCCCCCTACTCAAGCCAGCGCATGTCCTGGCCCGTCTGAAGTTTGCCAATGACCATCTGGATGATCCAGAGGAGGAATGGGAGAAGGTCGTGTGGTCTGATGAGACAAAAATAGAGCTTTTTGGTCTAAACTCCACTCGCCGTGTTTGGAGGAAGAAGAAGGATGAGTACAACCCCAAGAACACCATCCCAACCGTGAAGCATGGAGGTGGAAACATCATTCTTTGGGGATGCTTTTCTGCAAAGGGGACAGGACGACTGCACCGTATTGAGGGGAGGATGTATCGCGAGATCTTGGCCAACAACCTCCTTCCCCCAGTAAGAGCATTGAAGATGGGTCGTGGCTGGGTCTTCCAGCATGACAACGACCCGAAACACATAGCCAGGGCAACTAAGGAGTGGCTCCGTAAGAAGCATCTCAAGGTCCTGGAGTGGCCTAGCCAGTCTCCAGACCTGAACCCAATAGAAAATCTTTGGAGGGAGCTGAAAGTCCGTATTGCCCAGCGACAGCCCCGAAACCTGAAGGATCTGGAGAAGGTCTGTATGGAGGAGTGGGCCAAAATCCCGGCTGCAGTGTGTGCAAACCTGGTCAAGACCTACAGGAAACATATGATCTCTGTAATTGCAAACAAAGGTTTTTGTACCAAATATTAAGTTATGCTTTTCTGATGTATCAAATACTTATGTCATGCAATAAAATGCAAATTAATTACTTAAAAATCATACAATGTGATTTTCCGTCTCTCACAGTTGAAGTGTACCTATGATAAAAATTACAGACCTCTACATGCTTTTTAAGTAGGAAAACCTGCAAAATCGGCAGTGTATCAAATACTTGTTCTCCCCACTGTATATGTGTATAGCTACCCCAATTACCTCGAACCCCCCTGCACATTGACGCGGTACTGGTACTCCCTGTGTATAGCGGTACTGGTACTCCCTGTGTATAGCGGTACTGGTACTCCCTGTGTATAGCGGTACTGGTACTCCCTGTGTATAGCGGTACTGGTACTCCCTGTATATAGCCATGTTATTGTTACTTGTTATTGTTATTCACTGTGTATTTGTTCCTTGTGTCACTATTTAATATTTTTTGTATCTTTAACTGCATTGTTGGTAAAGGGCTCGTAAGTAAGCATTTCACTGTTAGTCTACACCTGTTGTTTACGAAGCATGTGACAAATAAAATTTGATTTGGTTAATCAGCCTGGCTGGCGTCTCTGCAGAGTGGCAGAGTGATTAATCAGGTCTGCCGGGCGGGGTGAGAGAGGGAGAGCAGGGAGAAGGGGGTGACTGGAGACCAGGGAGGAGCAAGGAATTAAAGTAGAAAAGAAAAGGGAACATCTCATCTTATTACACTCACCTTAAAAGGGATAGTGCAAGATTGTCAATTAAGACGATTTTCTACTTACCCAGAGTCAGATGAACTCATGGATACCATTTTTATGTCCCTGCGTGCAGTTTGAAGGAAGTTAAAGTAGTTTAGTGAGCCATCGCTAACTAGCGTTAGCGCAATGACTAGAAGTCTAGCTACAAGAACAGCTAGCATAAGTAGAAAAATGACTTAATTGCCAAAAGCTGAAAAATGACTTAATTGCCAAAATCTCAGACTATCCCTTTAAATAAAGTTAGAAACAACCTTACCTTCAAAAGTTCCTTGTTGGCAAATGCCAGAATCCCCTCAAATATGACAACGTTGGCACCATACACAGTTTTCTGCAAAAAAAGAGCACACACCATAAAGAGATTATTACCACACAAAGCATATGGTGTACACTGACTGTACATAATTAGGCAGACAGACATCATATGGCAGAACAGGGACTGTGCCAGCTTTTCCAGGCATTATGAACAATGTGCCCACCAGGTGTGCCAGGTAAGAGCGTGGGTGTGTGCCTAGCAGAGGGAGACAGGTGGGTTAGCGAGGTGCAAGGGACACAGCGCTTTGGCAGCACCCCTCTGCAGTCCTGTCACCATGTTTACAGCTAAACCCAATGGTTATGAGATGCTCCAAATCCCCCCCTCTTCCCTCTACTCCCCCTGTTCCTCTGGCCTATCCCCTCTCCTCCCCCTCCTCCCTGGCTCTCTACCCCGGGTTCCTCCAGCCTATCCCCCTCTGATTTACGGCCCTAATCGAAGCAGTTTGTTTGCTGTAATTACCTTCCACTGCAGCTCTGATAATGGGTAATGTGATTTTTTTACCAAAGGAAGTAATGTCAGAGGTGGCTGAGCAGAACAGTGCAGGCCAGCTTGTCACGATCTCAGTGACTCACAGGGTCCTGATATGATCGTATGTGTCAGACTCTGAGTGAAGACATGTAACACTCAGGTGGTCTGGTAGTATTGCCTAGTCAGGGAGCTACAGAGTGTCACAACCCCATTACAGGAGTCAGACGAGCTCGGAGCTGCAGTGAATGACCAGGCTACCTTTGTATTGATCAGAGAGAGGGGAGTGGATCTCACACAGAGAGAAAAAGTGTTAATGGTTTCATTAATTTACCACATTACTACCCCCTGGTGATTTAAAAAGGCTTTAAAATAGAGGCAGCAGCTCAGAGGGAGGGAGCAAAGTGACCTCTAAGTTTACTAGTAGTAGACAAAATAGTTAATCTTCATTGATAATGAGTGTTGTAAAGTCCGTCACGAATGCTGGCTATATTCACAGCTAGACTAGTGCTTCCCTAGGGTTCTATGGCTTAATTACATTAACACTCCCATCATAAAATACGTTTTGAGTTACAAGTAATGTCATTGTTTCCCTGGATAGCTGTGCTTCTTTCAGCCATGAAATTGCATTGCGTCTTGAGGATATGAAAGCAACCATTAAACTAGGGCTGACCCTATTTAGTCGACTGATTGTTTGGTCAATAGGTTGTTGGTCGACCAATATTTTTTTTAGTCAAGCAGTCTAAAATAAATAAATACACACACACACACACACACATATATATATATATATATATATATATACAGTGAGGGAAAAAAGTATTTGATCCCCTGCTGATTTTGTACGTTTGCCCACTGACAAATAAATGATCAGTCTATAATGTTAATGGTAGGTTTATTTGAACAGTGAGAGACAGAATAACAACAAACAAATCCAGAAAAGCGCATGTCAAAAATGTTATAAATTGATTTGCATTTTAATAAGAGAAATAAGTATTTGACCCCTCTGCAAAACATGACTTAGTACTTGGTGGCAAAACCCTTGTTGGCAATCACAGAGGTCAGACGTTTCTTGTAGTTAGCCACCAGGTTTGCACACATCTCAGGAGGGATTTTGTCCCACTCCTCTTTGCAGATCTTCTCCAAGTCATTAAGGTTTCGAGGCTGACGTTTGGCAACTCAAACCTTCAGCTCCCTCCACAGATTTTCTATGGGATTAAGGTCTGGAGACTGGCTAGGCCACTCCAGGACCTTAAATGTGCTTCTTCTTGAGCCACTCCTTTGTTGCCTTGGCCGTGTGTTTTGGGTCATTGTCATGCTGGAATACCCATCCACGACCCATTTTCAATGCCCTGGCTGAGGGAAGGAGGTTCTCACCCAAGATTTGACGGTACATGGCCCCGTCCATCGTCCCTTTGATGCGGTGAAGTTGTCCTGTCCCCTTAGCAGAAAAACACCCCCAAAGCATAATGTTTCCATCTCCATGTTTGACGGTGGGGATGGTGTTATTGGGGTCATAGGCAGCATTCCTCCTCCTCCAAACACGGCGAGTTGAGTTGATGCCAAAGAGCTCGATTTTGGTCACATCTGACCACAACACTTTTACCCAGTTCACCTCTGAATCATACAGATGTTCATTGGTAAACTTCAGACGGGCATGTATATGTGCTTTCTTGAGCAGGGGGACCTTGCAGGCGCTGCAGGATTTCAGTTCTTCACGGCGTAGTGTGTTACCAATTGTTTTCTTGGTGACTATGGTCCCAGCTGCCTTGAGATCATTGACAAGATCCTCCCGTGTAGTTCTGGGCTGATTCCTCACCGTTCTCATGATCATTGCAACTCCACAAGGTGAGATCTTGCATGGAGCCCCAGGCCGAGGGAGATTGACAGTTCTTTTGTGTTCCTTCCATTTGCGAATAATCGCACCAACTGTTGTCACCTTCTCACCAAGCTGCTTGGCGATGGTCTCGTAGCCCATTCCAGCCTTGTGTAGGTCTACAATCTTGTCCCTGACATCCTTGGAGAGCTCTTTGGTCTTGGCCATGGTGGAGAGTTTGGAATCTGATTGATTGATTGCTTCTGTGGACAGGTGTCTTTTATACAGGTAACAAACTGAGATTAGGAGCACTCCCTTTAAGAGTGTGCTCCTAATCTCAGCTCGTTACCTGTATAAAAGACACCTGGGAGCCAGAAATCTTTCTGATTGAGAGGGGGTCAAATACTTATTTCCCTCATTAAAATGCAAATCAATTTATAACATTTTTGACATGCGTTTTTCTGGATTTCTTTGTTGTTATTCTGTCTCTCACTGTTCAAATAAACCTACCATTAAAATTATAGACTGATCATTTATTTGTCAGTGGGCAAACGTACAAAATCAGCAGGGGATCAAATACTTTTTTCCCTCACTGTATATATTACCGTTCAAAAGCTTGGGGTCACTTATACATTTCCTTTTTTTCGAAAGAAAAGCACTTTTTTGGTCCATTAAAATAACATCAAATTGATCAGAAATACAATGTAGACATTGTTAATGTTGTAAATGGCTATTGTAGCTGGAAACTGCTGATTTTTAATGGAATAGATACATAGGCGTACAGAGACCCATTATCAGCAACCATCAGTCCTGTGTTCCAATGGCACGTTGTGTTTGCTAATCCAAGTTTATCATTTTAAAAGGCTAATTGATCATTAGAAAACCATTTTGCAATTATGTTAGCACAACTGAAAACTGTTGTGCTGATTAAAGAAGCAATAAAACTGGCCTTCTTGAGACTAGTTGAGTATCTGGAGCATCAGCAATTGTGGGTTCGATTACAGGCTCAAAATGACCAGAAACTTTCTTCTGAAACTCGTCAGTCTATTCTTGTTCTGAGAAATGAAGGCTATTCCATGCGAGAAATTGCCAAGAAACTGAAGATCTCGTACAACGCTGTGTACTACTCCCGTCACAGAACAGCGCAAACTGGCTCTAACCAGAATAGAAAGAGGAGTGGGAGGCCCCAGAGCACAACTGAGCAAGAGGACAAATACATTAGTGTCTAGTTTGAGAAACAGACGCCTCACAGGTCCTCAACTGGCAGTTTCATTAAATAGTACTTGCAAAACACCAGTCTCAACGTCAACAGCGAAGAGGCGACTCCGGGATGCTGACCTAGGCAGAGTTGCAAAGAAAAAGTCCAGTGGCTGTGTTCTTTTGCCCATCTTAATCTTTTATTTTTATTGGCCAGTCTGAGATATGGCTTTTTCTTTGCAGTTCTATCTAGAAGGTCAGCATCCCGGAGTCGCCTCTTCACTGTTGACGTTGAGACTGGTGTTTTGCGGGTACTATTTAATGAAGCTGCCAGTTGAGGACCTGTAAGGCGTCTGTTTCTCAAACTACAGTCGTGGACAAAAGTTTTGAGAATGACAAGTATTGGTCTTCACAAAGTTCGCTGCTTCAGTGTTATGAGATATTTTTGTCAGATGTTACAATGGTATACTAAAGTATAATTACAAGCATTCCATAAGTGTCAAAGGCTTTTATTGACAATTACATTAAGTTTATGCAAAGAGTCAATATTTGCAGTGTTGACCCTTCTTTTTCAAGACCTCTGCAATCCGCCCTGGCATGCTGTCAATTCACTTCTGGGCCACATCCTGACTGATGGCAGCCCATTCTTGCATAATCAATGCTTGGAGTTTGTCCGAATTTGTGGGGTTTTGTTTGTCCACATGCCTCTTGAGGATCGACCACAAGTTCTCAATGGGATTAGGGTCTGGGGAGTTTCCTGGCCATGGACCCAAAATGTTGATGTTTTGTTCCCTGAGCAACTTAGTTATCACTTTTGCCTTATGGCAAGGTGCTCAATCATGCTGGAAAAGGCATTGGTCGTCACCAAACTGTTCTTGGATGGTTGGGAGAAGTTGCTCTCGGAGGATGTGTTGGTACCATTCTTTATTCATGGCTGTGTTCTTAGGCTAAATTGTGAGTGACCCCACTCCCTTGGCTGAGAAGCAACCCCACACATGAATGGTCTCAGGATGCTTTACTGTTGGCATGACACAGGACTGATGGTAGCGCTCACCTTGTCTTCTCCGGACAAGGTGTTTTCCGGATGCCCCAAACAATCGGAAAGGGGATTCATCAGAGAAAATGACTTTACCCCAGTCCTCAGCAGTCCAATCCCTGTACCTTTTGTAGAATATCAGTCTGTCCCTGATGTTTTTCCTGGAGAGAAGTGGCTCCTTTGCTGCCCTTCTTGACACCAGGCCATCCTCCAAAAGTCTTCGCCTCACTGTGCGTGCAGATGCACTCACACCTGCCTGCTGCCATTCCTGAGCAAGCTCTGCACTGGTGGTGCCCCGATCCCGCAGCTGAATCAACTTTAGGAGACGGCCCTGGCGCTTGCTGTACTTTCTTGGGCGCCCTGACGCCTTCTTCACAACAATTGAACCTCTCTCCTTGAAGTTCTTGATGATCCGATAAATGGTTGATTTAGGTGTAATCTTACTAGCAGCAATAGCCTTGCCTGTGAAGCCCTTTTTGTGCAAAACAATGATGACGGCACGTGTTTCCTTGCAGGTAACCATGGTTAACAGAGGAAGAACAATGATTTCAAGCACCACCCTCCTTTTAAAGCTTCCAGTCTGTTATTCTAACTCAATCAGCATGACAGAGTGATCTCCAGCCTTGTCCTCTGCAACACTCTCACCTGTGTTAACGAGAGAATCACTGACATGATGGCAGCTGGTCCTTTTGTGGCAGGGCTGAAATGCAGTGGAAATGTTTTTTGGGGATTAAGTTCATTTTCATGGCAAAGAGGGACTTTGCAATTCATCTGATCACTCTTCATGACATTCTGGAGTATATGCAAATTGCCATCATCAAAACTGAGGCAGCAGACTTTGAAAATTAGTATTTGTGTCATTCTCAAAACTTTTGACCACGACTGTAGACACTAATGTATTTGTCCTCTTGCTCAGTTGTGCACCGGGGCCTCACACTCCTCTTTCTATTCTGGTTAGAGCCAGTTTGCGCTGTTCTGTGAAGGGATTAGTACACAGCATTGTATGAGATCTTCAGTTTCTTGGCAATTTCACACATGGAATAGCCTTCATTTCTCAGAACAAGAGCAGACTGACAAGTTTCAGAAGAAAGTTATTTGTTTCTGGCCATTTTGATCCTGTAATAGAACCCACAATTGCTGATGCTCCAGATACTCAACTAGTCTCAAGTTTTATTGCTTCTTTAATCAGCACAACAGTTTTCAGCTGCGCTAACATAATTGCAAAAGGGTTTTCTAATGATCAATTAGCCTTTTAAAATTATAAACTTGGATTAGCAAACACAACGTGCCATTGGAACACAGGACTGATGGTTGCTGATAATGGGCTTCTGTACGCCTACGTAGATATTCCATTAAAAATCTGCAGTTTCCAGCTACAATAGCCATTTACAACATTAACAATGTCTACACTGTATTTCTGATCAATTTGATGTTCTTTTAAATGGACAAAAACAAGGACATTTCTAAGTGACCCCAAACTTTTGAACGGTTGTGTGTGTGTGTGTGTGTAATATATATATATATATATATATATATATATATATATAATAATTTTAAAAAATGTTTATGGCACGAGACACCTGTCCGATTCATGCTTGTCTCAGTGGACTAACCCATTGCGGAGGCCGTGCGGATGGCACACCAGTAGTACATTTACAGTTATCTCCCATGTTGGTTTGGTTATAGTAATTTATATTAATGCATTCAATATACTATTATTACAGTCTTATCGTTCTCATTGTCGGAGTGGACACGTTGTTTGTGTACCGCACAACCTAGGAACAAGTTTTGGTTTATTTCATTCCATTTAGGAGTTGTCAATTTATTCATTGTCGTTCGTTTGTAGTGCTCCTGTCAATGTTGAGTAAGGTCGTGCACCTGATTATACATAGAAGTAGGCCTAGGCTACCTGGCCTGCACGCAAATGTAGGCCTATAAATGTGCCCATTTGGGGATTTGATAGTACTTCTGATTGTCTTAACTGACCACCACTGTGGAACTTCTCAAAGTAATTTTTTCTTCACCTCAAACAGCAAGTAAACAAAGTCTGTTTTTACATCCATTGAGAATGACAATAGTTCCTCAATGTAGCCTATTTGAAAAATCTTTCCAGCTCTCTTTCGATAACCTCTCAGCGTGAAAGGGGGAGAACAATGTCATGCTCTGATCTGGTGGAAACGTCATAAAATAGGCGTACCTGATTACTTCTTATCCCTTGTGCAAATAGTCTACAGCTATGTCTGTCCGGTGCTCACTGGAGCGGGAAACTGAGGGCCCAGAATATTGTGTACAATGTTGCAAGTTTGCTAGTGCAAGTTTCAGGCCGGACCCAAGTTAATAGTTGATCAAATGTTTCAAGTTCTTTGCAGACAGGCCATGCGTAGCCAATGTGATTTATAGGATATTTATTTTTATCAGGATATTTTCTACCTGCAGGCTGTAATGTTTTTATTTGTTGGCTTTATGTAGGCTATTTTTACATAGTTGGCAATGGCAACAGAAGTTCCTTTTAGAATTTTGATTAACCACATGATTTTGAGATACGAAGACTATTATAAATGAAATGAAACTGTTCCATGAAAATGTGCATATAAAAATCATAACTGGCACGCAGATCGGTAGAAATGGTAAAATAAATTGGCAGTCCAAATGGAAAAGGTTGCCGACCCCTGGTGTAGCCTATTAGGAGCGTAACAGCAGAATATGCGAAGGCCTGCAGCAGCGGGAGGAAGAGGGTTGGGAACTGGTTTTTTCTTCTTCTGGCTAGGCTATCTTGATCTCTGGCTCTCTTGAATCATTTGTGTGTCTTAATTATTTAAAGCATCAGACAAGCTCAGTAGCCTAAATATAGTTGGTTAGGGTGTCTATATAAGAAAAAATACACATTTAAAATTTCGGCCAATCGATTGGTCGAAAGAACAGACGACTCTAGGTCGACCAAGATTATTTTTTTTGTCGGGGACAGCCCTATATTAAACTTTGAATGGAATTCTTACAACGACATGCTCTTTGTTGATAGTCGATATATAGAGATGTTTTAAATTCACACAAGCAGTTAATTTTTTCATTTAATATTGCTGAGACACAAAAGATTATCATTGGAAATGTTTTCCTGAACCTTCCTTACCCATTCCTTGCGGCGGCAGTGAGAAGTGAAGTCGTAGACGGGTACTTTGATGCTCTTGCCCTTCTTCAGCTTCCTCAGAACAGTCACCAGCAGCTCAAAGTCAAAGGCCTCTGGGTGGTCAAAGTTATACTCGTTCTTAGCTGCCAGCTCCTGCTCATCTTTGGTCAAAACCTGGGGGGAGAAAACAAAGTCAAGACTCAGGAATTCAATTACATCTCAAACTAACCTGGGCCTTTCCCCTGAACCCTAGGAAGGTACTTTAGATACTAGAAGTTTAGATAGCTGGCTAGACTAACTTACCAATCTAAAAAATGTTAGCTGACATGGGCTAATTGAGTGACTGTCAGTGGCTGACATAAGAGAAAATCTGCTGATGCACAAACACATTTCAAAATTGCACCTTGTGTATTCTACTATTCTAACTCTCAAAAGTAAGTTGAGACCCCGACTGAGTTCCCCCACAAAAGCGGGCCGGACGGTAGTTGCCCATCTCTGCTGTAGAGGGTATTGATTGTTCTGTGCTGCCCCTATACTAAACCACAGGGGGCTAGTTTTGGCTAGTTTACCTTCAAGAGCCTTCCTTATAAATAAAGCCAGGATCTTACCAAGGATAAACTCCTGGGGCTAAGCATATCTTATTATAGTTTACCTTGGTGTCCTCCTTATAGCATTTACGTGATACTCTTTTAGTAGAAACTCTAGAAAACTAAGTTTACCTTATAGAAAGAGTCCATGGAGAGGAGGACCACCCAGGGAACATCCAGAGCCTCAATTATCTTATTGGCCACCGTAGTTTTCCCAGAGGCACTTCCTCCACACAGCCCTGCAGGAAGAAACAGGGGTAAGGCGGGGCTCCTGACAAACGTACACTAGGAATCCAAAACAACTGTGGGAGTGAATCCAACAATACATGCTGTGGTTGTGAAAAACAGGATGCAGTGCTCATAGTGTCTGCTGCTGCACAGGGAGTGGAACCCCTATTAAGTGGTGAATACATAAACCAGAGAGGTGCAATGGTTCAGATAATATGGTGAAGTTCAAAACTGATGAGTTAGGCTACAAACTTGCACAGAAAGAATATTCAAGATAACAAAACGTAACTGAAAAGTGCCTGGATAAGCTGTTTTTCAAAATAATTGATTTTACTTAGAATTTAGCTATGTTGTCACAACAATGAAAACCAGCCATCAGACTGACTGACACAGACCATGAAGCAACCCATCCCCTAAATGACATTAAATCTGTCTGGAATTGTTAACCAGAGAAAATGTCAAACTCCTTTTATGTGCTCTCTTTCTCTCTCACTTGGCCTCTCCTCATTCTCTCCTCTTTGACCTCTGAGGCAGGTTGATTATTCCACTCCAGTGGACTTCCTACTATTTCCTCCAGTAGCAGAGTGCTGGCCAGAGCAGACCAGCAGGATGGCCTTTTTACGGGAATCATCGACCAGGGCACATCTTCAGAAGAATGGCGCTGGAATGTATAGCGGCCGTTTTACAGGCTCCAGACCAATTCTGCTATTTTGTGTTTGTTTTTTTTGGCACTCATCTTAACTTTGCTTTTTACATGTTTCCACCATCGTTTCCTATGACCGAAAAGAGCTTCTGGACATCAGAACGGAGATCACTAACCTTGAATTGGATGAAGATTTCTACTTCAATGAGTCGGCTGCAAAGGACACACTGCTCACCCCTGACCGATATAGAGGCCGAAGAACTGTACTACCCTATGTTTCTCAGAAACTTGGCTGAACAAGGACATGGATAATATTCTAGCTGTCTTTTTCTAGGACAGAACGGCAGCGTTGGGTAATCTCAAGGGGGGTGGTGTGTATCTCTTCATTAACAACAGCTGGTGCGCAATCTCTAATATTAAGGAAGTCTCTAGGTTCTGCTCACCTGAGTTAGAATACCTCATGATAAGCTGCAGACCATACTATTTACCAAGAGATTTCATCTATATTTTTCAAAGCAGTCTATTTACCACCACAAACCGATGCTGGCACTATGACCGCACTCAACGAGCTGTATAGGGCCATAAGCGAACGTGAAAATGCTCATCCTGTGGCAGCGCTCCTAGTGGTCAGGGATCTGAAAAACAGATTTCAGTTTTCCTGCATTATCTAATTTCGACCAGCATGTCACCTGTGCAACTAGAGGCAAAAAAAAATCTAGATCACCTTTACTCCACACACAGAGACGCATATAAAGCTTGCCCTCCATTTGGAAAATCTGACCTAACTCTATCCTGCTGATTCCTGCTTACAAACAAAAACTCAAACAGGAAGTACTTGTGACGCGCTCATTGCGGAAGTGACCGTACATACATATCCCAACCAGAAGCCATGGATTACAGGCAACATCCACACTGAGCTTAAGGCTAGAGCTGCCGCTTTCAAGGAGCGGGACACTAACCCGGACGCTTACAAGAAATCCCGCTACGCCCTCCGACAAACCATCAAAACAGACAAAGCGTCAATGTAGGACTAAGAAATAATCCTACTACACCAGCGCTGACGCTCATCGTATGTGGCAGGGTTTGCAAACTAGGGCTGGGCGATATGGCCTAAACCTCATCTAAATTTTTTCAAACTTATGTTTGAGGAGGCTGAAAATATTTGCCATGGGCCCCCAGATCCTCAAAAAGTTCTACAGCTGCACCATTGAGAGCATCTTGACTGGCTGCATTACCGCTTGGTACGGCAACTGCAAGACACCTGACCGCAAGGCACTACAGAGGGTAGTGCTTACGGCACAGTACATCACTTGAGCCGAGCTCCCTGCCATTTAGGACATCTATACCAGGCCGTGTCAAAGGAAGGCCAGAAAAATTGTAAAAGACTCCAGTCACCCAAGTCATAGACGGTTCTCTATGCTACCTCACAGCAAGTGGTACGAACAGTCTGGAACCAACATGACCCTGAACAGCTTCTACCCCAAGCCATAAGACTGATAAATAGTTAACCAAATAGCTACCCGGACTATCTGCATTGACCCTTTTTGCACACACTTTTTTTGACTCATCACATACGCTGCTGCTACTGTTTACAATCAGTCACTTTATTCCTAGTTATATGTACAGTGGGGAAAAAAAGTATTTAGTCAGCCACCAATTGTGCAAGTTCTCCCACTTAAAAAGATGAGAGAGGCCTGTAATTTTCATCATAGGTACACGTCAACTATGACAGACAAATTGAGGAAAAAAAATCCAGAAAATCCCATTGTAGGATTTTTAATGAATTTATTTGCAAATTATGGTGGAAAATAAGTATTTGGTCACCTACAAACAAGCAAGATTTCTGGCTCTCACAGACCTGTAACTTCCTATTTAAGAGGCTCCTCTGTCCTCCACTCGTTACCTGTATTAATGGCACCTGTTTGAACTTGTTATCAGTATAAAAGACACCTGTCCACAACCTCAAACAGTCACACTCCAAACTTCACAATGGCCAAGACCAAAGAGCTGTCAAAGGACACCAAAAACAAAATTGTAGACCTGCACCAGGCTGGGAAGACTGAATCTGCAATAGGTAAGCAGCTTGGTTTGAAGAAATCAACTGTGGGAGCAATTATTAGGAAATGGAAGACATACAAGACCACTGATAAGCTCCCTCGATCTGGGGCTCCACGCAAGATCTCACCCCGTGGGGTCAAAATGATCACAAGAACGGTGAGCAAAAATCCCAGAACCACACGGGGGACCTAGTGAATGACCTGCAGAGAGCTGGGACCAAAGTAACAAAGCCAACCATCAGTAACACACTACGCTGCCAGGGACTCAAATCCTGCAGTGCGAGACGTGTCCCCCTGCTTAAGCCAGTACATGTCCAGGCCCGTCTGAAGTGCATTTGGATGATCCAGAAGAGGATTGGGAGAATGTCATATGGTCAGATGAAACCAAAATATAACTTTTTGGTAAAAACTCAACTCGTCATGTTTGGAGGACAAAGAATGCTGAGTTGCATCCAAAGAACACCATACCTACTGTGAAGCATGGGGTTGGAAACATCATGCTTTGGGGCTGTTTTTCTGCAAAGGGACCAGGACGACTGATCCGTGTAAAGGAAAGAATGAATGGGGCCATGTATCGTGAGATTTTGAGTGAAACCCTCCTTCCATCAGCAAGGGCATTGAAGATGAAACGTGGCTGGGTCTTTCAGCATGACAATGATCCCAAACACACCGCCCGGGCAACGAAGGAGTGGCTTCGTAAGAAGCATTTCAAGGTCCTGGAGTGGCCTAGCCAGTCTCCAGATCTCAACCCCATAGAAAATCTTTGGAGGGAGTTGAAAGTCTGTGTTGCCCAGCGACAGCCCCAAAACATCACTGCTCTAGAGGAGATCTGCATGGAGGAATGGGCCAAAATACCAGCAACAGTGTGTGAAAACCTTGTGAAGACTTACAGAAAACGTTTGACCTGTGTCATTGCCAACAAAGGGTATATAATAAAGTATTGAGAAACTTTTATTATTGGCCAAATACTTATTTTCCACCATCATATGCCAATAAATTCATTAAAAATCCTACAATGTGACTTTCTGGATTTTTTTTCCTCATTTTGTCTGTCATAGTTGACGTGTACCTATGATGAAAATTACAGGCCTCTCTCATCTTTTTAAGTGGGAGAACTTGCACAATTGGTGGCTGACTAAATACTTTTTTTCCCCACTGTACATATCTACCTCAATTACCTCGTACCCCTGCACATCGACTCGGTACTGGTACCCCGTGTATATAGCCAAGTTATCATTACTCATTGTGTATCTATTATTACGTGTTTTACTTTTAAATGTTTCTCTCTCTGCATTGTTGGGAAGGGCCTTTCACTGTTAGTCCAAACCTGTTGTTTTACGAAGCATGTGACAAATAACATTTTATTTTTATCCAAGTGTAAAATTGTTAAGCTAGCATGGAGGATGCCCTGAGCACTGAGGATGAGAGGCCATTATTGTATGATTTCTGAAAACCTTCACTATTTCAGGATAATTAAATTCTCTAAAAATGTCCACACTGCCAGTTGCACTACCTATCAAACTCTCCAGGACCAGGTTTGGTGACTAACCACTCCTTTTTATGTCATTTATGTTCATCGAGTTAAGTTTAGGGTTTGAGTTTACAGGTAATGAGTCATTACAATGTCAAATGTAAGCTTGCTTACCAATGACGAAAGCCTCCTTGAAGGTGGTCCCAGTGACATTGTACCAGGGGGGCCGTCCTGCAGTGTAGATGGTCCTCTTGTTGGTCCTCAGGAGAGGTGGCTCAGTCTTGCTCTGGCTGGTGGTCCGTTTCCGTGGAGAGAGCGAGGGGGTCAGAGGGCAGCGGGGGAGGTTACGAAGACTGTCCAGAGAATCATCTCTACTGCCACTGGGGTACGAAAACACCACAAGGGACAAAAAGGTTAGGACAGCACACATTCAGCCTCAACATGATAATTTAGCCCTCTTCACTGGATACCCTTTTATTATTGTAGAGATTCTCCATTGAAGAGGATTGTATTACAGCTATGATTTATTAATGAGGCGAATCACTTCAAACATCCACTCACAAAAGCCATCATATCCATATCTACCATCAGAGATGCCATTTGAGCTCACACCTGCCCCATGAAGATCTGGACAATTTGATTACAATGTCTAGGCCCTATGGCCTGTGGAGAGAGAAGAGAGGGGGTCCATACATTTCAGGAGCCCTCATCAGTAGTTCTCCACAGTTACACTAAATGGCCAAATGTATGTGAACACCCCTTCAAATTAGTGGATTCAGCTATGTCAGCCAAACCCATTTCTGACAGGTGTATAAAATCGAGCACACAGCCATGCAATCTCCATACACAAACATTGGCAGTAGAATGGCCCGTACTGAAGAGCTCAGTGACTTTCAACGTGGCACCGTCATAGGATGCCACCTTTCCAAAAAGTCAGTTAGTCAAATTTATTCCCTGCTAGAGCTGCCCCGATCAAGTGTAAGTGCTGTTATTGTGAAGTAGAAACATATAGGAACAACAACGGCTCAGCTGCGAAGTGGTAGGCCACACAAGCTCATAGAATGGGACCGCCGAGTGCTGAAGCGCGAAAAAATAGTTTGTCCTCAGTTGTAACACTCACGTCCGAGTTCCAAAAAGCAACGGCAGCACAAGAACTGTTCGTCAGGAGCTTCATGAAATGGGTTTTCATGGCCGAGCAGCCGGACACAAGCCTAAGATCACCATGCCCAATGTTAAGCGTCGGCTGGAATGGTGTAAAGCTCGCCGCCATTGGACTCTGGAGCAGTGTATGTACAACGCGAACGTCTAGCAACTCAAAGGTTGTGTGTTCGAATCTCATCACGGATAACTTTAGCATTTTTCGTTAATTAGCTACTTTGCAACTATACCGGACAAAAATAAAAAACGCAACATGCAATGATTTTACTGAGTTACAGTTCATATAAAGAAATCATTCAATTGAAATAAATTAATTAGGCCCTAATCTATGGACTTCTACTTGGAGCCTGGCACAGCAAATCAAAAAGTTTTTTTCCCCCACAAAAGGGCTTTATTACAGACTGAAATAGTGCTCAGTTTCATCAGCTGTCCAGGTGGCTGGTCTCAGACGATCCCGCAGTTGAAGAAGCCGGATGTGGAGGTCCTTGGCTGGCGTTTTTACACGTAGTCTGCGGTTGTGAGGCCGGTTGGACGTACTGCCAAGTTCTCTAAAACTAAGTTGAGGCGGCTTATGGTAGAGAAATGAACATTCAATTATCTGGCAACAGCTCTGGTGGACATTCCTGCAGTCAGCATGCCAATTGCAAGCTCCCTCAAAACTTGAGACATCTTTGGTATTGTGTTATGTGACAAAACTGCACATTTTAGAGTGGCCTTTTACTGTGCCCAACACAAGGTGTACTTGTGTAATGATCATGCTGTTTAATCAGCTTCTTGATATGCCACACCTGTCAATTGGATGGATTATGTTGGCAAAGGAGAAATGCTCACTAACAGGAATGTAAACAAATTTGTGCACAAAATTTGAGAGAAATAAGCTTTTTGTGCGTATGGAACATTTCAGGGATCTTTTATTTCAGCTCAAGAAACATGGGACCAACACTTTACATGTTGCGTTTATATTTTTGCTCAGTATACTTACTACTTCTTAACTACTTTGCAACTACTTAGCATGTTAGATAACCCTTCCCCTAACCTTAACCCTTTAACCTAACTCCTAAACCTAACCCTTTAACTACTTATCTAGCATGTTAATTTTACCTCTTGGGGATGTTATTCGAAAACATAATGTTAACTTTCACTGCTATGCGGATGACACACAGCTGTACATTTCAATGAAACATGGTGAAGCCTCAAAATTGCCCTCGCTAGAAGCCTGTGTTTCAGACATAAGGAAGTGGATGGCTGAAAACTTTCTACTTTTAAACTCGGACAAAACAGAGATGCTTGTTCTAGGTCCCAAGAAACAAAGAGATCTTCTGTTAAATCTGACAATTCATCTTGATGGTTGTAAAGTCGTCTCAAATAAAACTGTGAAGGACCTCGGCGTTACTCTTGACCCTGATCTCTCTTTTGACGAACATATCAAGACTGTTTCAAGGACAGCTTTTTTCCATCTACGTAACATTGCAAAAATCAGAAATTTTCTGTCCAAAAATGATGCAGAAAAATTAATCCATGCATTTGTTACTTCTAGGTTAGACTACTGCAATGCTCTACTTTCCGGCTACCGGATAAAGCACTAAATAAACTTCAGTTAGTGCTAAATACGGCTGCTAGAATCCTGACTAGAACCAAGAAATTTGATCATATTACTCCAGTGCTAGCTTCCCTACACTGGCTTCCTGTTAAGGCAAGGGCTGATTTCAAGGTTTTACTGTTAACCTATAAAGCGTTACATGGGCTTGCTCCTACCTATCTTTCCGAGTTGGTCCTGCCGTACATACCAATACGTACGCTACGGTCACAAGACGCAGGCCTCCTAATTGTCCCTAGAATTTCTAAGCAAACAGCGGGAGGCAGGGCTTTCTCCTATAGATCTCCATTTTTATGGAACAGTCTGCCTACCCATGTGAGAGACGCAGACTCGGTCTCAACCTTTAAGTCTTTACTGAAGACTTATCTCTTCAGTAGGTCATATGATTGAGTGTAGTCTGGCCCAGGAGTGTGAAGGTGAACGGAAAGGCTCTGGAGCAACGAACAGCCCTTGCTGTCTCTGCCAGGCCGGTTCCCCTCTCTCCACTGGGGTTCTCTGCCTCTAACCCTGTTACAGGGGCTGAGTCACTGGCTTGCTGGTGCTCTTTCATGCCGTCCCTAGGAGGGGTGCGTCACTTGAGTGGGTTGAGTTACTGACGTGATCTTCCTGTCTGGGTTGGCGCCCCCCTTGGTTTGTGCTGTGGTGGAGACCTCTGTGGGCTATACTCGGCCTTGTCTCAGGATTGTAAGTTGGTGGTTGAGGATATCCCTCTAGTGGTGCGGGGGCTGTGCTTTGGCAGAGTGGGTGGGGTTATATCCTTCCTGTTTGGCCCTGTCCGGGGTTTCTTCGGATGGGGCCACAGTGTCTCCGGACCGCTCCTGTCTCAGCCTCCAGTATTTATGCTGCAGTAGTTTATGTGTCGGGGGGCTGGGGTTAGTTGGTTATACCTGGAGTACTTCTCCTGTCTTATCCAGTGTCCTGTGTGAATTTAAGTATGCTCTCTCTAATTCTCTCGTTCTCTCTTTCTCTCTGAGAACCTGAGCCCTAGGACCATACGTCAGGACTACCGGGCATGCTGACACCTTGCTGTCCCCAGTCCGCCTGGCCTTGCTGCTATTCCAGTTTCAACTGTTCTGCCTGCGGTTACGAAACCCCTACCTGTCCCAGACCTGCTGTTTTCAACTCTTAATGATCGGCTATGAAAAGCCAACTGAGAGACCTGAGCCCTAGGACCATACGTCGGGACTACCGGCCGTGGTGACTCCTTGCTGTCCCCAGTCCGCCTGGCCTTGCTGCTATTCCAGTTTCAACTGTTCTGCCTGCGGTTATGGAACCCCTACCTGTCCCAGACCTGCTGTTTTCAACTCTTAATGATCGGCTATGAAAAGCCAACTGAGATTTATTCCTGATTATTATTTGACCATGCTTGTCACTTATGAACATTTTTGAACATCTTGGCATGGTTCTGTTATAATCTCCACCCGGCACAGCCAGAAGAGGACTGGCCACCCCTCATAGCCTGGTTCCGCTCTAGGTTTCTTCCTAGGTTTTGGCCTTTCTAGGGAGTTTTTCCTAGCCACCGTGCTTCTACACCTGCATTACTAGCTGTTTGGGGTTTTAGGCTGGGTTTCTGTACAGCACTTCGAGATATTAGCTGATGTACGAAGGGCTATATAAAATAAAATTGATTGATTGATTGATTAACTAACCCTAAACTTAACCCCTAAACCTAACCTTAACTCCTAGCCTAGCTAACGTTAGCCACAACAAATTGGAATTTGTGTAATGTACACGAATGCGTTATGAAGAAAGAAAATTGTGTAATACACACAAAATGCATTGTGATGAAAACCGTGTAATACACATTTGCACATCATCTTCTGCACATCTATCACTCCAGTGTTAATACTAAATTGTAATTATTTTGCACTATGGCCTATTTATTGCCTTACCTCCATAACTTACTACATTTGCACACACTGTATATAAATGTTCTATTGTGTTATTGACTGTACGTTTTGTTTTTGTTTATCCCATATGTAACTCTGTTGTTGTTTTTATCACACTTCTTTGCTTCATCTTGGCCAGGTCGCAGTTGTAAATGAGAACTTGTTCTCAACTGGCTTACCTGGTTAAATAAAGGTGAAATAAAAATAAATAAACACATGAAAAAGTGGACTTTTGTGTGCCTGTCACGAATTTCAAATAAGTAATTTGTGTCTATTTCACAATAAGCTGCGATGGTGTGTTGTTTATAAAGGAGCAGTCTAAGTAAAAACCAGTACATCAATTATCAGAAACTGTGTTGACTGAAACACACACAGCCAACACTAGTTTTACTGTCTGTGGGGGTGAGGGAGAAGGATGAAACCTTGACCACCCTCTCCAGGAAATCACACTGCTGCCTGTGGGCATTGGGCAGGTACTTGCATGAGTGAGGCTGTCATCATTTGGCCAAATAGTGTAGAAATTAAATGTGTGACAACAGCTGGGCTGTTTCATGTCTAAAAGTGGTTTCCTTACCTACTCTTCCTCTTCATCTGTCCTGATCTGAAGAAGACATGACAGGACATGTGAAAGCAAATTTGGTCATTCAAGGCCTATCAGGTATACATTCTCACATGACAAGTTCACGTAAGTGTAGTGTAGGAGAGGCGACGAAGAGATGAAGCCAACTATTTAACTTAACACCTGGACGTTCATATTGTTGCTGCTCCGCTACAATGCTAACTAGGCATCTGAATCACTGCACCCATATTCACTGCCACGAGTACGTGATGGTGCATTAGCTAGCTAATGCAGCCATCTGATTAATTTACTACATTCAACATAACTAGGCAACCTACTTATCTGGCTTCCAACATTCAAGCTGAGATATTGAGTATAGGCTTACATAAATGAACTTATTTCAAAGAAACACTAGCTTTGTGTGGTGGCATGACTAATGCTAGCTAGCTGGCTAGCCATGCCACCCCATCTGTCGTTGGCTTAGCCGGTTAATCTTCGGCGTGTCTCTGTACTGCTCTTTGTTAGCCTGAAACATATATCAACTATTTATATATACCTGTCAGATCTAGACACGGACAGGTCTTCTTCTTTCTCCCCCTCTTCTTTTTGTGGCATCTGGACATGGTTTAGGTTAATTGTCATTGCCATGTTTCCTTCCATCTCGTACTGGCTGGCTGTGCGTAAACACCGGAGGGAGCGTGTGACGTCACATTTTGTGTAAACGTCATGTGCGTGCGTGGAGTGCGCTCCATCCCGCAGCCCATAGATTTATGCCGCGTTCAAATACTAGTCGGAACTAGGAAACTCGGAAATGTTAGACTTGCTGATAAAATGAACGCAGCACGTGTATAACTACAACTAGTTAACACGTTGGAGATCTCCGAGTTTCCTAGTTCCGACTAGTACATGAACGCGGCATTATATCACAGACAGAAGGGGTAACCCAGACACGTCACAGGGGCTATCCAACTGAAGCATCCGTTTAGAACGTTTTCTCACCACCAAATATGGGAGTGAGAGGAAGTCCAGTCATGGGTAATGGAAGAGGATCGAACTAGGTCAAACTGGGCCGACGTTCTGATAATTATCTCATTGATGAAACATCTGATCTCAATAAATTTTTCTATTCCCAAAACTAGAATATATTACGAACACAGTGCACTACGTTTTATAGACTTGACGCTTTGTTAATTGCGTTGTTTAGGAGTGCAAGGTCAAATTGAGTTTGTACACACGCGCACTTCACGGAGGGGTCGACCCCTAACAGAAATATGCAAACACATACTACAACGCGTCAACAGGATCTCGGTAGCTCATGCTTGTTCTGCCCACTATGCTTCATTTACTCCCACTGTATCCAACAAATCAAATCAAATCAAATCAAATTTTATTGGTCACATGCGCCGAATACAACAAGTGCAGACATTACAGTGAAATGCTTACTTACAGCCCTTAACCAACAGTGCGTTTATTTTAAACAAAAAAAGTAAGAATAAAACAACAACAAAAAAAAAAAGTGTTGAGAAAAACAAAGAGCAGAAGTAAAATAATGTGACAGTAGGGAGGCTATATATACAGGGGGGTAACGGTGCAGAGTCAATGTGCGGGGGCACCGGCTAGTTGAGGTAGTTGAGGTAATATGTACATGTGGGTAGAGTTAAAGTGACTATGCATAAATACTTAACAGAGTAGCAGCAGCGTAAAAAGGATGGGGTGGGGGCAGTGCAAATAGTCCGGGTAGCCATGATTAGCTGTTCAGGAGTCTTATGGCTTGTGGGTAGAAGCTGTTGAGAAGTCTTTTGGACCTAGACTTGGCACTCCGGTACCGCTTGCCGTGCGGTAGCAGAGAGAACAGTCTATGACTAGGGTGGCTGGAGTCTTTGACAATTTTGAGGGCCTTCCTCTGACACCGCCTGGTATAGAGGTCTTGGATGGCAGGGAGCTTTGCCCCAGTGATGTACTGGGCCGTACGCACTACCCTCTGTAGTGCCTTGCGGTCAGAGGCCAAGCAGTTGCCATACCAGGCGGTGATGCAACCAGTCAGGATGCTCTCGATGGTGCAGCTGTAGAATTTTTTGAGGATCTGAGGACCCATGCCAAATCTTTTTAGTCTCCTGAGGGGGAATAGGCTTTGTCGTGCCCTCTTCACGACTGTCTTGGTGTGCTTGGACCATGATAGTTCCTTAACAAAGATTAACTTGCTTGGGTTAGTTATAAAAAATATTGGGTTAGTTGTACACATATTTGCTTATGTGCTGCGTTTAGACGAGGGATGCAAAAACAGTAATACCAGTCGGCATAGTGGGACAAGAAACCAAGAAAGACTGTGACCGCAAAAGCAAGCCAGCACGAAGGTATGCGTTGCTATGGTGATTTCCGTAAACAAACAGTGCATTCGGTAGAAAACAACACTACAGCAGACGGCAAAAGTTGAAATATTGGAGTCCCGTCTACCGTTGCGGCTGAAGACATTCACCGCCAGACTCAACATAATTTACTGTCATGCTCTCATTGAAAACAATGGCATCCCATTAGCCGTCTACCTCGTACGATGTAAACGCAGCATTAGATAGACCAGGCGTTATTGTATCTGTCCCATTATGGGGTCTATGAGAGCATGGCCAACAGCAAAAAAAAGTATACAGTAACTAACCCAAGATACACCACCGGTGCTGTTTCCAATGGGAGCAAATGAAGCATAGTGGGCAGAACAAGCAAGGAGGTGGGCAGAGGCAAGCACGAGCTAGCGAGATCCTATTGGCTATTACTAGCAAGTATTTGCATATTTCTGGTAGGGAACCACTACTCTGTGGAGTGCGCATGTGCAATAACTCAATTCGCCCTTCCACTCCTTCTAAACAATGCCATTTAAAAAATAAGTCTACAAAACTTAGTCCACTCTGTTCATAACAGATTGTAGTTTTGGGAACAGAAAACTGTATTGAGATCGAATGTTTCATCGATGGGAAAATTAGCAGAATGTTGGCCAAGTTTCACCTAGCTCCAGCTTCTACCACTTCCTGCCATATTTGGCCTTCTTTAGTAACCTGGCTCTTAAAAACCTTTGCACATCTACTAGTGATCCAGGCCACTTGTAGAGCAGCCGTGCATCTTTAGACTTCTATGGATAAAATCACTGAGGAAGCCATGAAGTGCTTTGAAAGGCTGGTCATGGCTCACATCAACAGCATTATCCCAGAAACCCTAGACCCACTCCAATTTGCATACCGCCCCAACAGATCCACAGATGATGCAATCTCTATTGCACTCCACACTGCCCTTTCCCACCTGGACAAGAGGAACACCTACGTGAGAATGCTATTCATTGACTACAGCTCAGCATTCAACACCATAGTGCCCTCTAAGCTCATCACTAAGCTAAGGATCCTGGGACTAAACACCTCCCTCTGCAACTGGATCCTGGACTTCCTGACGGGCCGCCCCCAGGTGGTAAGGGTAGGTAACAACACATCTGCCACACTGATCCTCAACACGGGGGCCCCTCAGGGGTGCGTGCTCAGTCCCCTCCTGTACTCTCTGTTCACCCATGACTGCATGGCCAGGCACGACTCCAACACCATCATTAAGTTTGCCGACGACACAACAGTGGTAGGCCTGATCACCAACAACGATGAGACAGCCTATAGGGAGGAGGTCACAGACCTGGCCGTGTGGTGCCAGGACAACAACCTCTCCCTCAACGTGACCAAGACAAAGGAGATGATTGTGGACTACAGGAAAAAAAAAGAGGACTGAGCACGCCCCCATTCTCATCGACGGGGCTGTAGTGGAACAGGTTGAGAGCTTCAAGTTCCTTGGTGTCCACATCACCAACGAACTATCATGGTCCAAACACACCAAGACAGTCGTGAAGAGGGCACGACAAAGCCTATTCCCCCTCAGGAGACTGAAAAGATTTGGCATGGGTCCTCAGATCCTCAAAAAATTCTACAGCTGCACCATCGAGAGCATCCTGACTGGTTGCATCACCGCCTGGTATGGCAACTGCTTGGCCTCCGACCGCAAGGCACTACAGAGGGTAGTGCGTACGGCCCAGTACATCACTGGGGCCAAGCTTTCTGCCATCCAGGACCTCTATACCAGGCGGTGTCAGAGGAAGGCCCTCAAAATTGTCAAAGACTCCAGCCACCCTAGTCATAGACTGTTCTCTCTGCTACCGCATGGCAAGCGGTACCGGAGTGCCAAGTCTAGGTCCAAAAGACTTCTCAACAGCTTCTACCCCCAAGCCATAAGACTCCTGAACAGCTAATCATGGCTACCCGGACTATTTGCACTGCCCCCCCACCCCATCCTTTTTACGCTGCTGCTACTCTGTTAATTATTTATGCATAGTCACTTTAACCCTACCATCAGTAACACACTACGCCGCCAGGGACTCAAATCCTGCAGTGCCAGACGTGTCGCCCTGCTTAAGCCAGTACATGTCCAGGCCCGTCTGAAGTTTGCTAGAGTGCATTTGGATGATCCAGAAGAGGATTGGAAGAATGTCATATGGTCAGATGAAACCAAAATAGAACTTTTTGGTAAAAACTCAACTCGTCGTGTTTGGAGGACAAAGAATGCTGAGTTGCATCCAAAGAACACCATACCTACTGTGAAGCATGGGGGTGGAAACATCATGCTTTGGGGCTGTTTTTCTGCAAAGGGACCAGGACGACTGATCTGTGTAAAGGAAAGAATGAATGGGGCCATGTATCGTGAGATTTTGAGTGAAAACCTCCTTCCATCAGCAAGGGCATTGAAGATGAAACGTGGCTGGGTCTTTCAGCATGACAATGATCCCAAACACACCGCCCGGGCAACAAAGGAGTGGCTTCGTAAGAAGCATTTCAAGGTCCTGGAGTGGCCTAGCCAGTCTCCAGATCTCAACCCCATAGAAAATCTTTGGAGGGAGTTGAAAGTCTGTGTTGCCCAGTGACAGCCCCAAAACATCACTGCTCTAGAGGAGATCTGCATGGAGGAATGGGCCAAAATACCAGCAACAGTGTGTGAAAACCTTGTGAAGACTTACAGAAAACGTTTGACCTGTGTCATTGCCAACAAAGGGTATATAACAAAGTATTGAGAAACTTTTGTTATTGACCAAATAACCAAAGAGCCACTAGAGATCCTGGTTCGAATCCAGGCTCTGTCGTAGCCGGCCGTGACCGGGAGACCCATGGGGCGGCGCACAATTGACCCAGCGTCGTCCAGGGTAGGGGAGGGAATGGCCGGCAGGGATGTTGGTAGAGCATGGCGTTTGCAACGCCAAGGTTGTGGGTTCGTTTCCCACGGGGGGCCAGTATGAAAAAAATAATGTATGCACTCACTAACTGTAAGTCGCTCTGGATAAGAGCGTCTGCTAAATGACTAAAATGTAAATGTAAATAATTTGCTAATAAATTCATTAAAAATCCTAGAATGTGATTTTCTGGAAAAAAAATTCTCATTTTGTCTGTCACAGTTGACGTGTACCTATGATGAAATTTACAGGCCTCTCTCGTCTTTTTAAGTGGGAGAACTTGCACAATTGGTGGCTGACTAAATACATTTTTCCCCCACTGTAATCTTTGTGTTTTCTCAATGACATTCAATTCAGCATTGAAAAAAGGCGCAAATTTAAGTTTGTTCCACCTGGAATCTGACCACAAAGTTAGAGACCACTATGATGACACACACCAAATGCGTTTAATGGATAATTTGTGTCTTCTTATAATCCCTCTTAAGGGCAAAGTAATCCTAAAGTAACTGAAAGTAATTAGATTATGTTACTGAGTTTGGGTAATCCCAAAAGTTACGTTACTGATTACAATTTTAGACAGGTAACATTTAGAAAGTAACCTACCCAACCCTGACAACAATACAGCACTGCTGCTGTTCAGCGGATTGTTGCTCGCCAACATAACAGTGGCGCTGGCTGCGCAGTCATTTGATGTACCGTACCAGTCAAAAGTTTGGACACACCTACTCATTCCAGGGTTTTTCTTTATTTTTTACTATTTTCTACATAGAAAATAGTAAAAAATAAAGAAAAACCCTGGAATGAGTAGGTGTGTCCAAACTTTTGACTGGTACTGTATATAAATGCGCATATTTGCAACAACCTGAGCCCATTGCAGACTCACAATGATGGGGCTATCTTTCGAAAATACAGGCTCCCACGAGAGGAGATACTTAGACTGCTCGATCTTGTGTCTCCCTCAATCAGCCGACCAACCCGCTGCAACTTTGCACTGAGTGCTGAGGTGCAGCTTCTAACAGCCTTGCGCTTTTACGCAGTAGGGAGTTTCCTCCAGGTCCTTGGGTATGGACACGGCCTCAGCAAGGCATCCATATCCAGGTGTGTTCACGCAGTGACTTTTGTTCTTCTGCTCCAACACTTTGGCCTACCAATGCAGGAAATGCACCCCTAAAAAATCTGTGTGTGTGGGTGGGGTAAAATTGATTTTTTTAATCATTATCAGAATGCCTAAATCTTCCCAAAAATAAGATGGAATACATAGATGCTGGCCCATGTTGACTCCAATGCTTCCCACAGTTGTGTCAAGTTGGGAAACTGTTGAGCGTGAAAAAACAGCAGTGTTGCAGTTCTTGACACACTCAAACTGCTGTGCCTGGCACCTACTACCATACCCCGTTTAAAGGCACTTACATATTTTATCTTGCCCATTCACCCTCTGATTGGCACACATACACAATCCATTTCTCAATTGTCTCAAGGCTTAAAAATTATTCTTTAACCTGTCTCCTCCCCTTCATCTACACTGATTGAAGTGGATTTAACAATTGACGTCAATAAGGGCTCATAGCTTTCACCTGGATTCACCTGGTCAGTCTATGCCATGGAAAGAGAAGGTGTTCCTAATGTTTTGTACACTTAGTGTATTGTGGTGCAGTGTGCTGAAGCACTGTGGAGGAAAGAAGACGACTGGGGTTCAGATCTTGAAATCAATGAACATTACATGATGGAAATGGTTAGTTTGTAGATTATGATGTTCTTTATTTTTATTCATAAAAACTAGTCTGCAAAATGTATATGCCTAGCCTACGTTTCACATGAAATACGGCTATTAGTCGTGTTTGCGGCATCGATCTCAGCACCAGGGAACTGGACAGCTCCCCTAACGGGATCATGTGAATAACCGAACACGCTCCCAACGACACTCTTAGCTGTCGCTTTTACAGGTTCGCTACCTGTTTGTTGGGAAACACTCTTAAAAAGGCTCATAAATAACGATGCATCTGGTACGATCATCATATTGCTTAAGTTACATCGCAACTGGGAAATGAGGCCCTGGCTCCTTGTTTTATCTGTGGCAGCGCCATTGAGGCCATCTCCATTTTGAAGTAGTCCGTTTTCTTCTTCTACTACTTCTATGAGTTGGCAAATAAATTGAAAGGGTGCATACTGCCAACTGTAGTGTGTTGTTTGAAAAGATATAAAGCAAGGTTGGGGTTTTACTGCCACCTGTAGTTATGGAATGGCTGATCTCTCCTGATGACCCAGATGGAATCATGTGATCCTTCCTTTAACCCATAGGAAGTCCCACCCAGTTGACTACCTCCAATTGGTGAAAGTCCTCAATGGCGCTGCCCATGTTAAAACAGGATTTTGGGCACTATAGTCCTCTATCTATCTCTATACTCCATCCTTACGGCTAGATGTGTGCCAAAGGTATTACGCGGATTTGACTCAGATTTATCCTGGCTGGTTCTAGTCTGGTCTGAATAAGAGCGTCTGCTAAATGATGTAAATGTAAATGTAAATGTCTACTCCTGTCATTGGCCAAGGTGCAACCTGATATTGAATTAGCAAATGCTGAAAAGTTGAATGTCTGAGGCTATTTGCATGTCATGACAATGTCGTTTAATTTAGAAATGGTCATTGAATAAACTGTAGGCTATAGTCAATGTCCACGACGTTAATTGAGCTTTCAATAATAGATAGCAGCCTACTTGTAGCTACAGGCTGTTGCACCGCACCGAAGGACCCAATCACCACTTTTTTTTGACGCTGACACATACGCTGTCGATACCTTTAAGGGCTGTTTCCAGTCAGCTGTGACTTGTAGCTGCACCAAAGCAAACGCATGCACATTCACAGCTAATTTGACCACTTGGGCTATAGGCTACTACAGCAGTGGAATTGAGAGTAGGCTACTAGTTTGTATCGGGTCTAATATTTGCAACTGGTGATACTTATTGCCATGAAGGATTTCATTCGTTTTATTAGCACAGTAGGAATGGCTTGGACGACTTATCTCAGTGCCATTTAAGATACAGTCGGACTGATCGCCGTGAAACTCCTTCACATCTTCAGATTCTGCTTAATTTGCTAGATACAACGGGTGACAAGACACGACCATGGATACCACTGTGAATTCAGGAAGAAATTCCGAGAAATCTCACCTCGTGCACGAGATGAATGCCAAAATGTATTCACTGAAAAGGTAATGCGCAGTTTTGTTCTTCATGTTTGAGCTGTGATTATTTCATATTAAGCAAAAATAATGTAGATGTTATGATATTTAGTGATATTTGGTTAATTCTACATGCCATATTCTGATATTCTAGGTTGTGCATTAGCCTACAAAGAGGGATAATTTCATGGTAATTTGTACAATTATACAGACATACAGTAGACTGCTCTATTTTTTTGAATGCAGTAATTTTAAGGGTTTATTAAACTGAAAATATTTAGGCTAAGGTGCAGGGCAGTAGGTGTAAACTATTTATCTTGTGCTGTGATTGTTTTTAAAAAACTGTAGTTAGTGTAGCTTATTGTAATTGTTGTAGACATAGGCAACCAAAATCAAACTGATAGAATTAGTCCTGTTTCTTGAAAACATGCGGTAATGCAACGAAAATGAATGTTACCATGAAGTAGGCTACCCATCCCATGCGGGGACAGCTAACGCTGCAAATAGAAGACATTCACATTTGTAGCCTATAATTTCCAAGGATACAGTGTAATTGAACGGTAGTGCCTAACTTTGCTTTATTCACGCCGAGTCTTTTCTTATCCTGTCCGGGTGCTGCCAATAAGCAGGCAGTGTGTGAAAGGTTTTATCTGAATGAACACATTATTTCCATGCTTGGCTTCGTTTTGGACAGTATTTTATGGATAGCCCGAGGGAAGTTAAATGATCACTGGTAAAAACTCATCATCTCTCATTACGAGATCTGATGAGAGAATGGTGAAACACCCTGAGACCGTAGCAATTCTATTAACCCATTTTTAAGTAATAGTAAAAAAACTCACTGGGGGATTGCAGATTTTTATCCGTCACTATTAAAATGTTCAGATACAAAATTGTAGGCAATTTTATTTAGTGAGCTATATTTTTCGGCAACAAAAAAAACATGCATTACAATGTGCTGCCAAGAGAAAACAGAAAATGTATTTAATAATAATATAATAATATGCCATTTAGCAGACGCTTTTATCCAAAGCGACTTACAGTCATGCGTGCATACATTTTTTTGTGTATGGGTGGTCCCGGGGATCGAACCCACTACCTTGGCGTCACAAGCGCCGTGCTCTACCAGTTGAGCACACCAATGTGCTGCCAAGAGAAAACAGAAAATGTATTTAAGAATGTGAAAAGCTTTTTAAAAGAAAGAATCCTTGAAATAGTTGTTATTATCTAATCTAACTATTTAAAATGTGCATGGGGAAATGGGGAAAAAGCCATGTTTAGTTAGTTATATGTAGCATGTATATAAAAAATAACAAAGCTATATAGATTATTAGGCCTACCTATTTATGTGTAAAAAAATGCTAAATACTGTTTAACCTAAACGAAAACTATTAGTCTATTATTTTAGTAGCCTATTGGGTTTAATACTCGATTACCAATGGCATAGAAATTGTAACCGCAAAAACACAAAAGATTGAATGAAGATTATTTGATTTCAGCACCATGGACAGCAGTTGCGTGTACAGAAAACATTTGACAAATGCTCGTTGTTTTTGCCACTCAAGTTGGTTATTTACTTGAATGGAAATAATGAACTTCTATCGTAGCAAATAAACCATAGAATCCTTGATGTTTTATTGATTTTGGGAATGTATTGCAATACGAATAGCTAATAGCCTATCCTTCCGGAAGTACATGTGGATCATCACATGGGAATTGGGCCTACACTGGATTCAGAGAGTGCTGGCGAGACCTGGCTATCTCCAAGGAAATGTGTCATCACCCACTGGGCAAAAACTGGTTGAATAAACGTTGTTTCCACATATATATATATATTTTTCAATATAAGATGACGTTGAATCAACATGGAAAACTGTTTGGATTTGCAAAAAGTAATTAATGTTAGGGATTTTCGTATTTTTTTTACCCAGTTTGCGACCTAAAACCAATGACATGTTGACATTTTTTGTTGATTTCACGTTAGTTGACAACTGAACCAAATGTAAATAAAAACTAGACGTTGAACTGATGTCTGTGTCCAGTGGGAAGCCAAAAGTATGTTAAGTTGATGGCATTAATAGGCCAATAGGAAATGCCCCACGATATTATATATATATTTGCCTTGTGTTGGGTTTAAGTGGACTCACATATTTTGAATTTGTATTTAAATTGCAGTATGATTTAATTAGTCAACCTCACCTGGGCTAACCATATAATTTCCAATAAAAAAATTGAATATTTGCTAGATTAATTTGATATATTAGCATCAGGAAACACGTGTTATATGAGATATGTGTTATATGTATACAGACATTTGTATAGAGCCTAAGAACGGTTTTAATGTCTTTAATCAAATCAAATGATCCGAAAATGCAATTAGATTTTAATAACATTACTTACATTTGAAGTTGAAGGTCCCGAATAGTTATTCTGATTCCCATAATATTTTTTTGTGATAGAAATGCTCACATTAAAAAAAGTAATTTCTCTCTCATGGCTAACTACCAGGAAGTTTGAAAAGACAGGCTAAGTGGGCGGGGAGCTTATATTCATGAGCTCGCCTTGACTGACAGCTCTTTGAAATGCAGTGTTGCAGTAAAATCATCTCAAGCAAATTTGGTGATAAACAAAGCAATTCAAACAACATTGAAATTGCATCGATTATGTCATTTTTTTTTTATACATCTCCTGTTTGGCATGTCTCTTGTGATGCACTTCACAGCAGCACTGAAGGACGTGTTGACATGACAACTGCATCAGTTTTGAATGCCCCCCCCCCCCTTTTGTTCCATGCTGGCTGAGCTAAGCATCTTTGCCATAGATGAATGGTGCAAACTTATATTTGTTAACACCCTACAGTCATGTTTTGGCACCAGTAGAGTAGCTATCTAGCTTTATAAACCACTCCCCTCTGCAAACACGCCTTCTCCGATGTTGAGTACAAGGTGGTACTTATTTAAATTAGGTAAGAGAATATCATAATAGAATTGGTGTATTAAAATTAGCGTTATGGTGATGTCACCCTTCCCCATAATAATCCTGACTTCTGAATCCAAGTGTTTCGCATGGGGGAGGGGACCAGTAACTTTATGATCAAACTTGATCAATATAGAAGCAGCAGTAATTTTTTATACTTTGGTCATCATACTTTGATCTGGTTTCATCCAAATATCATGAAAAACATGATTTTGACTGTTCATGACCTTTAAAGAACTCTCAAAGTCACAGATTTCGACCCTCCATAAACACCAACACAATATAGTTATATTTTAACGCTATTTACCATTCTGCTTGCCCTTACTAAACCAAAGTGACAAAAACTGTACAGATAGGCTAACTGGGTCCTATTATGTAAACTCTGCCAGTGAGAGCAGTGTGCATTCAACAATGACAATAGGACTTTGATACAATCTGAGCTTTGATATTGTAAAAGAGTAGTATAAATTAAATAGGTTGCTTGACAGCACCATGCATTCCAAGTCTGGGACAATAATTATGAGAGAGAGACTGATGTTGCAGCAGGTAACACCAACCCTGGAAAGTATTGCAGCGTGAAATGGGGAATGTTTATGTTTATGGCATGTTTGTTTAAGTGTGCCCACAGTGTGTGGGGGTGTGGGTGTTGCAGTGTCACCATATCTTCAGATCAGCAAAGCAGGACGGTCTTTACAGTTATAGTCACCCATGCATGAGAAATCCTCAAGATGACCATTTGGGAGAGGATGGAGTCAATATAGCCTATGTGTTTTTAAAGGCCCAGTGCAGTCAAAAACATGATTTCCCTGTGTTTTATATACATTAGATCAGGACCGCCCAACCCTGTTCCTGGAGAGCTACCGTCCTGTAGGACTTTAATGCAGGGAAACTTAAATCTGTTTTACCTCATTTCTACCAGCATGTTACATGTGCAACCAGAGGGGAAAAAAACTCTAGACCACCTTTACTCCACACACAGAGATGCGTACAAAGCTCTCCCTCGCCCTCCATTTGGCAAATCTGACCATAACTCTATCCTCCTGATTCCTGCTTACAAGCAAAAACTAAAGCAGAAAGCACCAGTGACTTGGTCAATGAAAAAGTGGTCAGATGAAGCAGATGCTAAGCTACAGGACTGTTTTGCTAGCACAGACTGGAATATGTTCCGGGATTCTTCCGATGGCATTGAGGAGTACACCACATCAGTCACTGGCTTCATCAATAAGTGCATCGATGACGTCGTACCCACAGTGACTGTACGTACATACCCCAACCAGAAGCCATGGATTACAGGCAACATCTGCACTGAGCTAAAGGGTAGAGCTTCCGCTTTCAAGGAGCGGGACTCTAACCCGGAAGCTTATAAGAAATCCCGCTATGCCCTCCGACAAACCATCAAACAGGCAAAGCGTCAATACAGGACGGACGGTCTTTTACGCTGCTGCTACTCTCTGTTTACTATCTACGCATAGTCACTTTAATAACTCTACCTACATGTACATATTACCTCAATTACCTTGACTAACCGGTGCCACCGCACATTGACTCGGTACCGGTACCCCCTGTATATAGCCTCGCTATTGTTGTTTTTACTGCTGCTCTTTAATTATTTGTTACTTTTATTTAGTATTATTTTATATTGTATTTTTTTGTGATTCTTAAAACTGCATTGTTGGTTAAGGGCTTGCAAGTAAGCATTTCACTGTAAGGTCTACACCTGTTGTATTCAGTGCATGTGACAAATAAAATGTGATTTAATAAGTGTAAGAGCTGTTGGAAAAAAACGCCTTAAATTTCAGCCTGTTTTGGTGGGATGGTGTCTTGGCCTGCCTGGTGACATCATCAGGCGGTAAATTAGTTAATAGACCAATAAGAAAGAGAGTTCCAAACCTCTCTACCAATAATTTCTGTCACGATCGTTTACGGATGAGACGGACCAAGGCGCAGCGTGATAAGCGTACATATTTATTAACGTACTGAACACGAACAAAACAACAAACAAACGATACGTGAAGTCCAAGGTAGACTAATAACATACCTATACACACGTTTTTGAGCCGTTTCTGCTCTACTTCCTGAACTCCTCCCGTCGATGCAATCCACTTCCGTTCTGCCGGGCTGGGTTTGTTTTGCTAGCTAGCTCCGTTGTGCCGACAAAGCACTGATATCGCAGTGACAAAGAGGATATAAAAATTACAATTACAACATGAAGAAAAGTGGTTCGGGAACGACGTGTGCGGTAGTTGGTTGCAAAAACTTGAGAAAGCACCTGAACGAGTGGTTAGATAGAGAGTGCTACGACCACAAACCAGCTACGAAGAGGCAATGTCCATGCGCTCCATTGTTTAAATTTTTTCGCAAGCCTGATACCGACTCGGAATCAAGGACCTGGCTGAAGGCATTGAATCTAAAGAAACCACCCCTCAACGTTTTTGTTTGTTCCTATCACTTTGTTGACCAAAAACCTACCAAGGATAATCCTTTCCCAGAGTTGTGGTTGGGATACAATCGCCCTCCCCAGCCAAAGAGGCGTCAACTCACCCAGCGGACCACTGCCTCCCCCAGATAAAGAAACGCAGACTTGAATCTGAGGGTAAGTTCAGCAACTTTAGCTATGAAGCTGACAATACTGTTAATTATGAAGAAGTTGTCATACATTAACATTGCTACCGGTATTTTGCTAAGGCAGTTGATTGTTTTGGAGATGGGACAAACAATGCCCACGATAGCTACATCATTAATTTGTGTGTGTGTGTGTGTGTGTGTGTGTGTGTGCCTGCCTGCGTGTGCCTTAGTCTACATCATAAATACAATGCAAGGTGGCAGGCTGTTGTGATGATGATTGTGTGTGTGCGTGTGAGTGCAATGTTGTAGTACACATTTTTCCATTGTGATGTTTGTAGTGAGAGGACTCTATGCCTGCATTAATTTTGCTCCATCCATGTTTTCTCTTCCCCTTTTTAGATGCTCCAGAAACCTGTCAGCCTGTCTGTGAGGCCGAGCCTGCTACACCAAAATGTCGAGATGCCCAGACCCAATGGGAGGATCCGTCACATATTGATCACATTTACTGTTCAACAACACAGTCTGTTAAAGTAGACAAGGCCACACAGTGCGAGGCAGAAATGGGTCCTACTGTGACCAGCACCACGGTCATTGATGATGCTAGGTCCCGGCTTATGGTTCAATTCTTCACCCTGGTGACGGTGTTGTTGCCTTTCAGTAAGCCATCAATTACCCTTCCTGTTGTTGACCAAATACTTATGACGTTGATGAAACTAAAACTAAACCTAATATTAGGAGATATTGCTCACCGCTTCAATGTGTCTACATCCATGGCAAGCATTGTGATTAGTCACTGGATTGACGTGATGGGTGAACAGTTCAAAGTCCTGATCCCCTGGCTTCCAAGAGAGACCATTCGTGCCACCATGCCCTTGTCGTTTCAGAGGAACTACCCTCGAACCACCTGCATCATTGACTGTGCCGAAAGTGCCATGCAGAGAGCCACAAACCACGACTCAAGGAGTGACACTTTCAGCCAGTATAAATCACGCAACACTGTGAAATATCTCGTCGCTGTGGCCCCTAATGGGCTAATCATGTTTATATCTGATGCCTATGCTGGCAGAAGCAGCGATACGTTTATCACCATGGACAGTGGGTTCCTAGACTATCTGAGGGCTGGTGATGAGGTCATGGCGGACCGTGGGTTCACCATTCGAGACTTGCTTGATGAGAGAAGGGTCAGTTTGAACATCCCTGCTTTCACCTACAGGCGCAATCAGTTGACCAATGAGGAGACGACACGCACCAGGCGAGTAGCCAATGTCCGCATACATGTGGAAAGAGCAATCCAGAGACTGAAGGTGTTTAAGATTTTATCCCAGAATGTTCCCATCAGCATGGCACCGAAACTGGACAACATCTTAACCATCTGTGCTGGCCTAGTTAACCTGAAGAGTCCACTGATCAGTGAGGTTTAGAATCTTGCCCTGTGTCCCTGTCTACCAACACCCAGCCATGTTGTTCATTAAATACAGATAAACACAACAAATACTGCGTGCATTGTATTTTTTAATATTATATATGAATATTTTCATAGTGATGTAATTGTGTGGGCTGCTTTTGTATTTTACTTTTTAATACCTGTTAAGATTAAACACGCAATCTTTCTTGTTGAAGCCATTTGTTTAGTTTCCTCAAAACAATTAATTAATCCAGTGTTATTTATGTACAGTATGAGCTTACTATGAATTATGAACTGTGTTAAAATAAATTGTAGCACTCTAAGGCTTGAAATTACATCAAACTTTATTTTCACTCAAACAGTAGGCACACTGATATATTGCACAGCATAAAGAGATCATGTAAACAATGGACATCTGTTGGCTCCTGTGGGCATGACCTAAATAAGGCAGTTTATTTTGGTTTTAAAATGCTGAGATATTTACTGCAGAACTGTAACCTTCCCTCAACAAAATCATCAACAATTTTCGGGAGCATGTGGGCAAAGTAGAATGTGTGCAGCCTTATGATATGCCCCTGGACAAAGCCTTGGTCGTAGGGTACTTCGATTTCTAGGTGCTCAGTTTTGTTCCAGATCACCAACTTGGAGTGCTGAAGCCCTGTGCAGTGCATCCCAATTTGTACCTGCATGTAGTAGCCTTTTGGACCATTGCAGGCAATATGGTAATCTACCCTATCTCCGTTTGCCACAGTTGTGATTTCGCAGTTCTTTGTTGCCAAAAATTCTGCAAGTGACTTGTTTCCCATCACAGGTGATTTGATCTCCAACAGAATGTCGTTGTTTATCACTCCAGTAGAACCGTGTTCCCAAACTAGCGTCGACATCGCTGTGTTTACACCGGCAGACGTTGTGCAAACAACTTCCGGCGGAAATGAAATGCATTTGTGTAGAGTTATGGCGCCACCCGGGATACAGCGCGTAAACTTGTGTATACGGAACAAGCTCCCACACAGACTGGTGCCAAACAGGCTGCCTAAGTATGGTCCCCAATCAGAGACAACGAGCTACAGCTGCCTCTGATTGGGAACCACCCTGGCCAACATAGATCTACACGATCTAGAACAAAACATAGAAAAACACAACATAACACGGAATATACACACCCTGACTCAACAAATAAACGTCCCCTGAGTCAGGGCGTGACAGTACCCCCCCCCAAAGGTGTGGACTCCGACCGCGCCACAAAAACATAACAGGGTAGGGGCCGGGTGGGCATTCCGCCTCGGAGGCGGATCCGGCTCCGGGTGTGACCACCACTTTCTCACCACCTCCCTGTTGCGCCCCTGATCTGGTCTGGCACCGCTGACTGGAGCTGGACCCGACGACGGTGGATCGAACTGTACAGGCTCCGGACTGGAGCCGCTGACCGGAGCTGGACTGGGCACCGGTGGAGCGGACTTCTCTGGCTCCGGAGTGGAGCGGCTGACCGGAGCTGGACTGGACCCCGGTGGAGCGGATTGCTCTGGCTCCGGAGTGGATCCGCTGACTGGAGTTGGACCGGACCCCGGTGGAGCGGATTGCTCTGGCTCCGGAGTGGATCAGCTGACCGGTGCCGGACCAGGCACCGGTGGAACAGGCACGGGCCTTGCCGGACTGGACACACGCACCACTGGCCCGGTGCGGGGAGCAGGAACGGGCCGGACCGGGCTGACGACGCGCACCACTGGCTTGGTGCGGGGAGCAGGAATGGGCCGGACCGGTCTGACGACACGCACCACTGGCTTGGTGCGGGGAGCAGGAACGGGCCGTACCGGACTGGCGACGCGCACCACTGACTTGGTGCGAGGGACAGGAACAGGCCGGGCTGGACTGAGAACACGCACCACTGGCTTGGTGCGGGGTTCAGGAACGGGCCGGGCCGGACTGGGAACACTCACCACTGGCTTGGTGCGGGGAGCAGGAACGGGCCGGACCGGGCTGACGACGCGCACCACTGGCTTGGTGCGGGGAGCAGGAACGGGCCGTACCGGACTGTGGACACACACCACTGGCTTAGTGCGAGGAGCAGGAGCGGGTCGGGCCGTACTGGGAACACGCACCACTAGCTTAGTGCGGGGATCAGGAACGGGCCGGACCGGACTGGCGACACACACCACTTGCTTGGTGCGAGGAGCGGGACTGGGTTCCCTTATAAACCTCCGCTCCTTCTGCTGCCTAACCAGCTCCTCTCGCCGTGCCTCTACACTCTCCTTCTCCCTTATCGCCTCCTGTAGCTCCTCCCTCTGACCAATTAACTCCTGCTCCCTCTGGACCAATAGCCCCCATAACCTGGTGGCCTCCTCTCCTAGTCTGCAGATTCGCCCTGTCGCTGCCTCCTGCTGCCTCGTCGTCCACGCCGTGTGCCCCCCCAAAAATGTTTCTTGGGGTTGCCTCTCGGGTGTCCGTCGTCGGCACGGTTGGCGCCGTTTCTCCTCTCCTGCTTGGGCATTTACCTTCGCCCATGGCCCTTTCCCCGCGAATATCTCCTCCCATGACCACCATTTGCCCACCTGAGACATCACTATTCTCTCTTCCTGGGCACGCTGCTTGGTCCTCATTTGGTGGGATCTTCTGTCACGATCGTTTACGGATGAGACGGACCAAGGCGCAGCGTGATAAGCGTACATATTTATTAACGTACTGAACACGAACAAAACAACAAACAAACGATACGTGAAGTCCAAGGTAGACTAATAACATACCTATACGGAACAAGATCCCACACAGACTGGTGCCAAACGGCTGCCTAAGTATGGTCCCCAATCAGAGACAACGAGCTACAGCTGCCTCTGATTGGGAACCACCCTGGCCAACATAGATATACACGATCTAGAACAAAACATAGAAAAACACAACATAACACGGAATATACACACCCTGACTCAACAAATAAACGTCCCCTGAGTCAGGGCGTGACAATTTCAGTTTTCCCCTGCCAACTCAGACCACTCCCAGACAGTCCTAGCAAAATTCTTGATTGAGAAATTGCTCTTTGCTAAGAAGCTATTTTTATTTCTTTTTGACCATTTTCATTGAAAGCAATCACAGTAAGGTACTTAGCCTAATTGTTACCTAGAAATGATTTGATATTGAGATAAAAATGTACGCATTGGACCTTTAAATGGATGGAATTAAGATGAAATGACAGATTAAGAATTTGATAAATCTGCTCCTACACGTTAAATTAGGAGAGAAAATGTTATAGGCTACAATTTGGATGCAACAGCAGAGCCTCTTCTAGGATCCAAATTACAGACAGCAGTGCAAGGTATACTGGCTGCTATCCAGCATCAGAGTGTCAGGTTGTGTAGACAGGCTGAACAGCCCAGTTCCCTTATGTCTGAAAATCGGAAACTCTTTGATGAATCATGCTTGAATTGGGGGCCTCGTCAGTCTGGCTAACATTAATGGCTATTGGCCTTATGACAGACCTATTTCCAGACGTCCCACTCAATAAAAGGCGCCAAGGTAATAGCGCTCTGGCATCACATTTCAGATTGCTGTCAAGATCTCTTGCACCAAATTACCTCAAGATTTCCCGCGCCCGCTCCCGCCCATCTCGCTCTCTTATCGCAGATGATAGTAAAATGGGCCACGAAAACAGTAGTTTGTCAGACTTCAGTGGATTCATCATATTTTGACCAGCCCTTTGAACAACACAGCACCATCATTTATTGGTTAAAATGTCCCTAAATTATCCAACATGGCATGTGATAGGCCTATGCCAACACATCTACAGTGCCAATGGCTCACCAGGATGAGCAAAGCAAACAGAATGTCATTTTCCAGCTTGATTAATCGTTTGCTGACTAATAATTTAAACAACAGCAGGCCTAAACAAATAACAACTAAGTGTCTTCAGGCTGTTTTTTCAAATGTATTTCTTAAAGGCCTAGTGCAGTCAAATGTGATTTTCCAGTGTTTAAAATATACAATGCCTTCAGAAAGTATTCACACCCCTTGAATTTCTACACATTTTGTTGTGTTACAAATTGGGATTAAAATGGATTTTATTGTCTTTATTTTCTTCAACGATCTGCACAAAATACTCTGTAATGTCAAAGTGGAAGAAAAATGCTCTCTTTTTTTTTAAAGGTTAATGAAAAATAAAACACTAAAATATCTTGATTAGATAAGTATTCAACCCCCTGAGTCAATATATGTTAGAATCCCCTTTGGCAGCGATTACAGCTGTGAGTCTTTTGGGGTAAGTCTCTAAGAGCTTTGCACACCTGGATTGTACAATATTTGCCCCATTATTTTATGCCCCATTACTATTCAATGCTTTGTATTCAGGACAAAAAGTTAATTTCTTTGCCATATTTTTTTGCAGTATTACTTTAGTGCCTTATTGCAAACAAGATGCATGTTCTTTTCACTCTGTAATTTAGGTAAGTATTGTGGAGTAAATGCAGGCTGTTACACAACAAAATGTGGAAAAAGTCAAGGGGTGTGAATACACTGAGTCTCTCCTCAGGCCCTTTAGTCTACTTGTCTTGAGCACAGAAACCTGGAAATACATTTGCTCAATCATAGTCTACACCAAATACATTATACTTGTATCTTTACTTGTTTACAAAATAATTGTATTTCCTTTTAAAATCTACAGTAGCAAGACAGTTGAAGGAATAACTGAATACAGTGAGAGTTACAGTTTGGGAGGGAGAAGAGAGACTGATAGTGTACAAGACACTGCTGCAGAAGCATTGTAGAACATAATAATTTTTGGAATGGAGTATTTGGAATGGCATCAAATCATGTGTTTGAAGTATTTTATACCATTCCACCCATTCCGCTCCAGCCATTGACACGAGCCTGTTCTCCCCAATTAAGGTGCCACCAGCCTCCTGTGTGATGAACATATACATTTTGTCAGTGCTCCCTGCTGTGCATTATTGTAGCCTACAGTATGTGAAGATGCCATGACTAACATGATACTGCATGGAATCAGAAGATATTTTGCAAATAGGCCAGTTCACATGGCTGTGAAAATGGACAGGCATGGGATTTATACTGGTTTGAAGATAAGTTCTCACAGTTGTGAGTCCTTCTTGTAGAAGGCAACAAGCTATTATTTATCACATAAAGCATTTGTTTAGGACATTGACATGGACACCCTAATTTCAATTGGAAAGGTTTTATCTGACATATGATCCCTTCTTTGAGAACCACTATAGGAATCCCCCCTACACATTCAAATCAAACCCTCCATTTGTTCAATGGAATGGAGTCGATCCTGAGGTTAACCAATCCTGCTTGCTCTTCAGTGTGTATGTGTTGATGTGAAGTGTGTGAGCACAATAGCTAGGGATATATGTTTGTGTATTTTACATGTCTGTGTGTGTGACAGACAGACATTTGAATAGCCTCCATGTCCCCATGGTGTGATTAAACAGAAGCTGTTTTCCACTCGGCTTACTCCTTTTAGCCTGCGTGTCCCTGGGCTCTGGACTGATGGAGTCGGGGCCCAGACCTGGGTTGTCTCCTGGAAGCCAAAATTGTGTTTTCCCCCTCATTAGTCTCACAATCCTCATTACACATGGAGAGAGAATAGTTCGGTTTATTTTCTTTTTTGTGTATTATTTTCCATGTATAATTGTTTTTGTTGATATATATTAGTATAAATGCTCAAACATATTGTTCATTTATGTAATCCTTCATATACATTGCTTTGGCATCAGTGGCAACCACCCATTTATGCCAATAAAACATTTATTGAATTGAGAGAGAGCGAGAAAGAGATATTTGCTGATTGAAATTTAACCAGATCACTGTGTGTGACGTGGGAGTGTGCTACATGTGTAATTCTCAGGTGATACAGACAGAAGGGCTGAACATCAAACCCACCAAAACCATGTGTATTTGTATAATCCATAGATATGAAAACATCCAGTTCCCCTGCAAGTCCATTCTAAATATTTCAGGTTGTTATGCATTATCATCTTTTATGAAAAAAAGATCATAAGACAGGGCAGACCTACTGTATGTATGTTTTATAAATAATATATAAATGATGTTGTGTAATTTCCTTTCCCATCCCAGTTCCTTTTCAGACTCCAAAGAAGACTATCCCAACTTCCCGTTTGAGAACGGAGATGTGGCTGGTGCCATCGAGCTGAAGCAGCCTGTTGGCGCCCATTGCCACGGTAACAAAGCAGTGAGTGAGGAGAACCATGACACGCTGCTGGCTAAGAAGAAGCTGTACATTGCCTCCATTGTGTGCCTCATCTTCATGATTGGAGAGATCATAGGTAAGGCTTGGTGATAATATTCATTAGTCTAAAATGCTTTTTCATAGCTAGGGCCAGGAGCTTTTCCTAACCAGACAAAACTATTGGCCCTTATTAGAAGCTATTGACTATTGAGATCAGAGTAATGTTTTACCCTATATGTAAAAATAAAATAAAAATGGCCCTAAACTGTAATTTATACAAACTATGAGCAGGTTCCTTACACTTTAAAGTCAAGGGGAAGTTCTGTGGAGGTCACTGCCAGTGAAAACTGGGTTTAAGACCATCTGAGTCACAGTAGCACCATGGGCAGTTCTCTGTAATGATATTTTAGAGGCTCCTTGAAATGCATCCAGCCTTTCATGTCGAAATCCTCGCCTGGAAAAAAGACAAATGTCCTGTCAGCCCAAAGGACAATGGAGCGGAGGTAAAAGTGATGAAAGCATGACGGTGACATTTTATATTCTATATTTTATATTTAATGTCCAGGCTTCCTGCCAGGGCTTTGAGTCATCCACTTGTTTCTATAATTCTTTCTCTTGACATTTGGAATGAAAGTGACTGAAACCATGCTGTCTTTTGTACAGTACTACTCAATTTCCTTTCAAGAGGCAATTTCAGAGTTTAGCTAATGACTCAGATTCATTCAAGCATTGTAGTTTTTGCATTATGTTATCAGTACATTTTTATTTAGCTGTAATGGTAATCAAAACTTAGTCTTCATTTTTTATTTTTTTTACACAGTCTGTACTTTCCATTCATGAGACTCATTCATCATCAATAGCATCTAAAACAGGGGTATTCAAGTACTATTTGAGAAGGTCCGGTTACACATTTCCTAGGTGGCAAAAACGAAAACATGAATATTATGGCTCTCTGAGACATCTCCGTTGTTTCTGTGCTACAGGTGGCTACCTGGCCCACAGTTTGGCTATTATGACAGATGCAGCTCACCTCCTGACTGACTTCGGCAGCATGATGGTCAGCCTGTTCTCCCTGTGGATCTCCTCCAGACCACCCACCAAAACCATGACCTTTGGATGGCACCGCTCAGGTTAGGCCCATGACGTACCACCTTAAAACATATTTGAATGCACTTTCCCTTTGACCATTTAGCCTCCAGAATACATGGTGAATGTTGTAATAGCTGAATAGTAATAGCCAGGGTCTCAATGCTTTAAAATGACCTTTCCATAAGTCAATGGATATGTGCTACTGATTGTCACTGTCTCCAACCCCCACAGAGATCCTAGGAGCCCTGGTGTCAGCGATGTCCATCTGGATAGTGACTGGGGTGCTGGTGTACCTGGCCATCGAGAGGATAGTCAAGAACGACTATGAGATCAACAGTCAAGCGATGCTCATCACCTCCAGTTGTGCCGTCGTAGTCAACATCATGTGAGTGGTTCATTATCATGGCTTAGTTATAATCATCTGCACTTGATTGTGGAAAAAATACACATAGTGAAGTAAATACCTTCGCTGGGGTCAGCCATTCACCTGTTGTATTTTTTTAACGTAAAAAAAAATATCAGCTCCTATAAAACTGAAGGATAAAGATAAAGAAGGCACTTTAGACTATTGACATCATCGTTATCATCCTCTATTCCCTCCTTCCTGTAGCATGGCGTACATCCTCCACCACTCTACCACCTTCCATGCCCAGAGCTCAGGCTACCAGCAGATAGATGAGAACGGGCAGAGCCCTTTGGATCACGGCCACTCCCATGTGGGTCACGGCCACTCCCACGCCCTGCTGGGTCATGGCCATGGCAACACCAGTGTGAGAGCAGCCTTCATTCACGTGTTGGGAGATCTCCTACAGAGTGTTGGGGTCCTAGTGGCTGCCATCGTCATCTTCTTCAGGGTCAGTAACAAATACTAGTGTTTACACCTTACAGTAAATATTTACATTATGGCTCATGTTATACTGTATTTATTTACAGTGCAACATATTCATGTTCACTGAAAATGTCAGGTTCTTGGCATATCTTATCGCAAAAAGTCATAAATTGACCTCTAACAATATACCATTTGGAGAGATACAACTGTTGTGCTATTGATGTCGCTCAGAGTCTCAGTAGGAAGGGATTAATGTCTCTCATCACCCTGCAAGATGTTGCTCTTCCATTAGAAACCCTCCCTATGATCTAAGTGGCCATCTGATGCCACCCGCTCGCGTCATACTCTCTCCTTTGGACCTTCTGTTGCAGCCTGAATACAAAGTAGCAGATCCCATTTGTACCTTCCTCTTCTCTGTGTTTGTCCTGGGGACCACGATCACCATACTCAGGGATGTTTTCAGGATACTCATGGAAGGTAAACTCAACTCAACAGCCTTTTCTGTTTCTCCTGCTCTGAAGTGAGCCAGTTGTAAATTAATTTATTTATAGAAAAATACCACAATAAAGCATGGCCTTGAGTTCTATTAGGTTTTTTTAATGGACTATTAATGGGATAGCCCTCTGTCCCCAAATATTCTACAGGGGCTCCTAAGGGAATAGAGTTTAACTCAGTGAAGGAGGTGTTGCTTTCTCTGAAGATGGTGAAGGCTATGCACAACCTGCGCCTGTGGGCCCTGACCGCGGGACAGACCCTGGTCTCCGTCCATGTAGCCATCGGTGAGACCCAGCCTCCCTTAGTCTGACACATGACATCACTCCATTTAGATTGTGCATGTACAATCTACCATGTTGATTCACACGTTGCCAGTAGTGGCCAACAGAAACCAACTGACACATGCAACTAAACAGTTAGACATTACAGCCCAAAAAGCACAATTGTTGACATCTGTTATGGCTATTGTTATTTCCCAGAGGAGAATGCTGATCCCCAGAGTGTCCTTAAGGAGGCTACAGAGATCCTCCAAACCAAGTTTGGTTTCTACAGAACCACCATCCAGGTGGAGCCCTACTCTGACGACATGGCCTACTGCACACACTGCCAGGACCCCATGGACTAACAGCAGTGGAGGCTGCTGAGGGGAGGACGGCTCATAATAAATGGCTGGAACGGAGCAAATGGAATGGCATCAAATACATGGAAACCATGTTTGATGTATTTAATACCATTCCACCTATTCCGCTCCAGCCATTACCATGAGCCCGTCCTCCCCAATTAAGGTGCCACCAACCTCCTGTGACTAACATACACACAACTACCATGGGGACAGGAGAGAGCTGTCATTTTTGAAAGGAAGTGGGTACTGTAAACATACAAAAGCATACAGTGCCTACAGAAAGTATTCATACCCGTTGACTTATTCTTGTTTTGTCACAGCCTGAATTAAAAACGGAATGCATATATATTTTTCTCTCCCATCTACACACAATACCCTAAAATGACAAAGTGAAAACATGTTTTTAGAAATTGTTGCAAATGTATTAAAAATGAAATACAAAAATATCTAATTTACATAAGTATTCACACCACTGAGTGAATACTTTGTAGAAGCACCATTGGCAACGATTACAGCTGACCTGGATTGTGCAACATTTGCCCATTTATTCTTTCCAAAATTCTCCAAGCTCTGTCAAAATGGTTGTTTATCATTGCTAGACAACCATTTTCAAGTCTTGCCATAGATTTTCAAGTAGATTTAAGTCAAAACTGTAACTCGGCCACACAGAAACATTCACTGTCTTCTTCGTAAGCAACTCCAGTGTAGATTTGGGCTTGTGTTTTAGGTTATTGTCCTGCTGAAAGGTGAATTAATCTCCCAGTGTCGGGTGGGAAGCAGACTGAACCAGGTTTGCCTCTAAGATTTTGCCTGTGCCTAGCTCCATTCCATTCCGTTTCTTTTTTTTATTATTATGAAAAACTCCCCAGTCCTTAACGATTACAAGCATACCTATAACATGATGCAGCCACCACTATGCTTGAAAATATGGAGAGTGGTACTCAGTAATTGCCACATTTTTTTGCAGTATGACTTTAGTGCCTTGTTGCAAACAGGATGCATGTTTGGGAATATTTTTTATTCTGTACAGGCTTCCTTCTTTTCACTCTGTCAATTAGGTTAGTATTGTGGAATAACTACAATGTTGTTGATCCATCCTCAGTTTTCTCCTATTACAGCCAATAAACTCTGTAACCGTTTTAAAGTCACCATTGGCCTCATGGTGAAATCCTGAGCGGTTTCCTTCCTCTTCGGCAATTGAGTTAGGAAGGACACCTGTATCTTTGTAGTGACTGGGTGTATTGATACACCATACAAAGTGTAATGAATGACTTAATGTTCAAAGGGATATTCAATGTCAGATTTTTTATTTTACCCATCTACCAATAGGTGCCCTTCTTTGGAAGGCATTCGAAAACCTCCCTGGTCTTTGTGGTTTAATCTGTGTTTGAAATTCACTGCTCGACTGAGGGGCCTTACAGATAATTGTATGTGTGGGGTACAGAGATGAGGGAGTCATTCAAAAATCATGTTAAACACTATTATTGCATATAGTGAGTCAATTCAACTTATTATGTGACTTATAGCCTTGGCGTGACCCTGGACAACACCCTGTCGTTCTCCGCTAACATCAAGGCGGTGACCCGATCCTGTAGGTTCATGCTCTACAACATTCGCAGAGTACGACCCTGCCTTACACAGGAAGCGGCACAGGTCCTAATCCAGGCACTTGTCATCTCCTGTCTGGATTACTGCAACTCGCTGTTGGCTGGGCTCCCTGCCTGTGCCATTAAACCCCTACAACTCATCCAGAACGCTGCAGCCCGTCTGGTGTTCAACCATCCCAAGTTCTCTCACGTCACCCCGCTCCTCCGCACACTCCACTGGCTTCCAGTTGAAGCTTGCATCTGCTACAAGACCATGGTGCTTGCCTATGGAGCTGTGAGGGGAATGGCACCTCTGTACCTTCAGGCTCTGATCAGTCCCTACACCCAAACGAGGGCATTGCGTTCATCCACCTCTGGCCTGCTGGCCCCCCTACCTCTGCGGAATCACAGTTCCCGCTCAGCCCAGTCAAAACTGTTCGCTGCTCTGGCACCCCAATGGTGGAACAAGCTCCCTCACGACGCCAGGACAGCGGAGTCACTCACCACCTTCCGGAGACACTTGAAACCCCACCTCTTTAAGGAATACCTGGGATAGGATAAAGTAATCCTTCTACCCCCCCTTACCCCACCCCAAAGAAGAAAAAAAAAAATGTATATTGTTAAGTGGTTGTCCCACTGGCTATCATAAGGTGAATGCACCAATTTGTAAGTCGCTCTGGATAAGAGTGTCTGCTAAATGACGAAAATTTAAATGTAAATGTTATTATGTGGCAAATTGACATGTGGCAAATCATTTTTATATATTTGTAAAAATGTCAAAAAACATAATTCCACTTTGACATTATGGGTTATTGTGTGTAGGCCTGTGACAAAAAATCTCAATTTAATCAATTTTAAATTCAGTCTGTAATACAACAAAATTTGGAAAAGGTAAAGGGGTGTGAATACTTTCTGAAGGCACTGTAATTGAGGATGTAAGCTAGGAATGGAAACACTGCAAAAGCATCACCATGAGACCCAAAAAACATTTTCTGATCCATCATCAGCTTTACAGGACGTACTGTGCATATGTTCACCATATCATGCCAAAGATTTCCATATAAATACCATTCATTCAAGAGCTATTGATATTCCAGAAAATGGATTTCATGCCAACAAACTGCATCTCAGGGAGGGAGACATGTTAAATAGGAAAATATTATGATGAATGTATCAGCACATATTTCTAGTATTGTATGCCATTACTTCACCAGTCTGTGCTGATGTAGTGCATTTTTAGACAGCCATTTGGCTTTAGCATTCCCTCATTGGCATGGTGCTTTAGGTCAGCAACACAGGGTAATAGCTTGTCTCTGAGTTCTTTGGAGTAATACATTGATATTGACGTAAGAACCCTGAAACCAATGAGATTTCTGTTGATTCTGTCTTACCCAGGCCTTTATCTGTGCTTCAGTCGAGGGTGTCTGCCAAATGGTAGCATTATATTGTTCACAATTGAAAAGAGTTCCGGTTCAAATGAGAAAATGGATTATGTCAGTGTGAGAAAGCATCCTACGAGCTCACTCATCTCACTCAGAGGAGGAATCCTCAAGACAGACCAATTTACAAAAGGAGTTGGTCGATTAGTTTTAGCATTGTGGGCTGTATTAATCTATGCTCCAGGATATGCCCTAAGCAGATATAGCAAATAGACTGGCTGATATTCACAGTGCTCTATTCCTAATTTGAAACTCACTGGAGGTAGGCTACATTGGAATGTGTTGAAACCGTGTTAAATTACCCCTCCAGTTATGCAGTTTCGTTGACATCATAGCCCCGCCTGGATGTTTTCTTGCACTGTTTTGGGATGACGCAGAAGAGAGAGGTCAAATTAACGAATCCCATCTCTATACTCTCACCTATCCACATTTCTCCAAAAGCATACCCATACACCCTCCTCACCCACTCCCACACTGTCATAGGCCTACATGCCATGTAGCTTTGCACAGGGTTTTTGTTTGTAGTTCCTGTGCCTCCACACTGCCTCAACAACCTTCCAAAATTCCAGAGGGTCAGTCAGTCAGCTTTCTAATCCATATCTGTCCACTCCCACAACATGCATGTGCGCAAACCTGTCAGCTTCATAAAAAGAAATACACCAACAAATAAGTGTAATGATGCATCTCTTTAGAAAATGTACAGTGATAAGTGTATTGTACAAAAAAGTCCAACCTGTGACACGCTGACACCATGAAATATAAAAGGCACTCGCCATTCTTGTCGTACTTTGATGCCTGCAGTGAAGTGTCAATATTGTAACCTGCACTGAAAATTAACAGAAATGGACAAACATTCTTCACCAAACACTTGCATGAGTGTTGTTTATCATTCAGATTGTGTAATAAAGATATCTTCATAGGACTGCCAATATGACTATTTGGTAGGGATTACGCTTCTAAATGTCACTGAACTATCCTCATAAAAAATATATTTTGATCACTTTTGATAAAAGGAAAATATATATTAAATCAAATGTAAATATTTTATTTTCATTTGTAAACCACATGGAAATGGAACAAAGAAAGATCCAACTGTAAAGATGCAGTCAAAACAACAGGAACCAACAGCCAATGTATTACTTTTGGACCAGAAAGTGGTTACAAAGCACCTTTCACCCAGGCAAGTCTACTCAAATTCATAAAAGATAACGTTATTATTTGTTCACCAACTAAGTGTAATGTTTCAGAATGCTGTCTTGTATTGGATGAAAATTGTAAATTTGCCAAATCAGTATTTCCTGTGTACGATTTTGTGTAAAAGTGTAAATATATTTGATTTATTGTATAAAAATCAGTCTGTGAAGTCCTGTGTGTAAATGTTTGGTGATATTATATTAAAACGACTGGTCACTGTTTGATATTTTATTGATATGTTTGGTGAGATTTTTGTAAAACTTAAATAAAAGTATGCAGATAACTGGGGGCTATGAATTATTTCATTATTTTCAGAGCTGTAAACTTTACAGGCCAATAATACTCCTCATTAGTGTCATTCCAGATAATAGATCTCCAGTCACAATCAAGACAACTAATTACATCCTGAGAGTACTGTAGTTTACTGTACAGAGCAGCAGCAGGAAATATTCACATATCACCATTACTACGGCTTTGTTCGAGAGCATCGAAACAGTGATGTATCATGGGTAAATTGTAACTGACTGACTGATCTACGAATAATAATGAGTCGTTATTTATGATGCAAAGTGATTTGTAGATCAGTCAGTTGGCAGTCGCCTGCACTGTCGGCTGCAATGTCGAACAAGCCCAGAGTAGGCCATCACTTCCTCACCTAGCTACACTTAGGCCGTGTTCGAGAGCATCAAAGCGACTGCAGGCGACTGCCGACTGACTGATCTACAAATCACCTTTCATCATAAATAATGACTCATTATTTGTAGATCAGTCAGAATTTACCCATGATACATTGGGGTTTTTGTTCCTCTCGAACATGGCCGTAGTAATGGTGATACAGTGAGGGAAAAAAGTATTTGATCCCCTGCTGATTTTGTACGTTTGCCCACTGACAAAGACATGATCAGTCTATAATTTTAATGGTAGGTTTATTTGAACAGTGAGAGACAGAATAACAACAAAAAAGTCCAGAAAAACGCATGTCAAAAATGTTATATATTGATTAGCATTTTAATGAGGGAAATAAGTATTTGACCCCCTCTCAATCAGAAAGATTTCTGGCTCCCAGGTGTCTTTTACAGGTAACGAGCTGAGATTAGGAGCACACTCTTAAAGGGAGTGCTCCTAATCTCAGTTTGTTACCTGTATAAAAAGACCTGTCCACAGAAGCAATCAATCAATCAGATTACAAACACTCCACCATGGCCAAGACCAAAGAGCTCTCCAAGGATGTCAGGGACAAGATTGTAGACCTACACAAGGCTAGAATGGGCTACAAGACCATCGCCAAGCAGCTTGGTGAGAAGGTGACAACAGTTGGTGCGATTATTCGCAAATGGAAGAAACACAAAAGAACTGTCAATCTCCCTCGGCCTGGGGCTCCATGCAAGATCTCACCTCGTGGAGTTGCTATGATCATGAGAACGGTGAGGAATCAGCCCAGAACTACACGGGAGGATCTTGTCAATGATCTCAAGGCAGCTGGGACCATAGTCACCAAGAAAACAATTGGTAACACACTACGCCGTGAAGGACTGAAATCCTGCAACGCCCGCAAGGTCCCCCTGCTCAAGAAAGCACATATACAGGCCTGTCTGAAGTTTGCCAATGAACATCTGAATGATTCAGAGGAGAACTGGGTGAAAGTGTTGTGGTCAGATGAGACCAAAATCGAGCTCTTTGCCACCAACTTGGAGAAGATCTGCAAAGAGCAGTGGGACAAAATCCCTCCTGAGATGTGTGCAAACCTGGTGGCCAACTAAGAGAAACGTCTGACCTCTGTGATTGCCAACAAGGGTTTTGCTTCCAAGTACTAAGTCATGTTTTACAGAGGGGTCAAATACTTACTTCCCTCATTAAAATGCAGATACATTTATAACATTTTTGACATCATTTTTCTGGATTTCTGTTGTTATTCTGTCTCTCACTGTTCAAATAAACCTACCATTAAAATGATAGACTGATCATGTCAGCGTCTGGGTGAAGTGGTGAAACGGAACCAGGCACAGGACACAGAACCTAGAAAAGTATGGCTTTACTAAACACAAAGTAAACCATAGCAAACCCTCCACGCAGGGAAGAGCTAAACAACAGCTCAACAGACGACGTAACAACGAACAATCAACGACAAACCCAGGAGGGAAAACAGAGGTAATATATAGGGAAACCAATAAGCCTAATGAGTAACAGGTGTGAATAATAAAGACAGGACTAGTGTGACACAGAAACATCGATCGGTGGCAGCTAGTACTCCGGTGACGACGAATGCCGAAGACTGCCCGAGCAAGGAGGAGGGGCAGCCACGGCTGTATCCGTGACAGTACCCCCCCGAACGACGCGCTGCTCCAGCCGTGCGTCAACACCGGCCTCGGGGACGGCCAGGAGGACGCGGAGCAGGGCGAGTCGGATGACGACGATGGAACTCCCTTAAAAGGAGGGATCGAGGATGTCCCTCCTGGGAACCCAGCTCTGTTCCTCCGGACCGTACCCCTCCCACTCCACGAGATACTGCAGGCCTCCAACCCGACGCCTCGAATCCAGGATGGAACAGACCGAGTACGCCGTTGCCACCTCAATGTCCAATGGGTTGCGGAGGAACCTCCTGCACCTCAGACTCCTGGAGCGGACCAGCTACCACCAGCCTGAGGAGAGACACATGGAACGAGGGGTTAGTACGGTAATCAGGGGGGAGCTGTAACCTAGAACAAACCTTGTTCTACCTCCTCAGGACTTAAAAGGGCCCCACAAACCGCCGACCCAGCTTCCGGCAGGGCAGGCGAAGGGGCAGGTTTCGGGTCGAGAGCCAGACCCGGTCACCCGGTGCATACACCGGAGCCTCACTGCGGTGGCGGTCGGCACTCGCCTTCTGTCTCCTATTAGCCCTTTGCAGGCGTACATGGGCAGCGTTCCAGGTCTCCGCCGAGCACCGAAACCATTCATCCACCGCAGGTGCCTCGATCTGGCTCTGATGCCACGGTGCCAGGACCGGCTGGTAACCTAGTACACACTGAAAGGGAGACAGGTCAGTGGAGGAGGGAATTTTGTGCCATCTCTGCCCAGGGGATGTAAACTGACCAATCCCCCTGCAGGTCCTGGCAATACGACCTCAGAAACCTACCCACATCCTCGTTTACTCTCTCCACCTGCCCATTACTCTCGGGGTGAAACCCTGAGGTCAGGATGACAGAGACCCCCAGATGATCCATAAACGCCCTCCAGACCCTCGATGTAAACTGAGGACCCCGATCAGACACTATATCCTCAGGTACCCCGTGTGTAAACAGGGCCTCTGCGGTCTGTAGGGTAGTAGGGAGCCGGGCAAAGGAATGAGACGACAGGACTTAGAAAACCGATCCGTAACAAAGTCCACCGATAGGTGTGACCACGGCAGTTGTGGAACGGGGAGAGGTTGTAATTGACTTCTGGGCAGGTGTCTAGGTGCCTTGCACTGGGCGCACACCGAACAGGAAGAAACATAAATCCTCACGTCCTGAGCTAAGGTAGGCCACCAGTACTTCCCACTAAGACAGCGCACTGTCCGACCGATGCCAGGATGGCCAGAAGAGGGTGACGTGTGAGCCCAATAGATCAAACGATCGGGAACATCAGACGGAACGTACACACGACCCACTGGACACTGGGGGGGGGAGTGGGCTCCGTGCGTAACGCCCGCTCGATGTCCGCGTCAACCTCCCATACCACAGGGGCCACCAGACAAGAAGCCGGAAGTATGGGAGTGGGCTCCCTGGTCCGCTCCTCTGAGTCATACAGCCGGGACAGAGCGTCTTCCTTAGCATTCTGGGAACCTGGTCTATATGATAGGGTGAACACAAAACGCGTGAAAAACATGGCCCACATTGCCTGACGAGGATTCAGTCTCCTCGCTGCCTGTATGTACTCCAGATTGTGGTGGTCAGTCAAAATGAGAAAAGGGTGTTTAGCCCCCTCAAGCCAATGTCTCCACACCTTAAGAGCTTTACCAACAGCTAACAGCTCCCGATCCCCCACATCATAGTTTTGCTCCGCCGGGCTGAGCTTCTTCGAAAAGATATCACAGGGGCGGAGTTTGGGAGGCGTACCCGAGCGCTGAGACAGTACAGCTCCTAAACCAGCCTCGGACGCGTCCACCACGACTGTGAATTGCAAGGAAGGATCCGGATGAGCCAGCACAGGAGCCGAGGTGAACAGCGCCTTCAGCTGACCAAAAGCCATGTTCGCCTCAGCTGACCACTGCAGGCGCACCGGTCCGCCCTTTAGCAAAGAGGTGATGGGAGCTACTACCTGGCCAAAGCCCAGGATACATTTCCGGTAGTAGTTGGCAAAACCCAAAAATCGCTGCATCTCTTTTACCGTGGTAGTAGTCGGCCAATTACGCACGGCTGAAATGCACACTCCATCTCGACCCCTGACTCTGACAAGCGGTATCCTAAGAAAGAGACTGACTGTTTGAAGAACATACATTTTGCAAATGTATAACATATTGTACGAATTGCAATTCATAACATACAGTATCATATGGAATAGATGGACATCCACAAATGAATACATACCATACGAAATGCAACATATAATACTAATTGAAGTGTCCCGGATGTAAGTTTACTATGAGTCCAGGTTGATATAAGGCAGCGCTGATGATAGTCTTTTACTGCTGCTTTATTACCTTTAGTCCAATCCTCCCTGGACCCTTTCCCACCATCAACAGCTCTTAAATGGGGTAGTCAAATAGTGGCTCCATTCAATCAGACAGGAATGGATCACTGCAGCGATAGCCCATGATTACACACAATTAGATTTCATTACAGTTTCTCACTACAGGCTTAACTACAGACTTCCATTACATTCATTAACTACAGGAGGCCTTGACTCAGGTCCCTGGTACTATGCTACAGGGAAAATGGGAATACGAGGAAAAAGAGCTCAGATTTAGACTGAAAATATATTATTAATAAAATTAGATTGACAGACAAACCCTCAGACAAAGTATAAACTCATTGGATCAGAGACAAACATAACACATGGTGTATACCTGATATACAGAAAGCATGCACCTGAAAGTGTGAGATAGAAAAGGAACGGTGGCAAGAAAGGCAGAAGATAAGGAGAATGAATGAACAGGAAAAACCCTAAAGTGCTATAGGTTTGCAATGACGCAGTGTATGAGTTCTATAAGAACCTTCAAGTCAGTCCTCAGTTTACAGTGTATTCACACTAAATATGCATATACAAATACAAGTAAAAACATATTTACAAGTTCTAGCAAAATATAATTTATTTTTCCTTCTCAAAAAAAGTTGAATATAAAAAAATGGTGGTCCTTTGTAGCTCCGTTGGTAGAGCATGGCGCTTGTAACGTCACGGTAGTGTGTTCAATTCCCGGGACCATCCATACGTAAAATGCATGCACGCATGACTGTAAGTCGCTTTGGATAAAATAATCTTCTAAATGGCATAATACTATTACACAATGGGCTTACTGTCAAACAAAATCAGCCAATCACATTCCTTGGGGCTGGATCCTACCTTGAGATCCACTCCTGTAACTCAAACTTTCATGCAAATCTAATTTTGACATGCATGTTCCGTGTGTGGATTCCAAGTTAGAATGAAGCCCTAATATTAGTGGAGTGGAGAGTGGAGCACATTGCAGTACTGAGGGGGATCTCCAGGTAGCAGACCTCCAGGAACCCTATAGCTTCTCTGTGGTGTGTCTAACAGCGCTGGCCTCCCCCTGGCTGTCTGTGGCTTCCTGGCTGAACATGGTGCTGAACTGGGCCTGGCTCTCCTGCACCATCTTGTTAATGTGAGAACTGTTCATGGCCCAGAGGCAGTGGTCTCTCACCAGGCCTGCCTGGCCCCCAGACAACACATTTACATTACAGTCATTTAGCAGACGCTCTTATCCAGAGCGACTTACAGTTAGTGAGTGCATACATCTTTATTTTTTTCATACTGGCCCCCCATGGGAAACGAACCCACAACCCTGGCGTTGCAAACGCCATGCTCTACCAACTGAGCTACATCCCTGCCGGCCATTCCCTCCCCTACCCTGGACGACGCTGGGCCAATTGTGCGCCGCCCCATGGGTCTCCCGGTCACGGCCAGCTACGACAGAGCCTGGAGTCGAACCAGGATCTCTAGTGGCACAGCTAGCACTGCGATGCAGTGCCTTAGACCACTGCGCCACTCGGGAGAATGCACACAGGTTGGCGTTGAAACTGATCTACAGAGATGAACAGGGTGAGTCAACGCACACTGGGATGATGATATATGTTGATTAAGAGATGGCTCAGTTGTATGCTTGCGACACCAGACCTGTAGGTTTTATTCCTGCATGGGCGACTAAGTCAACTGGATAAAAATGGCCATATTATGTTTGTCCTTTCAAGGAGAAATTATGTCCTCAATTCAACAATCACATATCCACAACTAGAAATATCCCTCACCCACTAAAACATACCTAACCTTTACACAGGGAATGGACAGGGATGAGGGATTAAGGTTAACCTGTCAACCTCTATACCAGGGTTCCCCAACTGGCGGTGGTTTTATTTGGCCCTCTAAGTAACAAAAACGTTTTTTTATTACTATCGTCATTGTTGGACATAAAAGACTGTAAAAACACCAGGAAATCAGCTCCAAGTGATTTTAATTTAAGAAATCTGTACCCAAGTATTCCCACACAGAAGAGACACGTGATCGTATACAAACGTAAGCAAGGTTGTAAATTATTATGTTTTAGTCAAACGTTATATATTTTTGGCCTTCTTGCAATCAATTTGCAGTCTACAAATTATTTGTAATTATGTTTCGGCCCCCGACCATCCGCTCAAGAAAAAAAAATTGTCCTGCGGCTGAATCTAGCTGCTCTATACAGTACCAATAAATAACAGTGTAGTGCTTGAGAGACAGTGGAGATTTAGTCTATCCCGTTAATGCGACCAAATTGCCAGCTGTGCTCTCTGAAGGCATGTTCTCTGAAGGCATGGCTGTCAGACTTAAGCCAGAGGGCTAATGCACTCTGACAGTGTTGCGCTCCAGTGCAACTACCCAGCCGATCGATTCCAATCAGAATATTTGCTTAATCCACAGTCTCTGCTTCCCTAAATGGTCAGACTCATCGGCTCTAGAGTCACTGGCTCTATGACCAATCTCTGGGTTGCTATCACTGTGCCTACATTGGAAATGTTAGTCAATGAGTGACTCATCTATCCAGTAGACTGCTGTGGTCCTCAAAAAGCAGTTTTTGTGAAAACTGGTTTCAATAACTGCCTGAAACCTTTACTTATCATTAACTAACTGAACATGGCAAATAATGCCCACATTTTTTAAAGAAAATGTATTTCAACTAAGACAAAAGGCTCAGTGGTACAACGAGCTAGTTTAAGAAATGACTGCCTTCATGACTAGTGTCCTCTCCTGCTCCCCTCCGTGTCACTTAGGAGAGCCCCGCCCATCTCCACCACTCTATTCGTCACGACCCAGACACCACACATCATGCCTACAGCACTTTTTATTCTCCTCGCATCCCTCCCTCCATCTTTCCATCTCACCACTGAGGCCCGGGGTGACATTTTCCTCATTTTACAGCTCATTACTTTCTGTCTATCTTTATCGCTGCCTGGCCATCAGAGAGTATCTCCTCCTCTCCTCCCTATATCCCAGCTGGGCCTAATGCAGACCAGGGGGTCACAGAGATCACATTCACACAGCATTCAGCCTGGCTGCTCCAGCAATGAAAAACATTACAATGGAAGAGTCGTTCCGTCTTGTGATATTAGGCAGTGTTAGACTCACCTTGGTTAGTGAAGCTAAAGGCATCATGTCCAGGCCTAGTCCCCCTTTGGTCTCTGCAGCCTGCATGTGCTTCCAAGGAGCTCAGTTCTGGACATTCTTAAACGTCCTCTGGAAGAGAAAGTGTTCAATCGAGTCTGATTACGAGCTAAAACATCACAAAATTAAAAACACCCAAACACAGAGCTATTATATACTACTGTATCATAAACTAAAAGTAAATAAAGATTAATATCTCATTATTATCTTTTTGACCATTTCTTCTCTCTCAGTATGAATATGCCTCATCTTCCCTGGCCTATACCTCTGAACTCTGTGAAATAGTGTTTCCCACACTGGACAGTGGGGAGACAGATTGCGGCTAGGGTAGTTCTCCTCTCAGGGGTTGAGTGAGAAGAGCGTTAAGTCAAGTAGCAGGAATAAAGAGCTTACTGCCCTCACCATCGCCAGGCCCCAGTGAGGTGACACACCAGAGGTAATGGGGCACTGGCCTGGTGTGTTGTGGGTAATGGTTGTGCTTAGAAGGCCATGGCCCCATGGCTTTGCTGCATTGGGAGACTCAGGAGTGGTGTGCGTGAGATGTGTGTGTGTGCGGGGCAGCGACAGGGCCGGTGGAGCGGAAGGCAGGGTAACAGATGGAGGAGCCATAGAGAGAGGAGGGGTGGAGAGGGAAAAGGGGAAGGATGGATGGTGGTTTTTAAATTAATGAAGGGTGCAACACTTAATAAAGTCCTAACCCGGGAGTCTGCTGTCACTAGGGGCCACTGCTGGGTGCACTGCTGAGTTGTTGTGGAAACCAACGCCACCAGTGTGAGCATGGATAGCGTTTGCAGATGCTCCCTGGACCCTCAAGTTCATTCAGGTGTGTCTGAGACTAATCTAATAAATCTGTCGGCCTAGTAAGCCACGCGCATGCAAACACACTGGGCGCGTATATTGGTGTGTGGCATTGGTTGCTCAGGGACTGCAGGCTGATCCTGACACACAAAAACACATACAATCCCCTACAATGCAGAGCTTAGGCAGTTTTGTGCAAATATCTGCAAAAAAGCAAAAACATTTTCCAACACATTTTTTATACTTTTACAATTAATGGTTTAACACACACAAACAGCCGAATATGTTTGTGCTGAGATGTAGCAGGGACAGACAGCTGAGACGATCACAGAGTGAGGGGGTCAAAGGATAGCAATGAGCATGGCAAAAATACTGTCCGCTCACTGCTACTCTACCTCAGTCAGTGAGTCAGTCACTGATCTCATCTCATCTCAGTGCTCTCTAAATGGTGACAAGTCATTAAGTGGAGTCCCCCCCACCCCCCCACACCCCACAGACACGAGCGTGCACACTCACCTTATCAGATCCCAAGCAGCTGTGAGAGTGAGATTAAGACAGACAGGGAGTTTTACTCCCCATAGAAAGTATTTTCATTAACTACTCCCTCTGTTCTAACTCTGACCCACCACGTCAATGTCGTGGTAGTGGAGGTAGTACTTCTGTCATTCATTTGCCATTCACCCAGCTCAATATAACATTGATAGGTTTAGGCTACTATGTGATACTCAAATTTTCCCTATACCCATCATGAGGTTGGTACAACCTAGCCTATGAATGAAAGTTTACAACGTAGGTGCACAGGTAGAGAGAAACATTTGAGTAATCTGTAAGCAAGCGGTTTAGCAGTTACACCGGCGGGCCCCCGTGGCAATAAATTAATAAAACCAAAAGCTTAACTTGGAAGAGTTCCAGTGTTGGATAGCCATAGCCAGCTAGCTAACAGAGCATCCCTCTCTGTTTGAGCTGGGTGTTTGAGTAGGCTAAACTAGCTAGCTGCATTCGCTAGTTTAGCCTAGTTTAGCTAGCTGCATTCAAGTAAAAAAATAAAATTGAATTTGTTCAAAACTGCTCAACTATTGTCTTTCTCTCTCTCTGAGTTAACTACTCACCACATTTTATGCTAGCTGTAGCTTATGCTTTCAGTACTAGATTCATTCTCTGATCATTTGATTGGGTGGACAACATGTCAGTTCACGCTGCAAGAGCTCTGACAGGTTGGAGGACATCCTCCGGAAGTTGTCATAATTACTGTGTAAGTCTATGGAAGGGGGTGAGAACCATGAGCCTCCTAGGTTTTGTATTGAAGTCAATATACCCAGAGGAGGACGGACACTAGCTGTCCTCCGGCTACACCATGGTGGTACCTTACAGAGAAGCGGAGTCACTGACCACCTTCCGGAGACACTTGAAACACTACCTCTTTAAGGAATACCTGGAATAGTATAAAGTAATCCTTCTACCCCCCCCCCCCCCCATAAAAAAAAAAGAAACGTGGTTGTCCCACTGGCTATCATAAGTTGAATGCACCAATTTGTATGTCGCTCTGGCTAAGAGCGTCTGCTAAATGATGTAAATGTAAATGAGGCGACAGCAGACCTTCATTGCAACAGTGTGTTTTAATCAATTACAGTGGCTTGCGAAAGTATTCACCGCCCATGGCATATTTCCTATTTTGTTGCCTTACAACCTGGAATTAAAATTGATTATTTGGGGGTTTGTATCATTTGATTTACACAACATGCCTACCACTTTGAAGATGAACACTTATTTCTTGTTTGTTTCACATGAAAAAAATAGACAAAAAAACAGAACTTGAGCGTGCATAACTATTCACCCCCCCAAAGTCAATACTTTGTAGAGCCACATTTTGCAGCAATTACAGCTGCAAGTCTCTTGGGGTATGTCTCTATAAGCTTGGCACGTCTAGCCACTGGGATTTTTGCCCATTCTTCAAGGCAAAACTACTTCAGCTCCATCAATTTGGATGGATTCCACTGGTGTACAGCAATCTTTAAGTCATACCACAGATTCTCAATTGGATTGAGGTCTGGGCTTTGACTAGGCCATTCCAAGACATTTCAATGTTTCCCCTTAAACCACTCAAGTGTTGCTTTAGCAGTATGCTTAGGGTCATTGTCCTGCTGGAAGGTGAACCTCCGTCCCAGTCTCAAATCTCTGGAAGACTGAAACAGGTTTCCCTCAAGAATTTCCCTGTATTTAGCGCCATCCATCATTCCTTCAATTCTGACCAGTTTCTCAGTCCCTGCCGATGAAAAACTTGATGGTGTTCTGGTGGTGATGAGAGGTGTTGGTTTTGCGCCAGACATAGCGCTTTTCTTGATGGCCAAAAAGCTCAATTTTAGTCTCATCTGACCAGAGTACCTTCTTCCATATGTTTGGGGAGTCTCCCACATGCCTTTTTGGCGAACACCAAACGTGTTTGCTTCTTTTTTTCTTTAAGCAATGGCTTTTTTCTGGCCACTCTTCCGTAAAGCCCAGCTCTGTGAAGTGTACTGCTTAAAAGTGGTCCTATGGACAGATACTCCAATCTCCGCTATGGAGCTTTGCAGCTCCTTCAGGGTTATCTTTGGTCTCTTTGTTGCCTCTCTGATTAATGCCCTCCTTGCCTGGTCCGTGAGTTTTTGTGGGCGGCCCTCTCTTGGCAGGTTTGTTGTGGTGCCATATTCTTTCAATTTTTTAATAAAATGGTGCTCCGTGGGATGTTCAAAGTTTCTGATATTTTTTTATAACCCAACCCTGATCTGTACTTCTCCACAATGTCCCTGACCTGTTTGGAGAGCTCCTTGGTCTTCATGGGCCGCTTGTTTGGTGGTGCCCCTTGCTTAGCGGTGTTGCAGACACTGGGGCCTTTCAGAACAGGTGTATATATACTGAGATCATGTGACACTTAAATAAAGTCCAACTGTGTGCAATCTAACTAATTATGTGACTTCTGAAGGTAATTTGTTGCACCAGATCTTATTTAGAGGCTCCATAGCAAAGTAGGTGAATACATAAGCACGCACCACTTTACCGTTATTTATTGTTTTGAATTTTTTGAAACAAGTAATTTTTTTCATTTCACTTCACCAATTTGGACTATTTTGTGTATGTCCATTACAGGAAATCCAAATATAAATCCATTTAAAATTACAGGTTGTAATGCAACAAAATAGGTAAAAACGCCAAGGGGGATGAATAGTCCCGTGTAGCACAGTTGGTAGAGCATGGCGCTTGCAACGCCAAGGTTGTGGGTTTGATTCCCACGGGGGACCAGTATGAACATGTATGCACTCACTAACTGTAAGTCGCTCTGGATAAGAGCGTCTGCTAAATTACGTAAATGTAAAATACTTTTGCAAGGCACTGTATTTGATGACATGTGAATATATTTAGTATAGTTTTATCTAAAATTGATAACTTTAATGTTTCACAATTTTTCTTTATACTGTATTCATTGTTGTGCAAGTCAATGTATTTTGGGAGATATCGGTGTGTGGTGTGAGGCAGGGCCGGATAGGGTACGTACAAATCTGCGCTCGATGAATCGTTTGAGGTAGCAAGGGTTGTTGAACAGGTTGGGTAGTAGGATCATGATCATGTCTCCTACCATGTATATCTCCCACCATGTCTGCAGTCACAGCTGTTTAGCCAATCAAATATAGACAGGCTCTGCAGAAATACCAAGGTAGACCAATCAGCACAAAAAAGGTGGGTCGGTCAACAGATGGTGTGCAGCCCAATATGAACTCAACACCTAGGCTGTGTCCAGTAAGTTTTTACATTCTGGAACGTTCAATTGAACGAAAACGGTGCTGTACTGAACGACCAGTTGAAAAGGGGAGGGGTTGGGTTGTGGGTTGGGGAACACTGTCAGCATGGCCACTTCCCTTTACATATGTCACTCATTGCTTCAAGCCACACCACGCCACACCCTACAAATGGGAGACAAACATACCTCAAAGTCTGTTCAAGAATGTACAAGAACGTTTTGGGGAAACATGCCGTTCAGTACAAACTCTTCCGCAACGTAGCAAATGTTCAAGCGAACTGAACGTACCTCTAGTCCCTATCCCGTCAGTTGATCTGAAAGGATTGAATAGGTATAAGCAATCTACAGAAGTGTATAAGGGTAGAGACTACAGTGGAATAGGTTTATATTTCTGCCCCAGTTCCCCACATGGTCCCTTTCCGTGGCACCAGAAATAGTGGCTTGAAGCCCAGGTACCCTGAGTCAAAGTAATGGAGTCCATGTTGGCCAAACCTGGAGGGGGACATGCGAAATTAGTCATGTCCCCTGACAAAACATACCAAGAACAAAGCACTATATAATACAATAGAGCAGAATAGAAAAGAACAAGGTATCGATTACACAAGCAAAAGACGCAAGGAAGGGGAAAGAGAGGGAGGATAGGAGACGACAATGGAGGTAAGATATTACTAGATTCAGAGGGAAAAGAGGAGAGAGGGACTCACATGGCGTAGGTACTCTCCTGAGAGATGGAGACCCCAGGCCAGTGCAGGGGCCAGGCCGCCTCGGTGGAGAGGAAGAGCTTGAAGGACTGGCAGGGCTCCCAGGTCCTCCTCAGGTCCCACATCGTTACCATCCCCTGCCATCACCATGAGGTCTCTAGGAGAGGGATGGGCAGAGGGGAGAAGAGATGAGGGGAGCACAATGGAGGAGAGGAAAGAAAAAGTAATAGAACAGGAGGGAGGATAGGAGACATTAGTGGAGCTGATGGAGAGTAGAAAAGGTGGAGAGAAGATGGCAGGCAGTCTAATCACAAGAGAGGGAAATGAAGGAGGAAGAAAAGGTGGGCGTGGACAGCTCCAGTCTGCCCAGTGTCCTGTACAGTAGCTCTTTATTGTCCCTCATTAAAACTAGGGCCGGGACGATACCAGTATCGCAATATTTTTTTCCGTGCCAAAAATGAAAACACGAAGCAGATCATACTGTTTGGTCCTTTAAAAACCTGTTGTATGTCAAATATTGTGGAAAATATATAAATGTGACTCTGGATGACAAGATAATTATGTATATTTCCAACATTAGGGCTGTTTTCCTCAAGAAGTTAAATCCGCTTTGTGTTTTGTGTTTTGTTTCCCTGCCACGATACTAACGAGTATCGCGATACTGGTATCGCCCCGGCCCTAATTAAAACCCAGTAAGACAGATAAGATGGATGCCTGCCCCCTGCCAAACAACCCAGAGCAGGGCCCCAAGTGCCTCCATAACACCAGCCCATAGACTGGAGAATAACTGGCTGTTATGGCCTATCAATGTTACACTCTAACCCGTGACTCCTGATATCTTTACAGCTTTCGAATAAAGATTATCCTCACACATAACCCTGGTGCTTTAAGCTGCTGGTGGTTGTTCAGTATGCAGCAGACTGAGGAGTGAGATGGGATGGGGTTCACCTAGCCTTCTAACTCTTCTAGTTAATTAGATTTATCTGCGCTGTTACACAGGAGAAGCATGGCCCGGGAGGCTACGATTATTTTAGACTTTACTACAGGGGTAAATAAGTGTTTCATTAAAGATGCTATGAGAGGGAAGGGCAGGCACTGAGCAGTAGCCAATAAACTCAGTGGTGTTGTTTGGGAACAGACCAGGTCCCAACCCTTTAGTCCATGGGATGTAATAGTGAACATACAGTTACAGTCACAGAGAGCTCAGAGACATTAATCTCCCCATTCTCGGTGTGAAACTTCCAGAGAAGCAGTCTTTAGCGTGCTTCCACTACCAGTGCCTTCGTGAGACTATTTGACCAGGATGGTCCGGCCCCTGGCCATAGGTACGTACCCTCTAGTCTAGAGTCTGCCCCCAACAGAGCATCTGTAGTGGGGCTGGAGTGACAGCTGAGTGTCCCCCCACCCCTCCCTACCCCACCCTCACACGTGCACATGTTTACATGAATCACAACATCACCGAGCGCAACGGAGTGAAATTACATCTTCATTCCCTTCCTTCCCCTCTTCATTCCCTATTGCCACCATCGGTTTACCTCTCCGCTCCACTTCCATCCTCCAATAAGGCAGATGGGAGTGTGTTTTAGCTCAGAGACAGTGTGTGGTTATTACAATTGCATAGCTATCACCATGAGCTGTGAGTGTGTATGAATGTTTATAAAGTGTGTGTATGAATGTGTGAGCCTTTCTCCAGCAGCCTGCCACCCTGCCCTACAGCAGACTCAGACAGCTGCATGGTGCAGCGTGGAACTCACAGCCGGAAGGTCACTGCTTTTTACGGTCCACGACCATATTGGATTGTTGGGGATGAAAACAAGGCTACATGTTCAGAATGGCAATGATGGCTGGTTACTCCGATGCAGGCAGTAATGTAGCCTACCTCACTGGGACTCAGTCTGATAATGTAAGCCTTACACTGGTCAATATACCACGGCTAAGGGCTGTATCCAGGCACTCTGCGTTGCATCGTGCGTAAGAACCGCCCTTAGCCGTGATATATTGCCCATATACCACAAACCCCAGAGGTGCGTTATTGCTATTATAAACGGGTTACCAACGTAATTAGAGGAGTAAAAATAAATGTTTTGTCATACCCGTGGTACACGGTCTGATATACCACGGCTGTCAGCCAATCATCATTGCCTTATTGCTTAAGTATAATGTTTACAAAAACCCAGACATGTCGGTCAACCTCACTGACTATAAGAATGGGGCTCATAATCCAATGTTTACTCAAGTGAGTGCCAAATGTACTGTAGTTTTAACAGAATCAGACTAGTACTTCTAGACTACATGTTGCCCCACCAAATCGCTACCAATCCTTGATTAAATGAATAACAATCAATGAGACACAGATGTACTGAATGCTACGGTGTTGTTGAGTACCATCATAGAAGCCAGCAGCAAGGATGTTGTGAGGTTTAACAGGCAGCCAGTCCATGGAGAGGACCTGGTTAGTCTTTTCATCATGGTTGGCCTTGAAGGAGCCTCTCTTCAGGGTGATCACACCATGTACCTACAGACACACATGGAAGGATAAGAATGAGATTTGTACACATCAGCAGGACAAGCATATCATAAGATTTAAAATAAAACATTGTGTGTGCGTGTGGCTGGACAGTGACTTCTATTTCTCAGAATTGCTGCGAGTTGAAGATTACAGTTCAACTTGCCATACAGCTGTGTTTTGTGAGGATGAGAGAATAGATATTAGCCTACCTGGCAGATCAGTGCTGGGCTGGCTCCACCTATTGGGAAACACATAAAGTCTTTATTAACTTTATGATTATTGATGGGAAGATTATAACTCAATACATGAACACAGATTTATTACTGACTGTAATTAAACAAACTGGGCTATGTGGCGTGCAAACACACACACAAACATAACCCATCTAAAATCAACACTCTCATTCACCCTGCAGTCAGATAGCACTAAGACAGGGAGAGAGAGAGACATGGAGCTGAGGAATCATAGTAGCTCTCCAAAGCCAGTCTGTCGTTTAAGATGGAATCGGCTAGCCGTCAGAATCCCAGGCCGTGTCTGTCCGCTCTGTGATATGGATGTGCAAAGTCAGGGCCCAGGGCCGTTCAATCACTGAGAAGACATGGCACTACTCCGTCTGACTCCTGTTTTTCAATAGAAGTACACACTCCAAGTCTGACTCTGAACATTCTCCTGGCATCACACCAGATCTGACTGGACCTTTATCTGACGGGCCTCTCTGCTGGCCTTAACCCAAACCCAAAGAACCGGTCTCCTTTCCTGGATGTGCCAAGTGATCTGGATCGCTTTCATTGCATTAATTATTACTTTGTTGCTCAGAATGTTTGTGCACTACTTTACTCTACTTGCAAAATGTCCTATATTTGCTATAAATGCTCAAATGTTTATTATATTCTACGGAGCCATTTACTTTATGTTCAAATTGTTATCTTTTATTATTTCTTATTGTTGTTGTATTGTCGAGAAGAAACCTGTGAGCATTTCGTTGGACGGTGTATACCATGTGTATCCTGTACATACGACTAATAAAACTTGAAACTGAAACTAGGGCACGAGACAGGCGGGCAGGATCCTATTGGCTCGGCCACTTAAAGTGGACTAATACGGAGGCATTTATGTGGCTGAATCTTTACTTATTACAAAGGCTGTAAAAACAGCATGGGGTTAGTTAGACAAAAGGACATGGACTGTGGAATATGTACAATAATGGAGAAATGCTAATGACACTTTATAGCTAACAGGAGGGATACAGCACTGGTTAGGGGATTTCAGGTCCTCCTTTGGTCTCCACATTGAACAGTCCACCTCTGCACCCACCCCCTTCAGGTCGATACAGCATCATGCCTCACTGCCCCCGCACCCCACCTTCGACCCCCTCCACCCACACCTCCCCAAACCCAGCAGCCTCCCTTCCCAATAGGCTGGTTTAGGCCTGTGTGAGTGACAGGTCTGGGGGAGAAAGGTGTCAGGTACTAGGCTGAAATTCATGGCTTCCAACACTAACAACTGCGTAGCGATGCATCTTCTTTGTCATTTCAATTATATAGATCCTTGTCTAATGGAAACTAAATTATCTCCATTGAGCAAGAAGGAGGAGGAGACAGGTTCTTTGTTTTCACCAACCAGGTTTTTTACGGGCACTTTCACGCACACCAAAAGCTATCTATAATTATCTGCCCCAAACAGTTTAGCAGACGGTGAGCACACACTCACGTGCACACGCATCTGAACCCTTAACCATCTCACTTCTGCACAGAGACAAGGCTGGCTCACATCATTACTAAATTACAGTGATGGCATTACAGAATGGGATTTTTTATGAACTCATTTGCATTTCATCCAGCCACTGTGGCAGGTTTTCTATCAGTCTGTTAAAAGCCCCTATTTCTCCCCTCTCTCTAGCTCCATGTAGAGTAAATTCACTACTTTCTCTCTCCCGATCTCTCTTAGCCTCACACCTGGCCCTCCATACAGGCAGCACCAGGGGCCCTAAATGTCACTCGTCACTCAGGTGTGGCTGCCCTGACCGCTGTGACTCTAAAGGGGGGGGTCATAGTTCAGCTTAGTGACCCAGCTAGGCTCTCCCAGATGAGGTCTTGGCAGGACATGAAGGATGGCTAGCCAGGGCCCAATGTTCCCTCTCAACGGTCCAAAAACCTCAATGTAACCTCCCAGGGCACTGACCATGTAATCTTTTCATCCCCCATCTCTGAGCCTGGGGGAGGGCGAGGCTGATGTGAAAGGAACTGTGTACAATGAGGCAGAAAACAATTAACTGGATAGAAAGGGCACTAAAAGAGAAAAAGAACAGACAGGCATTTTAGGCAGTGAAAAAATAAAAACGCAACGCTGCATCAACAAACTGCTCCATAAAAGTTAACCCCAACCTGATATACTGAAGGGAGCATTCTAAACCCATGGTCAAAAGATGACTCCAGCTTTCTGAGCTGCCTATATAAGGCTGACAAACGCCTAAAGCTGTGATCCTACAGACCTAAAACCTTTGAGGCGGATCGATAATGATGACTGATGTTATAGAGAGAGAAAAAAGCTAAGAAGAGAAAATCCTGACTCTGGACAAAAGAACCCTCAGGTTCATGAATCACTCTCTCTGCAGTGCTGCTCTTATCTCCTGGAGTGAGCCCTGCCCTTTGTGTGTGTGTACCAGTGTGTGAAATGGTACATTTGCTTCTGTTGTTTGGAATAATCTAATTAGAATATGCATTCAAACTGACTTTAAGTCGCGAAAACTGTGGGATGCAGCAGGTATTTTCTAGTGTAAATGATGGATGGGCCAGATAAACATGTCATCAACCTAATGACTGTAGTCTTTATTACATCGCCCGAGGCTGATGAGTCTCATAAGGGAGTAGTAGACTGTAGAAAAGGGCAGTGTCACCATACGTAAAAATGTATGCACACATGACTGTAAATCGCTTTGGATAAAAGCGTCTGCGAAATGGCATATTATTATTAATATATCCCTAATCTATCTACTATAACTGTTGTAACTGCCAAGCACTCACTGTTGCTACACATTACAAAGTCCTGTCATCTTTAAAACCCTGTGAATCCATTATGATGGAGTGAATGGATATCCTAGGGCTTAATGCGTTGATGATCATAGCCTGAAGATCGATGTTTCATAAAACATATGCACCTCATGATAAACACACTGTAATGCAGAGTTTGATACTGCTATGGAGTACAGTGCCTTGCAAAAGTATTCATCCCCCTTGGCGTTGTTCCTATTTTGTTGCATTACAACCTGTAATTTAAATGGATTTCATGCAGTGGACATAAACAATATAGTCCAAATTGGTGAAGTGAAATGAAAAAAATAACTTGTTTAAAATAAAAAAAATACATAACGGGAAAGTGGTGCATGCATATGTATTCACCCCCTTTGCCATGAAGCCGCTAAATAAGATCTGGTGCAACCAATTACCTTCAGAAGTTAAATAAAGTCCACCTGTGTGCAATCTAATTGTCACATGATCTGTCACATGATCTCAGTATATATACACACACCTGTTATGAAAGGCCTCAGAGTCTGCAACACCACTAAGCAAGGGGCACCACCAAGCAAGTGGCACCATGAAGACCAAGGAGCTCTCCAAGCAGGTCAGGGACAAAGTTGTGGAGAAGTACAGATCAGGGTTGGGTTGTAAAAAAATATCAGAAACTTTGAACATCCCACAGAGCACCGTTAAATCCATTATTAAAAAATTGAAAGAATATGGCACCACAACAAACCTGCCAAGAGAGTGGCGCAGTGGTCTAAGGCACTGCAACGCAGTGCTAACTGTGCCACTAGAGATCCTGGTTCGAATCCAGGCTCTGTCGCAGCCGGCCGCGACCGGGAGACTCATGGGCTGCGCACAATTGGCCCAGCGTCGTCCAGGGTAGGGGAGGGAATGGCCGGCAGGGATGTAGCTCAGTTGATAGAGCATGGTGTTTGCAACGCCAGGGTTGTGGGTTCGATTCCCACGGGGGGCCAGTATAAAAAAAAAAAAAATGTATTCACTAACTAAGTCGCTCTGGATAAGAGCGTCTGCTAAATGACGTAAAATGTAAATGTAAATGTAAAGAGAGGGCCGCCCACCAAAACTCACAGACCAGGCAAGGAGGGCATTAATCAGAGGCAACAAAGAGACCAAAGATAATCCTGAAGGAGCTGCAAAGCTCCACAGCGGAGATTGGAGTATATGTCCATAGGACCACTTTAAGCAGTACACTTCACAGAGCTGGGCTTTACAGAAGAGTGGCCAGAAAAAAAGCCATTGCTTAAAGAAAAAAATAAGCAAAAAGGCATGTTGGAGACTCCCCAAACATATGGAAGAAGGTACTCTGGTCAGATGAGACTAAAATTGAGCTTTTTGGCCATAAAGGAAAACGCTATGTCTGGCGCAAACCCAACACCTCTCATCACCCCGAGAACACCATCCCCACAGTGAAGCATGGTGGTGGCAGCGTCATGCTGTGGGGATGTTTTTCCATCGGCAGGGACTGGAAAACTGGTCAGAATTGAAGGAATGATGGATGGCGCTAAATACAGAGAAATTCTTGAGGGAAACCTGTTTCAGTCTTCCAGAGATTTGAGACTGGGACGGAGGTTAACCTTCCAGCAGGACAATGACCCTAAGCACACTGCTAAAGCAACACTTGAGTGGTTTAAGGGGAAACATGTAAATGTCTTGGAATGGCCTAGTCAAAGCCCAGACCTCAATCCAATTGAGAATATGTGGTATGACATAAAGATCGCTGTACACCAGTGGAATCCATCCAACTTGAAGGAGCTGAAGCAGTTTTGCCTTGAAGAATGGGCAAAAATCCCAGTGGCTAGATGTACCAAGCTTATAGAGACATACAGTTGAAGTTGGAACTTTACATACACCTTAGCCAAATACATTTAAACTCAGCGTTTCACAATTACTGACTGTTAATCCTAGTAAAAATTCCCTGTCTTAGGTCAGTTAGGATCTCCACTTTATTTTAAGAATGTGAAATGTCAGAATAATAGTAGAGAGAATGATTTATTTCAACTTCTATTTCTTTCATCACATTCCCAGTGGGTCAGAAGTTTACATACACTCAATTAGTATTTGGTAGCATTGCCTTTAAATTGTTTAACTTGGGTCAAACGTGTCGGGTAGCCTTCCACAACCTTCCCACAATAAGTTGGGTGAATTCTGGCCCATTCCTCCTGACAGAGCTGGTGTAACTGAGTCAGGTTTGTAGGACTCCTTGCTCACACACGCTTTTTCAGTTCTGCCCACAACTTCTCTATATGATTGAGGTCAGGGCTTTGTGATGGCCACTCCAATACCTTGACTTTGTTGTCCTTAAGCCATTTTGCCACAACTTTGGAAGTATGCTTGGGGTCATTGTCCATTTGGAAGACCCATTTGCGACCAAGCTTTAACTTCCTGACTGATGCCTTGAGATGTTGCTTCAATATATCCACATCATTTTCCTTCCTCATGATGCCATCTATTTTGTGAAGTGCACCAGTCCCTCCTGCAGCAAAGCACCCCCACAGCATGATGCTGCCACCCCCGTGCTTCACGGTTGGGATGGTGTTCGTCGGCTTGCAAGCATCCCCCTTTTTCCTCCAAACATAACCATGGTCATTATGGCAAAACAGTTCTTTTTTTGTTTCATCAGACCAGAGGACATTTCTCCAAAAAGTACGATCTTTGTCCCCATGTGCAGTTGCAAACCGTAGTCTGGCTTTTTAATGGTGGTTTTGGAGCAGTGGCTTCTTCCTTGCTGAGCGGCCTTTCAGGTTATGTTGATATAGGACTCGTTTTACAGTGGATATAGATACTTTCGTACCTGTTTCCTCCAGCATCTTCACAAGGTCCTTTGCTGTTGTTCTGGGATTGATTTGTTCTTTTCGCACCAAAGTACGTTCATCTCTAGGAGACGGAATGCATCTCCTTCCTGAGCGGTATGACGGCTGCGTGGTCCCATAGTGTTTATACTTGCATACTATTGTTTGAACAGTTGAACGTGGTATTTTAAGGCTTTTGGAAATTGCTCCCAAGGATGAACCAGACTTGTGGAGGTCTACCATTTTTTTTCTGGGGGTCTTGGCTGATTTCTTTAGATGATGTCAAGCAAAGAGGCACTGAGTTTGAAGGTAGGCCTTGAAATACACTGCTCAAAAAAATTAAGGGAACACTAAAATAACACATCCTAGATCTGAATGAATGAAATAATCTTATTAAATACTTTTCTTTACATAGTTGAATGTGCTGACAACAAAATCACACAAAAAATTTCAATGGAAATCAAATGTATCAACCCATGGAGGTCTGGATTTGGAGTCACCCTCAAAATTAAAGTGGAAAACCACACTACAGGCTGATCCAACTTTGATGTAATGTCCTTAAAACAAGTCAAAATGAGGCTCAGTAGTGTGTGGCCTCCACGTGCCTGTATGACCTCCCTACAACGCCTGGGCATGCTCCTGATGAGGTGGCGGATGGTCTCCTGAGGGATCTCCTCCCAGACCTGGACTAAAGCATCCGCCAACTCCTGGACATTCTGTGGTACAGTGGATGGAGCGAGACGATGTCCCAGATGTGCTCAATTGGATTCAGGCCTGGGGAACGGGCGGGCCAGTCCATAGTGTCAATGTCTTCCTCTTGCAGGAACTGCTGACACTCCAGCCACATGAGGTCTAGCCTTGTCTTGCATTAGGAGGAACCCAGGGCCAACCGCACCAGCATATGGTCTCACAAGGGGTCTGAGGATCTCATCTCGGTACCTAATGGCAGTCAGGCTATCTCTGGTGAGCACATGGAGGGCTGTGCAGCCCCCCAAAGAAATGCCACCCCACACCATGACTGACCCACCGCCAAACCGGTCATGCTGGAGGATGTTGCAGGCAGCAGAACGTTCTCCACAGCATCTCCAGACTGTCACGTCTGTCACATGTGCTCAGTGTGAACCTGCTTTCATCTGTGAAGAGCACAGGGCGCCAGTGGCGAATTTGCCAATCTTGGTGTTCTCTGGCAAATGCCAAACGTCCTGCACGGTGTTGGGCTGTAAGCACAACCCCCACCTGTGGACGTCGGGCCCTCATACCACCCTCATGGAGTCCGTTTCTGACCGTTTGAGCAGACGCATGCACATTTGTGGCCTGCTGGAGGTCATTTTGCAGGGCTCTGGCAGTGCTCCTCCTTGCACAAAGGCGGAGGTAGCAGTCCTGCTGCTGGGTTGTTGCCCTCCTATGGCCTCCTCCACGTCTTCTGAGGTACTGGCCTGTCTCCTGGTAGCGCCTCCATGCTCTGGACACTACGCTGACAGACACAGCAAACCTTCTTGCCACAGCTCGCATTGATGTGCCATCCTGGATGAGCTGCACTACCTGAGCCACTTGTGTGGGTTGTAGACTCCGTCTCATGCTACCACTAGAGTGAAAGCACCGCCAGCATTCAAAAGTGACCAAAACATCAGCCAGGAAGCATAGGAACTGAGAAGTGGTCTGTGGTCACCACCTGCAAAACCAGTCCTTTATTGGGGGTGTCTTGCTAATTGCCTATAATTTCCACCTGTTGTCTATTCCATTTGCACAACAGCATGTGAAATGTATTGTCAATCAGTGTTGCTTCCTAAGTGGACAGTTTGATTTCACAGAAGTGTGATTGACTTGGAGTTACATTATGTTGTTTAAGTGTTCCCTTTATTTTTTTTGAGCAGTGTACATCCACAGGTACACCTCCAATTGACTCAAATGATGTCAATTAGCCTATCAGAAGCTTCTAAAGCCATGGCATAATTTTCTGGAGTTTTCCAAGCTGTTTAAAGGCACAGTAAACTTACTGTATGTAAACTTCTGACCCACTGGAATTGTGATACAGTGAAATAATCTGTCTAAACAATTGTTAGAAAAATTACTTGTGTCATGCACAAAACAGATGTCCTAACCGACTTGCCAAAACTATAGTTTGTTAACAAGAAATTTGTGGAGTGGTTGAAAAACAAGTTAATGACTCCAACCTAAGTGTATGTAAACGTCCGCCTTCAACTGTACCCCAAGAGACTTGCAGGTGTAATTGCTGCAAAAGGTGGCGCTACAAAGTATTGACTTTGGGGGGTGAATAGTTATGCACGCTCAAGTTGTGTTTTGTCTTGTTTGTTTCACACAAAAAAATGTATTTTGCATCTTCAAAGTGGTAGGCATGTTGTGTAAATGAACTGATACAAAACCATTCTAATTCCAGGTTGTAAGGCAACAAACTAGGAAAAATGCCAAGGGGGATGAATACTTTTGCAAGCCACTGTACATGTCGATGGCACGTTGGAGTGTATTGCCTTGTAGACAGATTTGAACGCTCCAGTAAATGGGGGAAATGGGAGCTCTTACAGACAGACTGGGATGACAGAATGTGGTTGGAGAGCGGAATCAGTGAAGGATGACTTCAGGCAAGCAATTCTCTCTTGTTCTCGCTCGCTCTGCCTCCCTCCATTTCTCCTACCATCCCCTCCCTCGGTCTCTCTCTCTACTGCAGAGATTCATTGAAAATCATAGGAGGATGAGCACACGCGCACACAGTGTTAGATGTGTGAGGATGCAGTGTTCGTGGTGTGGAGAGTCCATGCATCAGCGGAACAATAGGAGAATAATGCAGTAGGGGGAAGCCCAGCGACTATTCCTTTGGTTACAGATCATGTGATCCCAGGGGAGAGATGGAGATATGGAGAGGCAGGGACAGAAATGTTTAGGGTGATAATATGGATCATAGAAATATTCCGATAGTAAATAGCCTAAGGCATAGATGGGTTGGTTGCTTAGCAACAAAACCGATGCGTGCGCAACTATGGAGCAAAACAGACTGGGTTGGCTTAGTTTGTTGACAACATGCAAACAATTTTTTTCTCCAATGTTTGTTGAAAACATAAATAAAGTTGCACAATGAGAACTTGTTGTCTCAAATACATCGTTACAGTTATAGATTAGCTAGCGAATTTTAGCCATATTAGCATAGACGTGACAGCAGCGCACAATTGGCCCAGTGTCGTCCGGGTTTGGCCGGTGTAGGCCGTCATTGTAAATAAGAATTTGTTCTTAACTGACTTGCCTAGTTAAATAAAGGTAAAATAAAATAAATCTCAAATAAAGTCAAAATAAGACATGGTATCAAGATAAAACTACGTGAAACGAGCCACTTACGATTCCCCACATGGCAGCTTCTTGTCATTGTTGCTAGCTATCTGGCCATCCAGAATCACAACACACGGCCTTCTGCCCCATTGAAGCGTGCGCATCGTTTGTGACGTTCTCAGCTAACCCGTCTATATGATGTAATAATAACACATGATTTTTATGTGTACTTACATAAAACAAAGATGAAGCAAATGTGGATTTATTTGACTTGAAAAAATAAATACATTGCGACTTCAACGAGCAGCATGAAAACAGATTTAAAAAGACTTCCAGCTTTTCTGCAGGACCAAGTTCAGGCTGTTGAATGACAATACTGCTGCCTTCTGGAGCAACACATACATTGCAACTACAACACCAGAGTATAAGGTTTGATTCAGGCATATATTAATGATATAGCTAATATATCTGTTACAGATAAATATTCTGTCACATATTACTAATATGCGTGTTAATTGTAAGTTGCTTTTGTTCTATTGTGTGTTAAATGAGCATGCTAACCTTTAGTGGTGTGTTTCCTGCGGGCCTGCAGTGTGTTGGGTTGAGGCATGCTGTAGATGATGTGACTGTCTGACGTGGAGGCATCCAGGAGACACAGTCTGGGCATATGAGGGGCCTGCCGGAGAGAGAGAGTCATGAATTGTATATTATTTAGCTCAGCGTCTTGTACAGTTCTTTCACAGTCATGTTGAGGCTTTAGCTGCCTCCATCATGCAGTGCCAAACAGGTATTAATGATGTGGATAACATGTCCCTGCGTCTCTGTGTGCTTCTGTTCCTACCTTTGTTAGTTGTGGGCAGCTCCCAGGCTCCTCCTGGGCACCACTTCACGTTCCACACAGAGCCTTTATCCTGGGCAATGCCATAGGCCAAACGTGGAGTGAACTGAGGAGGGTGAGAGGAGGGGTGGAGGCAGAGAGATGGGGGAAATAGCCCAGAGAAAGGGAGAAAAATACCAAGAAGATAGGCAGATGGAGAAAGAGTAATTCAAGAGAACTGGAAGTGAAAAAGAGACACTGATATTACACTGATCCCCTATTACCTGTAAGTGTTGGTGTGAGGTGTGACCCAGGTGCGGTGCAGGTTAGACAGTAGGCAGAGATGGTGAAACAAGGAACTTTACTGATGGTCCCGAAACCAGGATACAAAATAACGGACTTTACAGGAAAAAGGCAGAGCAAATAAGACTCCAAAAAACAGGCAGACAGCCAAAAATACGAAATACTAACTGACTGAAATAAAGGCGAAAGAAACGCACACCTATTTAGGCGAGGTGCTGGCTGACGGCGTAAACACTTCAAAAAGAAAAGGAAAGCCACACACTCTAGGAGCTCAGATGCAATAATTTAATATCTTAATAACCAGCGTTTCGACAGACAAGCTGTCCTCATCAGGGTATAATGACAAACACTGCAGGTCACTGGTTTATATAGTGTGAAAGGACACACGCAGGTGTCTGTAATCATGGCCGGGTGTGGCCTAATAGCATTGGCCAATTCACAGATAAAAACAACATACAAAAAACATGTATAGCATATGATCATAGATACTTAGCTACGTAGGCCCACAACATTTACAATGAATAGCAAAATCACAAGAATGGCTTCAAATCAAAGTCTACGTTGAAATAATAAATAAACAGGGAGAACACTTCTCACGTACCTATTCATACATCCCGCGATCAGACACTGATTAGTACTGCTTGGCATAGTGAAACTAGCAAAGAAAACTGAGCAAGGGAACACATGGAAGTGAGGGCATAAATACACTGGTGAATCAGATAGACACAGGTGACACCAATAAGAAGATGATTAGTCCCAACTGTGAGTGAAGAGGTGCCTAAGGTTGTCGGAGGATGACACCTAGTGGGTCACTTTGGAACTGCGATCGACTCCTGTAACAGTGTCCCCCCCGACAAATTGCCCCAGCCGCTCACCTCGGCGCCTCCGGGTGGAGGCGACGGAATGTTGTTATCAGCCCTGGGTCCAGAATGTCCCTCCTGGGCACCCAGGACCGCTCCTCTGGCCCATAACCCTCCCAGTCCACCAGAAAAAGGAGACCCCTCCCCATCTGGCAGTCCAGGATCCAGTCCACAGTAAAAGCCGGCTGCCCTCCGACAAGTTGCAGCGGGGGAACAGGACGAGGAGGGGGAGCCAGGGGACAGGTGGCGATGGGCTTGAGGAGGGACACATGGAATGTGGGATGCACCCGCATGGTGGGGGGAAGTTGCAGGCGGTAGGCCACTGGGTTGACTCGCCGGACCACTCTGAATGGCCAGACGAACCGGGGGGACAGCTTCCTGGACTCCACACGGAGGGGAAGATCCCGCATGGAGAGCCACACCCTCTGTCCCGGGCGAAAGACCGGGGCCGGGCGACGCCTGCGGTTGGCCTGATGTTGAGACCTGACAGAGGCCCACTTAAGCACCGCCCATACCTGCCTCCAGGTGCGCCGACTGCGACTGATGTGGGCCTGGACTGACGGGACCGCCACCTCCTCCTCTTGCTCAAGGAATAGGGGGGGTTGGTACCCGTATTGGCACTGGAAGGGGGACAGGCCGGTGGACGAGCAGAGAAGGGTGTTGTGGGCGTACTCCGCCCACGCCAGTCGCTGACTCCACGTAGCTTGGTTGCTGGAGGCGTAGCACCTCAGCACCCCCTCCAGATCCTGGTTGACGCGCTCCATCTGCCCGTTCGACTGGGGATGGAAGCCGGAAGACAAGCTGACGGAGGCGCAGAGGCAGGTGACAAACGCCTTCCAGAACCTGGAGGAAAACTGAGGGCCCCGATCCGACACCACATCTTGGGGAAGGCAATGGACCCGGAAAACGTGCTGCAACACCAACTTAACCGTCTCCTGGGCCAACGGGAGTTTGGGAAGGGGAATGAAGTGGGCAGCCTTCGAGAACCGGTCCACAAGACCAGGATGACTGTATATCCATCAAAGGGGGGTAAGACGGAAATGAAATCCAGCGAGATGTGGGACCAGGGGCGTTTGGGGATAGGCAGGGGTCGGAGCAGCCCTGCCGCGGGCTGACGTGAGCTCTTCGTGCGCGCGCACACCGGGCAAGCAGCCACGAAGGCGCGCGTATCCCCCTCAGCAGATGGCCACCAGAACCTCCTACGCAGGAACTCCAATGTCCTGGCGCCCCCCGGATGGCTGGTGAGGTCGGACGCATGCGCCCACTGAAGCAGTCGCGAGCGCGCAGCCTTGGGTACGTACAACCTCCCTGATGGACCTCTGCCCGGAACGGGCTCCCGCCGTAGCGCTTCTCTGACCAGCCTATTGATTCCCCACGAAACTGGGGCAGCAATCAGGGCATTGGGGACAATGGGGTCATCCCTCTCCACCAGGTCCACGGTATGAGATGGTGAACCGGAACCTGGTGAAGAACAACGCCCACCTGGCCTGGCGCGAGTTGAGCCTCTTGGCCCCCTGAATGTAGGCTAAGTTCTTGTGGTCAGTCCATACGACAAATGGATGGGCGGCCCCCTCTAGCCAATGTCTCCACTCCCCCAGGGCGAGCTTGACCACTAGCAGCTCACGGTTCCCCACATCGAGGGGACTCTCCGGAGAGTCCACAATGAAAAACTGGATATCCTCCCATAGCCCCCCTCCACCACCGGACACGCACAGGAACAGTGCGCCGGGTGATGAAGCCCGACCCCAACGGCAGGCCGCCCAGGCCCATGACCGGAATCGGAGCACGCCGGAGTTTGGCTCTCCCACTCCGTGGCAGCCAGGAAAGGGCCCGACCAGTCAACAGAGTGGCTAGGCCACTCCAGGACCTTGAAATGCTTCTTACGAAGCCACTCCTTCGTTGCCCGGGCGGTGTGTTTGGGATCATTGTCATGCTGAAAGACCCAGCCACGTTTCATCTTCAATGCCCTTGCTGATGGAAGGTTTTCACTCAAAATCTCACGATACATGGCCCCATTCATTCTTTCCTTTACACGGATCAGTCGTCCTGGTCCCTTTGCAGAAAAACAGCCCCAAAGCATGATGTTTCCACCCCCATGCTTCACAGTAGGTATGGTGTTCTTTGGATGCAACTCAGCATTCTTTGTCCTCCATACACGACGAGTTTAGTTTTTACCAAAAAGTTATATTTTGGTTTCATCTGACCATATGACATTCTCCCAATCCTCTTCTGGATCATCCAAATGCACTCTAGCAAACTTCAGACGGGCCTGGACGTGTACTGGCTTAAGCAGGGGGACACGTCTGGCACTGCAGGATTTGAGTCCCTGGCGGCGTAGTGTGTTACTGATGGTAGGCTTTGTTACTTTGGTCCCAGCTCTCTGCAGGACATTCACTAGGTCCCCCCCGTGTGGTTCTGGGATTTTTGCTCACCGTTCTTGTGATCATTTTGACCCCACGGGGTGAGATCTTGCGTGGAGCCCCAGATCGAGGGAGATTATCAGTGGTCTTGTATGTCTTCCATTTCCTAATAATTGCTCCCACAGTTGATTTCTTCAAACCAAGCTGCTTACCTATTGCAGATTCAGTCTTCCCAGCCTGGTGCAGGTCTACAATTTTGTTTCTGGTGTCCTTTGACAGCTCTTTGGTCTTGGCCATAGTGGAGTTTGGAGTGTGACTGTTTGAGGTTGTGGACAGGTGTCTTTTATACTGATAACAAGTTCAAACAGGTGCCATTAATACAGGTAACGAGTGGAGGACAGAGGAGCCTCTTAAAGAAGAAGTTACAGGTCTGTGAGAGCCAGAAATCTTGCTTGTTTGTAGGTGACCAAATACTTATTTTCCACCATAATTTGCAAATAAATTCATAAAAAATCCTACAATGTGATTTTCTGGATATTTTTTTCTCAATTTGTCTGTCATAGTTGACGTGTACCTATGATGAAAATTACAGGCCTCTCTCATCTTTTTAAGTGGGAGAACTTGCACAATTGGTGGCTGACTAAATACTTTTTTCCCCCACTGTACAACTTCTTGGTGGTTTTGGTGCACATCCAGATTGGTCCCAACATGTTGTTGGTCAGTCCATTGGCGGCCTTACCATGGTATCAGGCTTGACCTGACTGAGTGACAAAAAAAAAGATAAGTCAGCCAAAAGTCAATATTTAGCTTGTCATTGGTCTCAGAGACTGGCCATCTAGAGGGCAAAATCCCTCCCAATTTCTCCCCATTTGCCTGGAGGTACTCACATGACCTCTGGAAATGGATCTAAGGTATTTTGGTGGTGTGTGCCTCAGCTCCAAGTCTAAGTCTTCTTGAGTATCTTCATCCTCGCTTTCCTCCTCCTCATAGTCTTTATTTTCTGAAACGAAGTCCTTATCCTTTGCGGTGTTGTCACTGTCAAATTCAGGGGCTTTCCTCTTCTTTCCCTTGCCTCTAGTCTTTTTCTGGGGCTGGGTTGAGCTGGAGCAGGGGCCTGAGCTAGACTCCCAGTCATTCTTAGTAGCATTGTCAGGTTGGTTGTAAACCTCCTTGGTCAGGGTGTGAAGGTACTGCAATGCACTGAAACAGAACAGAGGCATAAAACAATGGGTCAATGGAGCATTACATTTTTAAACACGTAAATGTTGTTTAAAATGTGAAGACAATGTTTGACTTGGTGGCCTTTTCTGGTAGTTTTTAATAATACAGTCCACCCAAAGTGAATAAGATATTGAAAGATGAAAAGCATAGAGAGTAAAAGGTAGCTGTATAAAACACTGGCCAAACAAGAAGAATACTGCTGCTCATTCACTGAAATCCCCACTAATAGAGCAGCTCTTAGAGTTGCATTCACCATCAGAGACTGCTTACTTGCTGTAACAGAATCAAACTGATGGGTGACTAGATGATGCCACATACGCTTTTGCTGCCCTCCGCTTGGGTCTGCCGCCAGGTTTCAGGCTCCTCTGGAGTCTCCCTCAGGTTCGGGACTGCAGGGGCGGATGTGGAGCTGACCTGTGGTGTTTCCTGTTGGGTCTTCTTGGCAGCGGTCTTTTTGGCAGGCTCCTGTTCACCGTTTACGCTCAAGACTACTGCCTTTTTCTGTGGAGACTTTTTGGTAGGTGTCTTTTTGGGAGTTTTCTGTGTTGGTCTTTTTTACAGGCTCCTCCTAGTCAGTTTCTGTGCTAGGGACTGCTGACTTTCTCTAACCCCTCTTTTTCCTTGGATTTTCCATTGAGTCCGGACATTGCACTGTGAGATTTATTTTTCCTAATTATAAGTCAGTGCAAAAAAAGAAGCAAGTTGGTTTGATCTATCATCTAGGCATATTAGGCTACTCCTAGTACACAATATTAATAACCAGTTGGTATTGGTATTTTATTAGGATCCCCATTAGCTGTTGAAAAATAGCAGCTACTCTTCCTGGGGTTCACACAAAACAAGACATAATACAGAACATTAATAGACAAGAACAGCTCAAGGACAGAACTACATCTTTTTTTTTTAAGGCACACGTAGCCTACATATCAATACATACATTATTCTAGGTCAAATACGGGAGAGGCGTTGTGCCGTGAGGTGCTGCTTTATCTGTTTTTGAAACCAGGTTTGCAGTTTATTTGAGCAATATGAGATGGAGTTCCATGCAATAATGGCTCTATATAATACAGTACGCTTTCTTGAAATTGTTCTGGATTTGGGTACTGATATTATGTTTTTATGGTATAATGATGTCATGCCATGGTGTTGTGAGGACAGAGGAAGAGTTAAGAGATGAGTGGTTTGGGGCCATGAAGTCTACATTCCATTATGTCAAGGTAGATTAGTGATGTTTAGGATAGCATGAGTAATGTTTAGGATACTGACTTGGGGTAAAAAGTGATGAACATCAAAGACAGGGAGTGCCCATGGAGACTTGCCAGATGTATGCCAGGAAGATGGTAATAAAGGCTATATAAGATAGAGTGTCTTCTTTGTCAAGTTAGTTCAACTGACGAAGGGCAAAGCCATGTCCGTTTGTTAGATGAACCCACGAGCTCGTGATTCAATAAATACTTGGTATGAAATCTCCACAGAATGTCTAAGTATATTCTTGCATCCTTGATTCTTTGATACCTGAGAAACTCATCATAACAGGTACTGTGAAAAGACCCCAGGTGCCATGTCTGGTGGGGTAAGTGTGTGTGTCAGAGCTGTGTGTAAGTTGACTATGCAAACAATTTGGGATTTTCAACACATTAATGTTTCTTATAAAAATAAGTGATGCAGTCAGTCTCTCCTCAACTCTTAGCCAAGAGAGAATGGAATGCATATTATTTATATCAGCCCTCTGATTACAATGAAGAGCAAGAGTGCCGCTCTGTTTTGGGCCGGCATCAGCTTAACTTTTCTTGCAGCACTGGACCACACGACTGGACAATAATCAAGACTAGACAAAACTAGAGCCTGCAGAACTTGCTTTTTGGAGTGTGGTGTCAAAAAAGCAGAGCATCTCTTTATTAGGGACAGACCTCTCCCCATCTTTACAACCATTGAATCTATATGTTTTGACCATGATAGTTTACAATCTAAGGCAACGCCAAGTAATTTAGTCTCCTCAACTTGTTCAACAGCCACATCATTCATTACCAGATTCAGCTGAGGTCTAGAACTTAGGGAATGCTTTGTACCAAATACAATGCTCTTAGTTTTAGAGATGTTCAGGACCAGTTTATTAGTGGCCACCCATTCCAAAACAGACTGCAACTCTTTGTTAAGGGTTTCAGTGACTTCATTAGCTGTGGTTACTGATGCGTATATGGTTGAATCATCAGCATACATGGACACACATGCTTTGTTTAATACCAGTGGCAGGTCATTGGTAAAATAGAAAAGAGTAGAGGGCCTAGAGAGCTGCCCTGTGGTACACCACACTTTACATGTTTGACATTAGAGAAGCTTCCATTAAAGAAAACCCTTTGAGTTCTATTAGATAGATAGCTCTGAAACCACGATATGGCAGAGGTTGAAAAGCCATAACACATACATTTTTTCAACAACAGGTTATGGTCAATAATATCAAAGGCTGCACTGAAATCTAACAGTACAGCTCCCACAATCTTCTTATTATCCATTTCTTTCAACCAATCATCAGTCATTTGTATCAGTGCAGTACATGTTGAGTGCCCTTCCCTATAAGCATGCTGAAAGTCTGTTGTTAATTTGTTTACAGAGAAATAGCATTGTATTTGGTCAAACACAATTTTTTCCAACAGTTTGCTAAGAGCTGGCAGCAAGTTTATACAGTGAGGGAAAAAAGTATTTGATCCCCTGCTGATTTTGTACGTTTGCCAACTGATAAAGACATGATCAGTCTATAATTTGACAGAATAACAACAACAAAATCCAGAAAATGCATGTCAAAAATGTTATAAATTGATTTGCATTTTAATGAGGGAAATAAGTATTTGACCCCTCTGCAAAACATGACTTAGTACTTGGTGGCAAAACCCTTGTTGGCAATCACAGAGGTCAGACATTTGTTGTAGTTGGCCACCAGGTTTGCACACATCTCAGGAGGGATTTTGTCCCACTCCTCTTTGCAGACATTCTCCAAGTCATTAAAGTTTCGAGCATGACGTTTGGCAACTCGAACCTTCAGCTCCCTCCACAGATTTTCTATGGGATTAAGGTCTGGAGACTGGCTAGGCCACTCCAGGACCTTAATGTGCTTCTTCTTGAGCCACTCCTTTGTTGCCTTGGCCGTGTGTTTTGGGTCATTGTCATGTTGGAATACCCATCCACGACCCATTTTCAATGCCCTGGCTGAGGGAAGGAGGTTCTCACCCAAGATTTGATGGTACATGGCCCCGTCCATCGTCCCTTTGATGCGGTGAAGTTGTCCTGTCCTCTTAGCAGAAAAACACCCCCAAAGCATAATGTTTCCACCTCCATGTTTGATGGTGGGGATGGTGTTCTTGGGGTCATAGGCAGCATTCCTCCTCCTCCAAACACGGCGAGTTGAGTTGATGCCAAAGAGCTCGATTTTGGTCTCATCTGACCACAACACTTTCACCCAGTTCTCCTCTGAATCATTCAGATGTGCATTGGCAAGCTTCAGACGGCCCTGTATATGTGCTTTCTTGAGTAGGGGGACCTTGCGGGCACTGCAGGATTTCAGTCCTTCACGGCGTAGTGTGTTACCTATTGTTTTCTTGGTGACTATGGTCCCAGCTGCCTTGAGATCATTGACAAGATCCTCCCGTGTAGTTCTGGGCTGATTCCTCACCGTTCTCATGATCATTGCAACTCCACGAGGTGAGATCTTGCATGGAGCCCCAGGCCGGGGAAGATTGACAGTTATTTTGTGTTTCTTCCATTTGCGAATAATCGCACCAACTGTTGTCACCTTCTCACCAAGCTGCTTGGCGATGGTCTTGTAGCCCATTCCAGCCTTGTGTAGGTCTACAATCTTGTCCCTGACATCCTTGGAGAGCTCTTTGGTCTTGGCCATGGTGGAGAGTTTGGAATCTGATTGATTGATTGCTTCTGTGGACAGGTGTCTTTTATACAGGTAACAAGCTGAGATTAGGAGCACTCCCTTTAAGAGTGTGCTCCTAATCTCAGCTCATTACCTGTATAAAATACACCTGGGAGCCAGAAATCTTTCTGATTGAGAGGGGGTCAAATACTTATTTCCCTCATTAAAATTCGAATCAATTTATAACATTTTTGACATGTGTTTTTCTGGATTTTTGTTGTTGTTATTCTGTCTCTCACTGTTCAAATAAACCTACCATTAAAATTATAGACTGATCATTTCTTTGTCAGTGGGCAAACGTACAAAATCAGCAGGGGATCAAATACTTTTTTCCCTCACTGTAGGTCTGCTGTTAGAACCAGTAAAGGCCGCTTTACCATTCTTGGGTAGCGGAATTGCTGTGGCTTCCCTCCAGGCCTGAGGACAAAGACTTTCCTCTAGGCTCAGATTAAAGATATGACAGATATGAGTGGCTGTAGAGTCAGCTACCATACTCAGTAGCTTTCCATCTAAGTTGTCAATGCCAGGAGGTTTGTCATTATTGATTGATAACAATAATTTCCCCACCTCTCCCACACTAACTTTACAAAATTCTAACTTGCAATGCTTTTCTTTCATTATTTGTTTTTTTATGCATGAATACGATGGCTCACTGTTCATTGTTGGCATTTCCTGCCTAAGTTTGCCCACTTTGCCAATGAAGCAATCATTAAAATAATTGGCAACATCAAATGGTTTTGTGATTAATAAGTAATCTGATTCGATAAAAGATGGAGTTGAATTTGTCTTTCTGCCCACAATTTCATTTAAAGTACTACAAAGTTTTTTTCCATCATTCTTTATATAATTGATCTTGGCGCATGGCTGTGACACACCTTTCTGCCACAGGTGGGGCCCAAAGTGCTGAAGTGAATAGAACCAGAGCTTGTGCAGGTGGCGCATCACTTATCTTCCATTTAACACCTGCAGTTGTTAGTAGAATACGGTTTGTTTACAGTGTAAGACAATGGCATATTGAGAATGGAAAATTTGTAGAATTGTGTAAATATTTTTATTTGAACTGTTGATATAGCTAACACTGCTGGTAGTTAAAAATAGCAGCACATTACAATACTTCTAAAAAAAGGTAGAATGCAGTTTGTTTTCTCATCTTGAAACAATAGATTTGCCATTAATACAAATGGACACAAATGGTGAATTGAAGTGTTTGACTAACATCAGTTGGTTCATTAAACACTGAACACAATTATTCTCAAGAAGCAATGTCTAATGCCAGACAAAACAAGTTAGGGTACACTTTCACAATGTTGGGTTATGAGAATATGCCTATCGTTAGACTGAGCAGTTAATTTCAGTCATTATAAAAGTGCATGCACTATGCCTGTTTCGGTCACAGGAATCACAGACACGAGCAGAACCTTTGATCTGAAAGACATTGGTTGTCTTAGTAATATTTTAAAAGGCATCAAATAGAGAAACCCTATTCTTAACAATCAATTAGTTATGGATAATTTAAGTTTTTTTTTTAAAGGCCAGCTTCATTATTCAAAAGTAAGTAAAACAGATGAATCTATTCAAAACATAGCTTAAAACAGAAGCGCACTGTCAAATCTCAACAGGAGAAGAATAAACTAAATACAATCATCCATCTGCAGAAACAGCACAGGGGCACAAAGGGAGTAAATAAAAAGACAACTGCACCTATTTCCATCTGGACTGTACACCCACAAACAACGCAGCGTTAAAACATCACAAACAGCTAGAACCGACAACCACTATCTCAAAATCATCCTGCATTACCATATATCATTATCCAAGATATAAAATGCAGACCACATTAACACCACATGCTATGGTTAAATATGCATTGTAAAGAAGAGGTCTGATAACATGTAAGTTATAATAAGGAGTTGTATGAAATAATAGATCCATACACTAGGCACAATCTGTATCTAGGAACACAAGCCAACAGATAATAGGTGTTAAAAAAAGTCTGAGTAAACATGTCAGAAAAGTTATCAAACTTATTAAAATAATAAGACACATTAAAAGTTGGCTAAGACAATCACATAATTACAGTTGAAACACAGACTACACCTCCCAGGACCAATGCAGAATGCATTTCTATTTGAACGTTCTGTAACGTTGCACCCTCTGAAGTCAGGTGATCGGACTGAACTAGTGGTTGCTTCTGGGTCGCTTGGCGACTTCAGGGTGTGTCTCGATGATACTGGGTCTCTGCAGTGCCCATTTGTCAATGTTGTGTCTCGGGCCCTCAGGATCCTCTGTCTCTGATCCGCTGCTGGAGCTGCCACTGTTGCTACTGCTGGAATGGTCACTGCCAGTGAAGTCATAGCAGTCCTTCTCCTTCCCTCTCCCCTTCCCCCTCCTCTTCCCCTCTGCTGCCTCAGGGTTGACCTGCATGGCCGGCTCGGGCACCGCTGGTGGGGGTCCCATCTGCATGTCCTGCCAGGACTCCAGGATGGGGGTGAAGACATGGAGGGTCTGTTGCTGGAGATGGTCAGTGGGGTCATCCACAGTGCTGTGCTCCTTGGGCTTGGTCTTCAGAACCTTATCAAAGTTCTTGGATTTTGAGGTCACCGCAAACCAGTCCTAAGAAAACACAGGACAAAGGAAATGAGTATAGCATGCCATCAAAAAGCACTACAACATGAATGTTTTAAGTACTGTATTCATATGGCAAAAACAGTATACATTAATATGCTACAGTAGGTCATCAAGGAGGTTAAAAGTCTCAAATAAATACATTTCTGACCTGGGAGTGGACAGAGTTGATGTGGTACTTCACCCCACTCTCTGAGTTGAACTCTTTCTTACAGATCAGGCATTTGTATTTCCCTGCTTCAAAGTCCCCCTACACAGGGAGAGAAAACATTCAGTTGAATTAGATGCTTAATAATGGATTAAATTTATGTGTATACATAAGATTTATATGCTAAAATAAAACTGAAGAATTGACTCAGTTTCAGCTGAATAACTTTCCCCGTCTTCTGGATACGTTGCGGTACTTGGAAGTGAACGAGAGCGGAGCAGTGAGAGTAAATCTATTCCATACCCTTCCACAGAGCCCAAGGTGAGCCTTCAGTCCAGACACACTTGTGTAGACCGAGCCACAGCCCTGAGGGAAACCAGAAAGTTTCCTAGTCACATTATAAGTATAGTACAGTGAGTAACATCTCAACTATAGGCAACATGGGCTAAAATATCATTTAAAAAACTATGGGTTGTACCAGGTTTGGGCACTGCACTTTTTTTTGCAGCTTCACTTCGTTTTTCCACTTCCGAAGGACCTCCTGACTGAAGGCAGGCAGCCCTGGGCGGGCATATCTCAGCTGTGGAACCCAACAGAAAAATTATGGTTAATCTGGAGGTCAATGTATCCACAGGAATGGATACAGTACATGAGCACAGATCTAGGACCATCTTAGTGTTGAAGTGCCCTCACCTTCTTATCATCTGGGACAAGGTCCCCGATGACCTTCCTCTTGGGCCACTCCTTGGCCAGCTCGTCGTTAGCAATCTCCTGTAGGTGGAAAACAGCCACCTGGGCTGACATGCGTTTGACCCGGCCACTGGGTGTCCTCTCAGGGTTGGGCTCTCTCTGGGCCTTCACCTCCTCCTCCACATTCTGAATCTCCTGTGGGGGAGAGGGAGACAGCTGTCTATCATTATGTTTTATTCAAATATTATATCTGTTTGGGATTAATGTGGTCAATTTGCAGTCTACAAATGATATGCAATTATGTTCCAGCCCCCCCGACCATCCACTCAAGAAAAACATCAGCCCGCGGCTGAATCTAGTTGATGATCCCTGCTGTAAAGGCAGTACAATACAGTGAACTCACTGGTGCATGCTCCGACTTGAGGTGGTACTCCAGGCCTGCCTTGGACTTGTAGACCTTGCCACAGTGTTGGCAGTTGAGAAGCAGCTTCTCCAGCTCAGACGCCTCTTTCCCACATTTCTTCATGTGGTACAGGTAACCCATGATGCTGGTGAAACTACCAGTGCAGCCCTGTAATGTAACACAGTCCTATAGAGTGAAACACATCTATAGTTCCCATGCACCAACGATGTAGTCTAGGAAATCCCAGACCTATGTCAGAACATTGTTAATGTGAGAGGCAACCCGTCTGCCTAGGGAGACTACCAACAATGGGTTAATGTGACATCTGTACTGGAATTTCAGATACAGACGCCAGCAAGGAATCATACCTCTTTAGAGCATTTTAATTTGCCCATTCTTTTCAGCACCTTCCTCAATTGTTCCTTCATGGACTGGTCATCCAGGCCATTTATGTCACCTGGTGAGGGCTGGAAAAATACGACAGTTAACACCAACGTCAACATGAAACACACCAAAACCAGCGTCAGATGGGAGAATGGCCTTACCAGGTTATTGTGGTCTGCCATGATGTGGTACTTCATTCCCGTGGAAGACTTCAGTTGTTTCCCGCATTGCTGACACGTGAAGGGATTCTACAAAGGACACATTAGTTTTGTTTTTGAGATTCAGTTGAACCAATGCGAGTGCAACATGGAAGGCTGTTATTGTGAGTACGGCGCAGACACACACCACTCGGCAGCTCTCCATATGTTTCTTCAGTCCCTCCACAGTCTTCCTGCTCACACTTTTACACTTGGGGCACGTGACTCGCCCTTTGCCCAGGATCATCAGTTGCCACCTCTCCTCTTGACTTCCTGTTCCACACAGGAAGTAGAGAGTTTTTTGTTATTGTACAAGTGGAATAAGGTACAACACCTACTCCATTACAATGCAATTACCAAAGGATTACATAACATTGTTAATACATGGTTACTAGAGTAATTACAGTGTTATTACACAGGTATAGGATCAACTAGTGTTGCTAGCGATTGAATGTATGGTGACATTTTATTTGCTAATCCTTTGTCCTCTCACCTGGGGGGTAGACTGGGGGTTCCTTCTTGGTTGTGAAGGTGAAGACTTTAGATTTATCTTCCTTGGTAGGCTCTGCTGGGTGACTGTGACTGCTCTGGATAGCTACACCTCCAATAGAGTGACCTCTATGAACATGTTCACCTACAACAGAGTAACTGCTCTGGACAAGTTCACCTCCAATAGGGTAACTGCTCTGGAGATGTCCACATCCAATATAGTGATTGCACTGGACATGCTCACCTCCAAGCAAGTGACCGCTTTGGACATGACTTTGGGCATGTCCACCTCCTACCAAGTGACCGCTGTCGACATGGCTATGAACATGCCCACCTCCAACCGAGTGACTGCTGTCGACATGGCTATGAACATGCCCACCTCCAACCGAGTGACTGCTGTCGACATGGCTATGAACATGCCCACCTCCAACCGAGTGACTGCTGTCGACATGGCTATGAACATGCCCACCTCCAACCGAGTGACTGCTGTAGACATGGCTATGAACATGCCCACCTCCAACCGAGTGACCACTCTGGACATGGCTATGCCCACCTCCCACTGAGTGACCGCTATGGGCATGGCTATGCCCACCTCCCACTGAGTGACCGCTATGGGCATGGCTATGCCCACCTCCCACTGAGTGACCGCTATGGGCATGGCTATGAATATGCCCACCTCCAACAGGAACTGGAACTGCATCAAAGAAAACATTCAACATGAACTAAAACTTGAATACCTGTTTGTGAGAGAAAAGGTCAGAAAACAATAGAGTGATGGTTGCAACATAACTACCTGACTGTCTCACTTCTTGAGGGAAATTTGTAACAGAAGGTGTGCTGTTGTCCACCTCCACTCTCCGCATTTTCTTCAGCGCAAAATTGGAGGGCATAGGTGGTTTCTGACCCCGGCCCTGGGCCCTGCCTGTGTCTGGGGCCTGGTTGGGCCAGCTGTCTTTAGCCACCAGCCTGTGAGGCAGTCTGGCAGAGGGCGGTGGAGGAGGAGGCAATTCGCCGTTGGCTACAGCCAGGCTGGAAGACACCACTGAGCAGCAGGACGTCTCGCTGGTTGAATCCTCCACACCAGAACCCAGGGAGACATTCTGCAGATCCTCATACCTAGACAGTGACACACAGCACCAAACTCACACATGAAAACAACTACTCTGGTTAGCTTGTGCACGGAGAAAACTGTGCACAAGCAGAGACTATTTCCCAAATCAAATGCCCCAATCACCTATACACTTTGAACTTGTGGAGATCTGAGAGTATTGGACAGGTAGGAGGCAGTGATGGGAAGGAAAACATACAGCAATGGGCAATTAAAATAAAGGAAACTCACAGTAGGCCCATTGACCTTTTTCTGCCATATGTTCTTTTCATCTTTTGGGTCGCCTGGGCATGGGGGTCTTCATTCTATAATATTCAAGTACAGAACTGTAAAGCAGAGATCCAGTGTCCTACAGGATCTTACAAGGTTTTATTGTGAAAACTGCAATAAGGACCATCATATGTTGATGTTAAAGTGCTTAATGCTAAATCATTTCTAGATCATCATGATGATTGTTATTTCAGTTTTCATGTTGAGGACTAGAATAGTGCACCCATGCTTTCGTAGGAACACCCATAATGGCCAAGTAGAACTGAAACAAAAGAATGTTATTGTGTATTTATTCTTACCTTAGGTGGAACACCAATCATGCTCATCACACTCATATCTGGCATCCTCTGGATAGCTGTTGAATTATGGTCACATTTTCATTAGTTAATTTCTTTCCCTACAAAACACTACTGAAGGAGCGTTTACAAGATATTAAGATTGGAATACATACAGTGAGGGAAAAAAGTATTTGATCCCCTGCTGATTTTGTACATTTGCCCACTGACAAAGACATGATCAGTCTATAATTTTAATGGTAGGTTTATTTGAACAGTGAGAGACAGAATAACAACAACAAAATCCAGAAAAACACATGTCAAAAATGTTATACATTGATTTGCATTTTAATGAGGGAAATAAGTATTTAACCCCTCTGCAAAACATGACTTAGTACTTGGTGGCAAAACCCTTGTTGGCAATCACAGAGGTCAGATGTTTCTTGTAGTTGGCCACCAGGTTTGCACACATCTCAGGAGGGATTTTGTCCCACTCCTCTTTGCAGATCTTCTCCAAGTCATTAAGGTTTCGAGCCTGACGTTTGGCAACTCGAACCTTCAGCTCCCTCCACAGATTTTCTATGGGATTAAGGTCTGGAGACTGGCTAGGCCACTCCAGGACCTTAATGTGTTTCTTCTTGAGCCACTCCTTTGTTGACTTGGCCGTGTGTTTTGGGTCATTGTCATGTTGGAATACCCATCCATGACCCATTTTCAATGCCCTGGCTGAGGGAAGGAGGTTCACACCCAAGATTTGACGGTACATGGCCCCGTCCATCGTCCCTTTGATGCGGTGAAGTTGTCCTGTCCCCTTAGCAGAAAAACCCCCAAAGCATAATGTTTCCACCTCCATGTTTGACGGTGGGGATGGTGTTCTTGGGGTCATAGGCAGCATTCCTCCTCCTCCAAACACAGCGAATTGAGTTGATGCCAAAGAGCTTGATTTTGGTCTCATCTGACCACAACACTTTCACCCAGTTCTCCTCTGAATCATTCAGATGTTCATTGGCAAACTTCAGACGGGCCTGTATATGTGCTTTCTTGAGCAGGGGGACCTTGTGGGCGCTGCAGGATTTCAGTCCTTCACGGCGTAGTGTGTTACCAATTGTTTTCTTGGTGAATATGGTCCCAGCTGCCTTGAGATCATTGACAAGATCCTCCCGTGTAGTTCTGGGCTGATTCCTCACCGTTCTCATGATCATTGCAACTCCACGAGGTGAGATCTTGCATGGAGCCCAGGCCGAGGGAGATTGACAGTTCTTTTGAGTTTCTTCCATTTGCGAATAATCGCACCAACTGTTGTCACCTTCTCATCAAGCTGCTTGGCGATGGTCTTGTAGCCCATTCCAGCCTTGTGTAGGTCTACAATCTTGTCCCTGACATCCTTGGAGAGCTCTTTGGTCTTGGCCATGGTGGAGTTTGGAATCTGATTGATTGATTGCTTCTGTGGACAGGTGTCTTTTATACAGGTAACAAGCTGAGATTAGGAGCACTCCCTTTAAGAGTGTGCTCCTAATCTCAGCTCATTACCTGTATAAAAGACACCTGGGAGCCAGAAATCTTTCTGATTGAGAGGGGGTAAAATACTTATTTCCATCATTAAAATGCAAATCAATTTATAACATTTTTGACATGCGTTTATCTGGATTTGTTTGTTGTTATTCTGTCTCTCACTGTTCAAATAAACCTACCATTAAAATTATAGACTGATCATTTCTTTGTGAGTGGGCAAACCTACAAAATCAGCAGGGGATCAAATACTTTTTTCCCTCACTGTAAATGGAGACCAAACATGCAATAATAATTATGATTCAAGACATCTGCAACTGGCCAAAGACAGATTTGGACTAGTGATAGTGTCGGTTTAGTGACATTTACCTGGTGGTGGAAGACCACTTTTTTGTTTTGGCTGTGAAACCTTCCTCTTCCTTGGCACATATGACGGTGACATGCTTCCCTGTGTGTGATGATGAAGTTGATGATGATCCATGATTGCAGTAGACCTCACAGATCAGTACTGCAACACATAACAACACCAGGCCTGAATTATTCTAAGACATAGTGATGATGTCTATTGCATGCACTATCACATAATTGATAAATGGCCTTTAATATTATTTAGTCTGGGGAACATCTATTCTGTTAGTATTTTGATGTCCACATAGAAGAAAAATCACGTGGCATACTAACACTTATATGAACACAGGATTAGCCCGCGTGTGAATACAAAGGTAGGCCTAATATTAACTCCTTGGTTCTGTTTGATTCAGTGAAGCAGTGTAGTTTACTCGACCAGTGTAGCAGTGTTTCTAGAGCCCCAGCCACCATCATTGTCCACCAATAGCCACACAAAAAAGGAGAATGCTTGATCTGCACTCTGGATGGTGATATAATGTAAACTTTCTAAACGTGCACTACACGCGCTCAAACAACTTGGCTACAATGTAGCCACCTACTAATTTCATTGTTTGATACACTTACATTGTGAAACGTCTACCCGTACCGCACACTCCTTAGCAAGGTTAGCAGCCATTCCTTTCTGTTTTAGTCCCCCTCTGTCATTTCCCCCCGACAACGATCTGCCTAACCCCTCGTTGGATTCGGTTATTTTAATAGAAAGACCATCAAATGGCTATGCTGACATTTTCAAGAGGATATCTAATTAAAAACAATTCCCAGACAAACCCTATAGTATAAATTATCCATATTGCATACCCTCTTCGAGATTACTTCATTCCCGAAACGCCCTCTTAGTGGAGACAACAAATGAGATTCCCATCTCATTCACCACGACTGTAAAAGGGGCGGTTACTTACCGCCAACCAGTCTGAACAGGGTTTGTTGAGCAGAACGCAAAACAGATTCCAGATCAGTTATGTCTACATTTTACCCTATGATGGCTCCGCCTCCAAGTAGTCGTCTACCTGATCCAGACATAGCCGCTGGAAGTAAGGGTACTGAGGGTGCCGCCCCCCCCGCAAAAAAACAACATTGTTTTTTGTTTGTTTTGTTGTGGTTGTTGAAAAAAAAAAAACTCTCCACAAACTGTACTGCTTCGCTTTCCCCTCCATGTCAAAGAACATCATCAGATCGTCTTGCCATAGTCACATCATCCAAAGAAATTGTCACACCATTATGGTTGGGTAAATTAGTTTCCCTGCTTACTTACCACTAACTTACATATTGATACAATTATAGGCTAATTGATAGGCACACCGAATGAGTGCATAATAATGGCATCAATATGTTGCAGATGATTAGTTCTCAGGAGTGCACCTGTCTGAAAACGAATGCATTGCTTAATGCTCATTATCCATTGAGTTGTTATGTTACTTGAATAGTATGAATAAGTGGTGTGTATATATAGAAAGGGTTTCCAATAGTTACCACAGCAATAAAGTTGGCTATATCGTAAAAAATTATGAAAACTAAAATGAGCTTTTTGGTCTTAATTTAAGGTTAGGGTTAGGCATAAGGTTAGCAGTGTCGTTAAGGTTAGGTTTAAGGTTAGGGTTATGTTTAAAATCCCATTTTAAGAAAATAAATTACAGAAATAGGCAGGGTTTATGACTTTGTGGCTGTGGTAACTAGTGACGACCTTAAAGGCAAGACTGGTGCAGACAGACTTCTGGTGCCTATTGTGTTTTATATTGTTTAAAATGGATTGTCTTGTTTATATTAGGGATTGTGGTATACAGTTGAAGTCGGAAGTTTACATACACTTAGGTTGGAGTCATTAAAACTCGTTTTTCAACCACTCCACAAATTTCTTGTTAACAAACTATAGTTTTGGCAAGTCGGTTAGGACATCTACTTTGTACATGACACAAGTAATTTTTCCAACAATTGTTTACAGACAGATTATTTCACAATTCCAGTGGGTCAGAAGTTTACATACAGTAAGTTGACTGTGCCTTTAAACAGCTTGGAAAATTCCAGAAAATGATGTCATGGCTTTAGAAGCTTCTGCTAGGCTAATTGACATCATTTGAGTCAATTGGAGGTGTACCTGTGGATGTATTTCAAGGTCTACCTTGGCATCATGGGAAAATCAAAATAAATCAGCCAAGACCTCAGAACAAAATGTGTAGACCTCCACAAGTCTAGTTCATCCTTGGGAGCAATTTCCAAACACCTGAAAGTACCACGCTCATCTGTACAAACAATAGTACGCAAGTGTAAACACCATGGGACCACGCAGCCGTCACACCGCTCAGGAAGGAGACGCGTTCTGTCTCCTAGAGATTAACGTACTTTGGTGCAAAAAGTGCAAATCAATTCCAGAACAACAGCAAAGGACCTTGTGAAGATGCTGGAGGAAACAGGTACAAAAGTATCTATATCCACAGTAAAACGAGTCCTATATCGACATAACCTGAAAGGCCGCTCAGCAAGGTAGAAGCCACTGCTCCTAAACCGCCATAAAAAACCAGACTACAGTTTGTAACTGCACATGGGGACAAAGATCGTACTTTTTGGAGAAATGTCCTCTGGTCTGATGAAACAAAAATATAACTGTTTGGCCATAATGACCATCGTTATGTTTGGAGGAAAAAGGGCGTTGCTTGCAAGCCGAAGAACACCATCCCAACCGTGAAGCACGGGGGTGCTAGCATCATGCTGTGGGGGTGCTTTGCTGCAGGATGGACTGGTGCACTTCACAAAATAGATGGCATCATGAGGAAGGACAATTATGTGGATATATTGAAGCAACATCTCAAGACATCAGTCAGGAAGTTAAAGCTTGGTCGCAAATGGGTCTTCCAAATGGACAATGACCCCAAGCATACTTCCAAAGTTGTGGCAAAATGTCATAAGGACAACAAAGTCAAGGTATTGGAGTGGCCATCACAAAGCCCTGACCTCAATCATATAGAACATTTGTGGGCAGAACTGAAAAAGTGTGTGTGAGCAAGGAGGCCTACAAACCTGACTCAGTTACACCAGCTCTGTCAGGAGGAATGGGCCAAAATTCACCAAACTTATTGTGGGAAGCTTGTGGAAGGCTACCCTGACCCAAGTTAAACAATTTAAAGGCAATGCTACCAAATACTAATTGAGTTTATGTAAACTTCTGACCCACTGGGAATGTGATGAAAGAAATAAAAGCTGAAATAAATCATTCTCGCTACTATTATTCTGACATTTCACATTCTTATAATAAAGTGGTGATCCTAACTGACGTAAAACTGCATTTTTACTAGGATTAAATGTCAGGAATTGTGAAAAACTGAGTTTAAATGTATTTGGCTAAGGTGTATGTAAACTTCCGACTTCAACTGTATATTATGGAGATGGGTGGGAGACTGCATAGCATATCTCAGAGAGGTCAGTCATAGTCAAAATGAAAGTGAAAAAAGACTAGAAACATTTACACTGTTTGCACACTGCTGTTGTAAGATAAGATATGTATTTTATTGACTGTTACATTACTAATACATATTTTTTCCCTGTTCACTTCCCTTACAGATTCACAATGGAACGCAGAGGTAATTATTTTAACAGGACACAGGCCTACCACTGTTTTAAATAATGTTTAAGTAATGTTTAAGGCCAGATTTGAGGTTAGGCTTATAGTTGTCTGGGCAGTGATCTAAACCAAAACATTTCTACTTTTAGTTTTAGGGTCTATACTTGACCTTTCTCTTTTTTGTCCGTTACAAAACAGAGGTGCCAAGGTTGGTGGAGTACTACACCATCACCACTGGCAATACTATGGGTTCTCATATCCAGTTTATGAGACAACTCAAGTGATGTCACCAGAGTAGAGTGATGGCGTCATGGCTTTCTGTGCCATCGTCTCTCGTGCTGGGACTGATATTGAGGCAGCACTGCAGCAGATTCCAGGTAGCCAACCCCCAAAGTATCCTCCAAAACTACATTACTGTCTCTTCTATATATTCTATCTCCACATCAGTGTTGATCTAGATAGAACATCAGTGAGCACGATAGTGGGGTAACCTGGGGAGTTCTGAGGTACCGGAACACATACAAAATAATCACCTTTATAATAAAGCATTGCATGCATTGTTAGGCTATGGTTCAACCCAGCACTCAGAGAAACAACACGACAAAGGGAGTGGAAGAAACAAAAATATTTAATCAAAGTTAAAATTGTCTTAGTCCAAAAACAACTGAAGTAAAGGAACAGAGTGAGCTAGTCGGCTCCGGAGGAAGGAGAGGCTGAGGCAGGCAGGCAGGCAGGCAGGCAGGCAGACCGACAGGCAGGAAGGCAGGCAGGTTGGGAGATATGTCCGAAACGCTCTGGTAAGAACAACGATCTGGCGCCGGTGGAGAGCCATGCCCAGGAATAAGTAGTGCAGGTTGATGAGAGAATAGGATGCAGCTGCGTAGGCAGGAATCACTGGAAACAACCCGCAGCTGCACAGGAGAGGCAGATCCTGAGCACGCCCCTGATCCACTCCAGACACACCCACATAAAGGGGACAAACACACATACAGATACAACAGAAAAAGAGGGGACAAAACAAGGAGGAAGGGAAACAGAAAAGGGAGAGACAAGCTGCCCACATAACAGTACCCCCCTCAATGGTCGCCACCTGGCGACCCACCAGGCCTGTCAGGGTTGTCGTGATGGAAGTCCGTGATCAGCTGAGGATCCAACACAAAACGCTTAGGGACCCAAGACCTCTCCTCTGGTCCATAACCTTCCCAATCGACTAGGTATTGGAGACCCCTACCCCGCCTCCGAGAGTCCAGGAGCCTACTGACGGTGTAGGCCGGATGGTCGTCAATGAGGCGAACAGGTGGAGGTGGATCAGCCGGCGGACACAAAAGGCTGGAGGACACAGGTTTCAGTTGGGAGACGTGGAAAGTAGGGTGTATCTTCATGGCTGAAGGCAACTTCAAACGAACCGCAGCGGGGTTAATGATGGACTCCACCACAAACGGACCCAGGTACCGAGGGAGACAGCTTGCGTGATTTGGTACGAAGAGGTACGTTCTTAGATGACAGCCAAACCTCTTGACCAGGATGAAACACAGGTGCGGGAGTCCTGCTCCTATCCGCTGTTGTCTTGTTCCTGTCGGTGGTCCGAAGCAATGCTTCCGAGCGTCGCTCCACACTCTCTGGCAGCGGCGGAGGTTCTCCTGAACCGAAGGAACAGCCAATTCCTTCTCCTGAGCAGGAAACAGAGGGGGTTGATAACCCATGGTAACCTCGAAGGGTGAAAGACCGGTGGCAGAGGCGGTGAGGGAGTTGTGGGCGTACTCTATCCAGGGCAGATGTTTGGCCCAGGATGATGGATGTTGAGCAGCCACACAACGAAGGGTTGCTTCGAGGTTTTGGTTGGCTCTTTCTGTTTGACCGTTGGTCTGGGGATGAAACCCTGAGGACAGACTAACGGAAGCACCCAAAGCAGAACAGAAAACCTTCCAAACACGGGAAGTAAACTGTGGGCCTCTATCAGATACGATGTCCACAGGTATTCCATGGGGACGGAATACATGTTGGACTAGGAGGTCCGCTGTCTCACTGGCAGACGGTAATTTTGGTAATGCTATATAGTGGACAGATTTAGAGAATCTGTCCACAATGGTAAGTATAGTATCATTACCTTCAGACTTGGGTAGGCCGGTGACAAAATCCATGGCAATGTGGGACCAGGGACGGCTGGGAACTGGGAGGGGTAGCAGCAGCCCCGACGGGGACTGATGGGAGGCTTTGCCCCGAGCACAGGTTGAACAGGCTGCCACAAAAGCCCGAACGTCAGTTTCCATTGAAGGCCACCAAAAATGTCTCCTAAGCAGCGTCAACGTGCGTCTCATCCCAGGGTGACCAGCAAAACGGGAGGTGTGAATCCACTGCAACACCTGAGACCGGACCGTCTCGGGAACAAAGAGTAGGTTGGGAGGTCCATCACCCGGTCCCGGGTCCGTGGCAAGTGCAGTCTTCACAAGAGACTCGATCTCCCACTGAACAGCCGCCACGACGCATGAGGAAGGCAGGACTGCCTCAGGCTCGCTGGTCTCCGAAGGGTCAGCAAACTGGCGGGACAAAGCATCTGGTTTAACATTTCTTGACCCCGGTCTGTATGTAAGAATAAAGTTAAACCTACTAAAAAACAGGGCCCATCTGGCTTGGCGTGAGTTGAGTCTCTTAGTGGCTTGGATGTAAGCCAAGTTTTTGTGGTCAGTCCAGACCACAAACGGCAGTTCAGCTCCATCCAGCCAGTGCCGCCATTCTTCCAGTGCAAGCTTGACCGCCAGCAGTTCCCGGTTTCCAACGTCGTAATTCCGTTCTGTGGGTGACAATTTCTTGGAGAAAAAAGCACAGGGGTGAAGATTTTGGTCAGTGGGGGAGCGCTGGGAGAGGACTGCTCCCACACCTGAGTCCGACGCGTCCACCTCCACAACAAACTGCAGAGAGGTATTGGGGTGTATCAACACGGGGGAGGTGGAAAACAGTTCCTTCAAAACCCCTACCGCCTGCTCCGCCTCAGGGGACCACCGAAAAGGGACTTTAGGAGATGTGAGTCTTGTAAGGGGTGCCACCACTCTACTAAAACCCTTAATGAATCTACGGTAGAAGTTAGCAAAGCCCAAAAATCGTTGAAGTTGCTTACGGGTGGTGGGTGTGGGCCATTCCGTCACTTCCCGGATCTTCTCGGGGTCCGCCTTCACCTGCCCGCTCTCAATTATGAATCCAAGGAACGATGTAGACTGTTTGTGGAACTCACACTTCTCTGCTTTGACGTACAGCTTGTTCTCCAAGAGCCGTTGAAGGACTTGACGGACGTGTGACTCATGCTCCTCGGGTGACTTGGAAAAAACAAGAATATCATCCAGGTATACAAAGACAAAACGGTTCAAAAAATCCCTAAGAACATCGTTCACCATGGCTTGGAAAACCGCAGGGGCATTTGAAAGCCCAAAGGGCATGACCAAATACTCAAAATGTCCCAGTGGAGTGTTGAAAGCGGTTTTCCACTCATCTCCCTTTCGGATTCGGACAAGGTGATAAGCATTCCTGAGGTCGAGCTTGGAAAACACTGTGGCGCCATGCAGAGGTTCAAAAGCTGAGTTGATGAGTGGAAGGGGATACTTGTTTTTAACAGTTATGTTGTTTAAACCCCTGAAATCGATACAGGGGCGTAACGACTTGTCCTTCTTTTCCACGAAAAAAGAAACCTGCACCCAAAGGAGACGACGAGGGACGGATTATGCCCGAGACCAGAGAATCACCAATGTACTGCTCCATTGCCTCTCTTTCCGGTCGGGACAGATTGTATAACCGACTAGAGGGCAAGGGAGCACCAGGAAGCAGTTCAATAGGGCAATCATAAGGCCTATGTGGTGGTAGAGACAGAGCCTTGTCCTTACTGAAAACCTCCGCTAAGTCATGGTATTCTTTGGGGACAGATGACAGATCAAGAGGAGCTGAGGGAGGAGTTGGGTTACACTTAGTGGGGGAACCGCTGACCTCAGGCACTCGGAATGGCAGTTAGTGCTCCAACTGAGAATGGTGTGACGTGTCCAATCAATTTGTGGGTTGTGAAGAGCCAACCAGGGGAAGCCAAGGATTAGGGGAGGTAGCTGAGCCAGACATAACTCTTAGCTGAATGCTTTCACAATGATTGCCAGAAATCACTAGGGGAAACGGGGGTGGTTTGATGAGTTATCTCCGCGAGGAGCGCCCATCAAGGGCTGTGACCCGAATGGGGGTAGGTAGTGGCTCCATGGGGATACGAGCTTGTGTAACGAACTGGTGGCTAATAAAGTTATCTTCTGCACCTGAGTCTATGAGAGCTGAGAGTGGCAGGGAATGACTCTGGAAACGTAAGGTTACAGGTACTTGTAATCGGGGAATGATGGGTTCAGGATCTAACTCTGGGCTCGCAAGTAGACCCACCGTTACGAGCGAGCCTTGTCTTTTGGCCGCTTAGGGCATGTAGCCAGAATGTGTGTGGCGTCTCCACAGTACAGGCACTCACCCGCCTGGAGGCGCCGTTGCCGCTCTGCTGGAGGTAGTCGAGCTCGACCCACTTGCATAGGTTCCTCCTCTGTGCTCGGGATGGAATCAGGAACAAGAAGCTGCCGACTCCGGAGAGGCGAGACTCGAGTGGTTGAAGGCTGGGGAACTCGTCCTCCTAGATGTGGCCGATCGCCTCTCTCCCGACGCCTCTCCCGCAACCGATTGTCTAGCTTGATGGACAGGGAAACGAGAGAATGTAAATCATGTGGCTCATCACGAGCAGCCAGTTCATCCTTAATGGCTTCATTCAAACCGTTTAGAAATGCTCCTTGAAGTGCCACATTGTTCCACTTGGAGTCCGCTGCCAACGTCCAGAACTCAATAGAGTACTCTGCCACACTGTTAGAACCCTGCCTCAAATTAAAAAGTATCTTGGAGGAATTACCCACATGGTCAGGATGGTCAAAAACAGTCTTCAATTTAGCAGAGAAATCAGCAAAAGTCCATCCAGTCAAAGTTTGATCTGAGCACACAGCCTCAGCCCAAACCAGAGCTTTCCCTCTTAACAGCCCCAGAACATAATGTACCTTAGATGAATCAGTAGAAAACGACAGTGGTCTCTGCCGAAAAATCAAGTCACACTGAAGCAAAAATCCCCGGCACTTGTCCAATTCTCCATTGAACGGTTCAGGCGACGTGACAGGGGGTTCCCGACGGAACGAAGCCTGCCTAGTGTCCGAGGAAACAACTTGGGGTGCATCAAACTGGGGGTCAGAGAGAGATGGAGAACTGATAACAGACAATTTAGAGACGTGTGTAGTTAACTGAGTCACCTGGTTCAGCAGTTGATGATTATCTTCCACAAGAGTCCGAATCAACTGGTCATGCTGTCCTAGCAACGTTCCTTGAGCCTGGATAGCTTGTTGGAAGCTGTCTTTGTTTGCCCCGTGCTGTTTCTCTGTTGGGTCCATGGCCAGATCGTTCTGTTAGGCTATGGTTCAACCCAGCACTCAGAGAAACAACACGACAAAGGGAGTGGAAGAAACAAAATATTTAATCAAAGTTAAAATTGTCTTAGTCCAAAAACAACTGAAGTAAAGGAACAGAGTGAGCTAGTCGGCTCCGGAGGAAGGAGAGGCTGAGGCAGGCAGGCAGGCAGGCAGGCAGGCAGACCGACAGGCAGGAAGGCAGGCAGGTTGGGAGATATGTCCGAAACGCTCTGGTAAGAACAACGATCTGGCGCCGGTGGAGAGCCATGCCCAGGAATAAGTAGTGCAGGTTGATGAGAGAATAGGATGCAGCTGCGTAGGCAGGAATCACTGGAAACAACCCGCAGCTGCACAGGAGAGGCAGATCCTGAGCACGCCCCCTGATCCACTCCAGACACACCCACATAAAGGGGACAAACACACATACAGATACAACAGAAAAAGAGGGGACAAAACAAGGAGGAAGGGAAACAGAAAAGGGAGAGACAAGCTGCCCACATAACATGCATGTCATCGCATTTGCGTAGTGGCGCAGAAGTTGCACACATCAAATCAAATCAAATGTATTGCTCACATACACATGGTTAGCAGATGTTATTGTGAGTGTAGCGAAATGCTAGTGCTTCTAGTTCCGAAAGTGCAGCAATATCTAGCAAGTATATCTAACAGTTCCACAACAAAAACCTAATACACACAAATATACAGTGGGGAAAAAAAGTATTTAGTCAGCCACCAATTGTGCAATTTCTCCCACTTAAAAAGATGAGAGAGGCCTGTAATTTTCATCATAGGTACACGTCAACTATGACAGACAAAATGAGAAGAAAAAATTCCAGAAAATCACATTTTAGGATTTGTTATGAATTTATTTGCAAATTATGGTGGAAAATAACTATTTGGTCAATAACAAAAGTTTCTCAATATTATGTTATATACCCTTTGTTGGCAATGACACAGGTCATACATTTTCTGTAAGTCTTCACAAGGTTTTCACACACTGTTGCTGGTATTTTGGCCCATTCCTCCATGCAGATCTCCTCTAGAGCAGTGATGTTTTGGGGCTGTCACTGGGCAACACGGACTTTCAACTCCCTCCAAAGATTTTCTATGGGGTTGAGATCTGGAGACTGGCTAGGCCACTCCAGGACCTTGAAATGCTTCTTACGAAGCCACTCCTTCGTTGCCCGGGCGGTGTGTTTGGGATCATTGTCATGCTGAAAGACCCAGCCACGTTTCATCTTCAATGCCCTTGCTGATGGAAGGAGGTTTTCACTCAAAATCTCACGATACATGGCCCCATTCATTCTTTCCTTTACACGGATCAGTCGTCCTGGTCCCTTTGCAGAAAAACAGCCCCAAAGCATGATGTTTCCACCCCCATGCTTCACAGTAGGTATGGTGTTCTTTGGATGCAACTCAGTATTCTTTGTCCTCCAAACACGACGAGTTGAGTTTTTCCCAAAAAGTTATATTTTGGTTTCATCTGACCATATGACATTCTCCCAATCCTCTTCTGGATCATCCAAATGCACTCTAGCAAACTTCAGACGGGCCTGGACATGTACTGGCTTAAGCAGGGGGACACGTCTGGCACTGCAGGATTTGAGTCCCTGGCGGCATAGTGTGTTACTGATGGTAGGCTTTGTTACTTTGGTCCCAGCTCTCTGCAGGTCATTCTCTAGGTCCCCCCGTGTGGTTATGGGATTTTTTCTCACCGTTCTTGTGATCATTTTGACCCCACGGGGTGAGATCTTGCGTGGAGCCCCAGATCGAGGGAGATTATCAGTGGTCTTGTATGTCTTCCATTTCCTAATAATTGCTCCCACAGTTGATTTCTTCAAACCAAGCTGCTTACCTATTGCAGATTAAGTCTTCCCAGCCTGGTGCAGGTCTACAATTTTGTTTCTGGTGTCCTTTGACAGCTCTTTGGTCTTGGCCATAGTGGAGTTTGGAGTGTGACTGTTTGAGGTTGTGGACAGGTGTCTTTTATACTGATAACAAGTTCAAACAGGTGCCATTAATACAGGTAACGAGTGGAGGACAGAGGAGCCTCTTAAAGAAGAAGTTACAAGACTGTGAGAGCCAGAAATCTTGCTTGTTTGTAGGTGACCAAATACTTATTTTCCACCATAATTTGCAAAGAAATTCATTAAAAATCCTACAATGTGATTTTCTGGATATTTTTTTCTCAATTTGTCTGTCATAGTTGACGTGTACCTATGATGAAAATTACAGGCCTCTCTCATCTTTTTAAGTGGGAGAACTTGCACAATTGGTGGCTGACTAAATACTTTTTTCCCCCACTGTAAGTATTTGATCACCTACCAACCAGTAAGAATTCCGGCTCTCACAGACCTGTTAGTTTTTCTTTAAGAAGCCCTCCTGTTCTCCACTCATTACCTGTATTAACTGCACCTGTTTGAACTTGTTACCTGTATAAAAGACACCTGTCCACACACTCAATCAAACAGACTCCAACCTTTCCACAATGGCCAAGACCAGAGAGCTGTGTAAGGACATCAGGGATAAAATTGTAGACCTGCACAAGGCTGGGATGGGCTACAGGACAATAAGCAAGCAGCTTGGTGAGAAGGCAACAACTGTTGGCGCAATTATTAGAAAATGGAAGAAGTTCAAGATGACGGTCAATCACCCTCGGTCTGGGGCTCCATGCAAGATCTCACCTCGTGGGGCATCAATGATCATGAGGAAGGTGAGGGATCAGCCCAGAACTACACGGCAGGACCTGGTCAATGACCTGAAGAGAGCTGGGACCACAGTCTCAAAGAAAACCATTAGTAACACACTATGCCATCATGGATTAAAATCCTGCAGCGCACGCAAGGTCCCCCTGCTCAAGCCAGCGCATGTCCAGGCCCGTCTGAAGTTTGCCAATGACCATCTGGATGATCCAGAGGAGGAATGGGAGAAGGTCATGTGGTCTGATGAGACAAAAATAGAGCTTTTTGGTCTAAACTCCACTCGCCGTGTTTGGAGGAAGAAGAAGGATGAGTACAACCCCAAGAACACCATCCCAACCGTGATGCATGGAGGTGGAAACATCATTCTTTGGGGATGCTTTTCTGCAAAGGGGACAGGACGGCTGCACCTTATTGAGGGGAGGATGGATGGGGCCATGTATCGCAAGATCTTGGCCAACAACCTCCTTCCCTCAGTAAGAGCATTGAAGATGGGTCGTGGCTGGGTCTTCCAGCATGACAACGACCCGAAACACACAGCCAGGGCAACTAAGGAGTGGCTCCATAAGAAGCATCTCAAGGTCCTGGAGTGGCCTAGCCAGTCTCCAGACCGGAACCCAATAGAACATCTTTGGAGGGAGCTGAAAGTCCGAAACCTGAAGGGTGTCCCTGCTGCAGTGTGTGCAAACCTGGTCAAGACCTACAGGAAACGTATGATGTCTGTAATTGCAAACAAAGGTTTCTGTACCAAATATTAAGTTCTGCTTTTCTGATGTATCAAATACTTATGTCATGCAATAAAATGCAAATTAATTACTTAAAAATCATACAATGTGATTTTCTGGATTTTTGTTTTAGATTCTGTCTCTCACAGTTGAAGTGTACCTATGATAAAGATTACAGACCTCTACATGCTTTGTAAGTAGGAAAACCTGCAAAATCGGCAGTGTATCAAATACCTGTTCTCCCCACTGTATATATCTGTCATATTGCGGTATCTAGCTATAAGTTACATATACATTTACATTTACATTTACATCAAATGGATAGGTCTAAGCAATTATGGTCATTCCAACTGCCCTTATCTAGGTGACATATGCTTCTTTTGGCATGGGATTGTCAAGGATGTGGACAGCTGGGCAAGTGAAATAACCTTTTGTTTATCGATCACATTCTATTAAATCTGAAATTATTATGATTTCAATGAATGTCATATCAGAGAGAACACAATGTTTCAATTTGTCACCTTGTGCTTATAGGTCAGTACCTGTCTAGCTTGACAGAAGTTTGAAAGGGTGAAGACTGTGGCACAGGAGTTGAAGCCCATCAGTTGTTTCATCGTGGCACATGCTCGGTAAGTGTCACAGTTCAAATTTTGCCCTGATAAGTTGTTTTGTAATGGTTGCTTTATTTGACCACAGCAGAGTTCAATATTATAGACTGTGTAATTATCCTTACAAATATGAAAATCTGCGTACAGAATGACACAGATACTGGTAAGAATGAAGTAATCTTCTCTCTAACACTTTATATGTTAGGGTTGGACCTCATCGGACCCTTCACGAAATCCAGGAATGGCAACAGCTGGTGTCTGATGGCGACCGATTATTTTACCAAGTGGGTGGAGGCAATACCCATTAAGGTCTGTAAAGGAAGATAACGTTCTTAACTCTAAAATCCCTTATTCAACCCATTAAAAAATTTATTTTATTTTTGTTAAGTGAATTATTTAACAAACTATTTCAGTGTCTCTGTGCGTCTCCCAAAAGGTTGTAAGTTTTTTGGGATTTAAGTAACGGACAGAGTCACGATCTGCATAGTCAGAGATCTTTATTCATTGAGAATTCTAAAACAAAATGGTGGTACAATCCTTTTATACACATAAGTCATTCGAAAAATCCTGCTATCCACTATACACATCTTGTAAGCACACACACACTTCGGTTCAGCTCATGTTTTCCTCTGCTCTCCTGACCATTAGGTCACACACTGTTCTTATCTTTTCCTACTCCTTGCTCGGCCAGGTGGCAAACTTCAGTTATCGCATCCTCACAATATCCTGCATACTCCTCAAAAAGTCTAACAGTTTCTCTCCTCCCTAAATTGGGAGGCCCCTTTATCTTGGTTTAGACAGTTCTCCTTTGTTGTCTGGTCTAACTCTTACTCACATTGCTAAATAGTAGCTCAATGTCATAGTCTTTACTGGTCCTACACTCACACATTCTAACACATTTCACACAGTTTCAGGGTGTAATAATTACTCATTTATAATTAATCTATCAATCCACCCTTTGACTAAATATTACACACATACAAAATATATGTTGTTATAGAAATGAATCACACTCATTGAAGTATATAAGTTGGTTTGCATATAAAAACATTACAAATTGTCTCATTCAATACAGGTTCATCAGGGTTACCCCATGATTAAAAGCGTAACGTAATGTTACTCTTAAGCAATGGTACCTAACCTGTTTACCCACTATCTGGAAACAACAGTCTAAGCCTATAGTGAAGAACATTTGCTTCATCACATCCTGCAATGTTGATTAATTAGTACATCATTGTCAGTTTGGCACCGATGTGGATGTGATGAGGAGTCAGGCGCAGGACACAGAGGTTTAGTCCAACAAACTTTACTCTAGTAAAGTGAACAATAATCACTACACGACCTCGAAATACAGAGGCGAGAACAGTACGCAACATGCGTAAAACAAAACATGTAGAGCGCAAAACACGCAGCTCAAACGACACGCGGACAACAACACACAATATAACTAACACAAAACAGGGAACTTATAAGACACGTAATTAGGACACAAACAGACACAGGTGTACCAGACAGACCAAAGCAATCAACACACGAAACATACAACGGTGGCAGCTAGTATTCCGGGGGACGGCGAACGCGAAGCCTGCCCGAACCAGGAGGAGGAGCAGCCTCGGCTGAAACCGTGACAGTACCCCCCCCCCTTGACGCGCGGCTCCAGCCGTGCGCCGACCCCGGTCTCGGGGACGGCCAGGGAGGACGCAGACCCGGGTGCGTGGGATGCCCACGGTGGAACTCTGTCAGGAGGGGATGGGTCGAGGATGTCCCTCCTAGGCACCCAGCACCGTTCCTCCGGACCGTACCCCTCCCACTCCACGAGATACTGGAGACCACTCCTCCGGCGCCTCGAGTCCAATATAGTCCGGACCCTGTACGCCGGTGCCCCCTCGATGTCCAAAGGGGGTGGAGGGGTCTCTCCTATCTCCTCCTCTTGGAGTGGACCAGCTACCACCGGCCTGAGAAGAGACACATGGAACGAGGGGTTAATATTTTTGTACTCAATAGGCAGTTGTAATCTGTAACACACCTCGTTCAATCTTCTCAGGACTTTGAAGGGCCCCACAAACCGCCGACCCAGCTTCCGGCAGGGCAGGCGGAGGGGCAGGTTTCGAGTCGAGAGCCAGACTCGATCTCCCGGTGCGTACACCGGCCCCTCACTGCGGTGGCGATCGGCGCTCGCCTTGTGTTGACGGATGGCACGCTGCAGATGGACATGGGCAGCGTCCCACGTCTCCTCCGAGCGCCGAATCCACTCGTCCACCGCAGGGGGCCTCGGTCTGGCTCTCGTGCCACGGTGCCAGGACCGGCTGATACCCTAAAATACACTGGAAAGGTGTTAATCCGGTGGAGGAGTGGCGGAGAGAGTTCTGGGCCATCTCTGCCCAGGGGATATACCTCGACCACTCCTCCGGCCGGTCCCGGCAATAGGACCTCAAAAACCTACCCACATCCTGGTTCACACGTTCAACCTGCCCATTGCTCTCTGGGTGGTACCCCGAGGTAAGGCTAACCGAGACCCCCAGGCGTTCCATGAACGCCCCCCAGACTCTGGAGGTGAACTGGGGACCTCGGTCGGACACAATATCCTCGGGGACCCCATAGTGCCGGAACACGTAAAGAGGGCCTCGGCGGTCTGTAGGGCAGTAGGGAGACCCGGCAGTGGGAGGAGACGACAGGCCTTAGAAAACCGATCCACAACGACCAAAATGGTGGTATTACCCTGGGAAGGGGGTAGATCGTCACAAAATCCACAGAGAGGTGGGACCATGGTCGTTGTGGAACGGGCAGAGGATGTAACTTACCCCTGGGCAAATGTCTAGGTGCCTTACACTGGGCACACACCGAGCAGGAGGAGACATAAACCCTCACATCCCTGGCTAACGTTGGCCACCAGTATTTCACGCTAAGGCAGTGCACCGTCCGACCAATACCAGGATGTCCAGAGGAGGGTGATGTATGAGCCCAAGAAATAAGCCCGATCACGAACCTCGAGCGGAACGTACGTCCGCCCCACAGGACACTCGGGGGAGTAGGGTCGGATGCGCAGCGCCCGCTCGATTTCCGTGTCGACCTCCCATACTACCGGAGCCACCAGACAAGACTCCGGCAGTATGGAAGTAGGCTCAATGGACCTCTCCTCTGTGTCATACTGCCGGGACAGGGCGTCTGCCTTACCGTTCTGGGACCCAGGGATGTATGTGATCTTAAAAACAAACCGGGTCAGGAACATGTTCCACCTAGCCTGACGAGGGTTCAATCTCCTAGCTGCCCGGATGTACTCCAGGTTACGGTGATCAGTCAGAATGAGGAAAGGGTGTTGAGCCCCCTCAAGCCAATGCCTCCACACCTTTAGGGCCTGGACTACAGCTAACAGCTCCCTGTCCCCAACGTCATAATTGCGCTCCGCCGAGCTGAGCTTCTTAGAGTAGAACGCACAGGGGCGGAGCTTAGGTGGCGTGCCGGACCGTTGTGACAGGACTGCCCCAATACCGGTCTCGGACGCGTCCACCTCTACTTGGAAAGGCAAAGAGGGATCCGGATGCGCCAGCACCGGGGCCGAGACGAACAGGTTCTTCAGCTTGACAAATGCCCTGTCCGCCTCAGCTGACCACCGCAAGCGCACCGGACCCCCCTTTAGCAGGGGACGTAATGGGAGCTGCAACCTGTCCAAAGCCCCGGATAAACCTCCGGTAGTAATTAGCAAAACCCAAGAACCGCTGCACCTCTTTTACGGTGGTTGGAGTTTGCCAATTACGCACAGCCGCTACCCGATCTACCTCTATCTCCACGCCAGACGCGGACAACCGATAACCCAAAAAGGAGACGGACTCCTGGAAGAACAGGCATTTCTCTGCCTTGACATACAAGTCATGCTCCAACAGTCGTCTCAATACTCGGCGCACCTGGGCTACATGCTCGGCTCGTGTAGAAGAATACACTAGAATGTCGTCAATGTACACCACTACACCCTGCCCATGCATGTCCCGGAAAATCTCGTCAACAAAGGATTGGAAGACTGAAGGAGCATTCATTAACCTGTATGGCATGACGAGATACTCTTAATGACCCGAGGTGGTGCTAAATGCTGTTTTCCATTCATCCCCCTCCCTAATGCGCACCAAATTGTACGCGCTCCTGAGATCTAACTTTGTGAAGAACCGCGCTCCGCGTAATGACTCCGTCATCGTCGCAATCAGTGGAAGTGGGTAACTGTATTTTACTGTGATCTGATTGAGACTACGGTAATCAATACACGGGCGCAATCCCCGTCCTTCTTCTTCACAAAGAAGAAACTCGAGGAGACCGGAGAAGTAGAGGACCGTATGTATCCCTGTGCCAAGGACTCGGCTATGTAAGTCTCCATAGCCGCAGTTTCCTCTTGAGACAGGGGATACACATGACTCCTGGGAAGAGCTGCTCCGGTCTGGAGATTTATCGCACAGTCCCCCTGTCTATGAGGAGGTAGCCGTGCTGCCCTCGATTTGCTAAACGCTAGTGCTAAATCCTCATACTGGGGAATGCGCAGTGCGGGCACTTGGTTCGGACTCTCTACCGAGGTCGCCCCTATGGAAACACCTAGACATCTCCCTACACACTGGGCAGACCACTCCATAAGAGCCCTCTGTTGCCACGCTATAGTAGGATCGTGGGTGCTTAACCAGGGAAGCCCCAATACCACTGGGTACGCAGGAGAGTCAATCAGATAGAACTGAATGATTTCCTCATGACCCCCCTGCGTCGTCATCGTCAGCGGTGCTGTGACATCCCTGATCAGACCCGACCCCAACGGCCGGCTGTCTAATGCGTGGACAGGGAATGGAACTTCTACCGGCCGAAGGGGGAATTCCTAACCTAGCACAAAATGCCCGATCAATAAAGTTCCCAGCTGCGCCTGAATCTACTAGCGCCTTATGCTGGGAATGAGGTGCCACCTGTGGAAAACGCACAGGAATACTCATGTGACCAACAGAGAGCTCTGGGTAAGTGGGGCGCCTACTCACCTGAAATGACTCCCCAGTGCGTGACCTGTTGTCCCCTCTCTCAGAAGACCCTCCCCAGCACCTGGCCGCGGTGTGTCCTCCACGGCCACAGTTGGTGCAGGGGGTGGCCCCCCTCGGGTTCTCCCTCCTCCTCTCTCTAGCGCCAGCACCCCCGAGCTCCATAGGAATTGGCTCGGAGGTGCTGGAGGATGGAATGGACGACCCCCACTCGGGACGTCCGCGGGTAGCCAGCAGGGTGTCAAGCCGGATGGAGATGTCCACCAGCTGGTTGAAGCATAGGTTGGTGTCCCTGCAGGCCAGTTCACGACGAACGTCCTCTCGCAGGCTGCACCGGTACTGGTCGATGAGGGCCCTCTCATTCCATCCTGCATCCGCAGCTAACGTCCGGAACTCCAGTGCGAACTCCTGTGCGCTCCTCTTCTCCTGTCGGAGGTAGAACAGACGCTCCCCCGCCGCCTTCCCTTCAGGTGGGTGATCGAAGACTGCCCGGAAACGGCGGGAGAACTCAGCGTAGGTGATGGTAGCTGCGTCTATTCTCCTCCATTCGGCGTTGGCCCACTCCAACGCCTTTCCGGATAGACAGGAGATGAGGGCGGAGACGCTCTCGTATCCCGAGGGCGCTGGGTGTATAGTAGCCAGGTATAGTTCTACCTGCAGGAGGAACCCCTGACACCCGGCTGCAGAACCGTCATATGCCCTCGGGAGCGAGAGCCGAATACCACTGGGTTCCGGCGCTGAGAGAGGAGGACTGACCGGTGGTGATGGGATGGTGTATGAGGACGTGGGCACCTCTCCATTAGCCAACCGGTGCAGAGTGTTGGACACCTCGCCCAGAACGGCCTCCAGTTGCCGGATCATGGAGTCCTGCTGACTGAGCCGTTCTTCTAGCGACCAGGTTGTCGTCGCTGATCCTGCTGACTCCATAGAAGGTGTGTTGTTCTGTCAGTTTGGCACCGATGTGGATGTGATGAGGAGTCAGGCGCAGGACACAGAGGTTTAGTCCAACAAACTTTACTCTAGTAAAGTGAACAATAATCACTACACGACCTCGAAATACAGAGGCGAGAACAGTACGCAACATGCGTAAAACAAAACATGTAGAGCGCAAAACACGCAGCTCAAACGACACGCGGACAACAACACACAATATAACTAACACAAAACAGGGAACTTATAGGACACGTAATTAGGACACAAACAGACACAGGTGTACCAGACAGACCAAAGCAATCAACACACGAAACATACAACGGTGGCAGCTAGTATTCCGGGGACGGCGAACGCCGAAGCCTGCCCGAACCAGGAGGAGGAGCAGCCTCGGCCGAAACCGTGACAATCATACTTAAAACAAGACTTTAATACACAAAAATCATTACAATAACTTTTAAACTAGAGATTTGTAGTTCTAGGTTAACATCCAATCACAGCTCTTCGTTAGATTTTCACTGCAACCTTCCCACATTAGAACTAAGAAAAGTTTCATCCAGTCTCAAACTATCTGAATCGTTGTCATCCTCCACCAAGCCTGGTAGGTCATATCCTTCATTCCTTAGGTCGGAGTCCGGGATTGGGCCATATCTCACCATCTGTTGGGAAACCGCCTTCTCCATCGCCTTGCTCACCAACCCTCGGACACAGGGAATAAGACAACATCCACAAAGAACAAGTATACCCATAGAAGCTATAGCTGCACCCAGAATAGTTACAACAATAGTTTTCCATTTACCAAATATGTTATCAAACCAACAGTTTAGTGAGCTATCAATACCAGAGTTCTCAGCCAGTTCGATCGCCAGCGTGGTGAGTCCCTGAAGCGCTTTGGTCACGGACCCGTCCGGTGCTGTATTGTTGGGGTTGAAAGTACAGCACATAGATCCAAACGGAACACAAACTCCGCCCCGCTCAGCCAAAAGCATATCTAAAGCTATTCTATTCTGCCATGCCATTAAGCTAGTTGCCGCTGTCTGCTCAGCCAATCCCTTTATTGCATCACGAGTGTGGTTTATAAATCTTTTCTGGTTATAGTAAATATAATTTATCCAATCTACGTTTTTATTAATTGTTGACCACCAGAAAAAACTTGATTCAAACCCAGCTGCAATTTGATTCCTAGCTTTGAATTCTTCTGGAACCCCTCGAGGTACTCCTATCCAATCAATATATATCCTTTCATTAAAGGATCCCGGGAGGAGGTCCCGCTTTCTGCGTGACAACTCACCAGTCTCTGACACGTTTGATTGTTTGCGTATGTAGGTGAGGCCACAATCTGTTATCACCACACAACCACCAGATGTCAGCACGGGCCTGGTTTTGGTTCCTAAAATCCTCTGGCTGCAACAAAGAGGAGAGATTAGTCATGGTCTCTTTAGTTGTGACATTCTCTGTGTGGGAGCAGGAGCTAAGATGCCCTACCCTGTATCCTATCTTATTAGTCCTAGAAAAACAATAAGAAGAATCCCCTGAGACTTCAAACGGATGTAACCATGGTCGGAGTGACTTTGTTATCGGGGGATACAGATAGTGCAAGTTACTACAAGACTCCTTCACCACATTCCCAGGTGGCTTGAACAATTTAAGGATTGGATAAATCTGACGGAGAGTTAAAGCCCGTCAAGGGGAACGGAGTAGTTGTTAACCTTGGTTTGTCTGTCCCACAGGCATAACAGTCCTCTTTAGACATAGTTCTTGCCATATACTGAATCTGGCTGCTTCCAGTCTTTCTTCTTCAAGGATTGGATCCACACCCAGTCGCCTGGTTGGATGGAGTGGGTTACCTTCTCCTTTAGTTCTCCTGTGGGGCACAAAATCTTTGACATACGTGTTTGGTTAATGAACAGTCTTCTCATGTGTTGTGCCAACGTGTCTTCTACTTCTACGTCTGCCTGTTCTGGCCCTGTCAACAGTGGCATCCTGTAAGGTCTTCCAAACACTTTCTCAAAGGGGGACAATCCATTCTTATCTGGCGTTATTCGGATAGTCATTAGTACGATTGGCAGACATTGTACCCAATTCCTTCCTGTGCTCATGTGAGTTTTTCGTAATCTAGCCTTAATCGTCTGATTCATGCGTTCGATAAGTCCAGCCGATTTCGGGCTATACGAACAATGCTTCTTCATGTTTATTTGTAACTTCTGTCCAATATTATCTATTACTTGATTAGAAAAATGGGATCCATTATTAGAAAAAATTGTTTCTGGAAGGCCGAACCTACCCATTTAGTGTATTTGTCTATTATAGTCAAACACCACTTCTTTCCCTCACTCCTGGTCAGCTCTATAAAGTCCATTTCTTATTGTTGAAAGGGGTACTTAGCCGGAGGGTACTCACCCAGAGGTGCCCTTTGTCTGCCCTGGTGATTACTTTGAGCACAGATAACACATCTTGAACAAAAGTTTTTTAAATAATTTGTAATCCCATATGCAACAAAGTGTTGTCTAATCTGCTCTACCATCCCTCCGGTTGACACATGGCTCTGCCCGTGTGTCAATATTGCAGCATATCTAAACAGTGATTTCGGGAGAATTGGTAAGCTATCTTTGACCCATATTCCTTCCTTATTTACTGCGCCTTGCTTCACCCATCTGTGAACTTAATTGGGGCCCTACTGTAGCTCTCTATAAGTATATCTCTGTCTATCGAAACTTCCTCTTTTGACAGCTGACTGGAACCAGAGAAGTGTTTTGACCCAGCCTTCTTAGCTTCCTCATCTGCCTTTGCATTCCCCAAAGTAATGCTATCCTTCCCTGTAGTATGTGCCTCACACTTACATATTGCAAGCTTTTTTGGTAATAGTACTGCATCTAGGAGGTCAAGAATCAACTCTGCATGTGTTATTGGTTTACCCAAAGTCGTAACCATTCCCCTATTCTTCCACTGGGCAGCAAAGACATGTACGGTATTAAAGGCATATGCACTGTCGGTATAGATAGTTATAACCTTCCCTTTAACCAGTTGGCATGCTTTTGTTAATGCCACTATCTCTGCCTGTTCAGCAGCTAGAACCTAGTTCTCTGTCACTACAGCATAACCAGTTGCATTCGTGCCATCAGGATTCTTCCTAGAAGATCCATCAACAAACATTGTTACTTCACAACATGGTATAGCTAAGTCTGTTAAGTCAGGCCTGGGTAGTACTCATTCACAACTGGAACCAATGTTGCAGGATTCAGCGTTGTACATCGTTCAATAGTTAGATTTGGCATGTTCAGCAATCTTATCATACAAGATAGGTGTCGTGCTGGTGACATGTACGCCATCTTGTGTTCCAATAGCAGAATTGACACTGCATGTGGAACTTTTAAGGTTAGATCATGGTATAGTACTATTGAAGCTGAATCCTGCACTGCATTAGCAGCTGCCACAACTGATTGCAAACAGACAGGCATTGCCTGAGCCACCTCATCAAGTGTTGAAGAAAGATATGCTACCGGTTTATTTTTGTCCCCATGTTTTTGTGTCAGTACTGATGTCATATATCCCTCTCTACAATCCACAGTTTGAGTGAATGGTCTGTCATATCTAGGGAACGCCAGCACCATTGAAGAGGTCAATAATTGCTTAATTTCCTCAAATTGCAAATCCGCCTCGTTATTCCAGATTATTTTATCATGTGCTGCCATAGCTTTTCCATAGATAAGATCACTCAATTTTCCAGTGTGTAATGCATAATGGGGAATCCATGCTCGACAGTAATCATTCCCAAAAAGCTCATCATTTGTTTCTTATTCAGAGGTTTAGGAGCTTCTAATATTGCTGTTTTTCTTGACGAGTTTAGGGTTGTCCCATCCTGCGTTATCGTGTGACCTAGATATATTACCTCTTTCTGCCAGAGTTGTAGTTTCTTTTTACTGACCTTGTGCCCTTGTCCTGCCATAAAAGTTAACAACTGGAGAGTATCCTTTTTACACCCCTCCTTCAAGGGGTTTGCTACCAGTATATCATCGACGTATATCAAAATTTGGCTCCCCTCTTGGGGTTAAAACATTCCCAGGTTACATGTGATAGCCTGGGAAAAAATTGTAGGACTTTCTGAATAACCTTGTGGAAGTCTCGAGTATGTGTATTTCTGACCTTTGAAGGTAAAGCCAAACCATCCTTGACTATCAGGATGTACAGGTATACTAAAGAAAGCATTAGCTATGTCTATCACAGTAAAGTAAGAATGTTCTGGTTTCAATTGGTTCAATAGAGTGTGTGGGTCTGGAACACAGGGTGCTCTTGGAATTATGTTCTTATTTACCCCCTGTAGGTCCATTACCATTCGCCAATCATTGCTTGGAGCTGCCTTCTTTACTGGAAATACAGGTGAATTACACTGTGCCTCATCCCCCGGGATTACCACTCCATCTTTGAGTAAGTGGTCAAATGTGGGAGTAATCCCTATAATGGCTTCTGGTTTCATTGGATATTGTTTTTGGTATGGCCTATGGTTTGACCGCGGAACCACCTGGACTGGAGTTACTCCCTTAATTAACCCCACATCGGCTGGTCCCTTAGACCACAACTCTAGAGGTACAATCTCAAGGTCTCTTTCTTGTTCCTCTGTGAGGAAAATGTCTGGTCATCAGTTATCACATCCTATGTCTAGGTGCACAGCGGGTGTGCAACCTGCTCTCCAATTCAACTTCCTACGATATCGGCCGGTTGATTGGCTATGTTGGTCCCCGTTAAGAGCAGTCTGCCAGTCTTTAACATACTTTGCCTGTGTCACCCATTTCCCCAGATCTAACCACTCCTCTTGAGCTTCCTTTGCCAAGGAGACATGTGGCCTCCATCTCTCTCTATAGAATTGCTGACTCTGTGGCCCCAATTTGACTTCTGCTGCTGCATGGGTGTCATCATAATGAAACCATTTCAAGCCTATTGTCCTTTCTGTGGTTTTAAACAGAGCTTCCTCATATTCTTTACTAGGGCCAGAGTGTGTATTATACCACAGAGTACAATGTAAGTCATCCTCGGTCATTTTAGGTGAGTCAGGTAATAGGGTTTTAGTCAAGTCTACTAAGGTCTTTGGTATGTCTGAGTTACCTCCCCTCAACAGGTCATGGCTATACCAATAACATGGTTCCCCTTCACCACTTACAACCATATTATCCTTTATCACATGAGCCTGCATTCCCCTCACTGTCGGTCTTACTTCTATGTTTAACTGCGTCATCACATCTCTTCCCAATAGATTAACAGGACATTGTACAGAAATCAGTACAGGCAGAGTAGCTTCACTCCCTATCTTTACATGTTTCAGTGTTACTTGTGCAGACAGTTGTTCAATACCTTTATGACCAGAGGCTGATCGCACTATAATTTTTTCTCCATTAATGTCAATTCCCTCTGGTACATTATCTTCACAAATACAGGTACGGTCTGCCCCAGTATCACAGAGAAATTTTATTTTTTTACCCATTACTGTCAATGTTAGGTATGGTTTCTGTTCCTGTTGTAATGCCAAATCTACAAGAGACAGATCAAACACCTCCAGTTCTCTCTCCTGCCACTCTAGTCATGCCTCCTCTTCTTCCTCTGATTCTGGCTTTCTCCCCCTGTCTCTTCCTCCTCTGCCTGGATTATCCTTTCCTCCTTTTCCTCTCTTCCCCTTCTTCCTACAGTCTCTTGACTGGTGCCCTTTCCTTCCACAGTGATAACACGGTTCCTCACATTCTCTAGCGAAATGTCCCGTTTTGTCACAATTGAAACACTTCCATTCACTCCTGCCTCCACTATTACCGTTGCCTCTCTTCTCTCCTAGGTCCTTCCAGTCTCTCCTACCTCCCATCTCCCCTAGGGCTGACACTAGGTACTCAGCTCCCTTCGCTTCCTTTCTCTTGTTTCGTTCCTTTACATTCTGTTCATGATGGATTGCATAACGTTTAACCTCAGCTAAGGTAGCCGTCCCCCAGCCAATTAGGGTATTTTTTATTGTTTGAGAGATTTCTGGCCTCATTCCACTTAGGAAGGCAATCTTTAACTGTTGGTGATACGGACCCTCTGGTGCCCCTGGTCCTGGATCTATTAGCCCACTGTTTGCATTGAACACATCTCTCAGTCTCTCTAGGTATTGACTAATAGTCTCACTGTCTCCCTGTTTACACTCATGGACTTTGGAGAAGTCGGCATGTCTGTGATAATATTCTCTCAGATTATCACAGAGTTGTGCCAATTTATCTCCATAAGCCCCTCCTTCTGCCCACTCTAGGACCTGCGCATTCCCATCTCCGGGAACCCAGTTTCCTCTCACTGCCGCCCAGTCTTTTAACACTATCTGTCTGACTGCCCTCTCTAGTTCCCCTGTATTCAGCTTAAAGCTGGCGGTCAGCCCATCCATATCTCTTCTGAACTGGTGTACCCAGTCTTGGGGTGGGGTATCCCTTCCACTGCTCTCACTACATCTCTCTGAGTCCATGCTCTGTATACTTGTAAGGTATCAGACTGGTTGTCTTCTCCTGCTCTGGGGTTTGGCAGGGCTATTAAGGGATAGGATTGCTCCATTTTACCCTTACCACTGCCAGCCCCATCTGATTATTCCCCTTCTGACTCATCATTCCCCTTTCTCTTGGCCTCAGCCCTGTGCCTCTCTAGCTTTTTCCTTTTCTCTTTCTCCCTTTTAGCCTCCTGTCTGACTTTCTCTGCCTTTGTCCTGTACTCCTCTACTTCTGGCTCTTCCTCACCTTCATCTTCCCTTCCTCCTCCAGCCCCTTCTTCCTCATAGGGAGGTGAGGCTGGTGGGGGGGCGACATTATTCCCCTGCACTCTCCTTCTCCTCCCTACGTATTCATCATCTGGATTTTCTCTCCATGCCTGGTCTGCCAAGTTTGGATATAGCCTTTCTGCCCTCTGCTCTGGGGGAGGCACAGAGACCTCAACCTTCACTTCTCTTTCACTCTCACTCACTTGTCTTTTCTTCCTGCCTTCTTCCCGCTTTCTAGCTTCTACTAGCCACACCCTGGCTGTTTCTAAGCCCTCTCTTTTCTGTTTCTTTAGATCAGTAAACAAATGCATGTAAATTGTGGTAATCATAGTTGCCAGTTTAATTACATCAAATCGCCCAGTAAAGCCATATTTCTTACTCCAAATATGTCCATAATATACATTTAGTTTGTCTCGCATTTCCATGTATTTCTCGTCCCCAGTAAATTCTGGGACCTCTTGAGAGGACTTCTATATAACAAGTTATTCAAAACAGTTTCACACAACAATTGGAATCACCCCTTCCTGTATAGGTACTAGTCTCCCAGAATTATCTCCTACTCTACGGAGGAATTCAACCCCACAATGTAATCTTAATAATTCATGACAGTCTCATACAACAGGATTGGGTTCTCCCTCCTCTAGCCACCTCTTCTATATAACAAGTTAGTTAAAACAGTTTCACACCACACCTGGAATCACCCCTTCCTGTATAGGTACTAGTCCCCCAGAATTATCTCCTACTCTACGGAGGAATTTATCCCCACAATGTAATCTTGATAATTCCTGACAGCCCCATACAACAGGAATGGGTTCTCCCTCTCCTGGTGATCTTAACCGTCTACATTTACTCAATTATATCCTCTCTTTTCTTTTTGTATTTGTTTAACCGTGATTATTTGTTGACTGTTCTATAATCTCTTACAGGTTACATCCCATAGGTGTACTTTTAATAGTTCCTTCTATTTCAACACCGGGTAGTTTCTTTTGGTAATTGGCCTATTACCGTGAATCGTTACGGACCCACCAACAGGTTGACTAGTCCCCCAGAATTATCTCCTACTCTACGGAGGAATTTATCCCCACAATGTAATCTTGATAATTCCTGACAGTCCCATACATTTAACTTAAAATGGCTATGCATTGATCAATTTGCTACTTTTCAATATTTTAGCAAGTTCTCAAATCAATTTCACCAAGTAATGAATAAAGACTACTGACCTTATCCTTGCAGCCGAGATTCAATGTAGGTTTGGATTCCGTCACCGTCTCTGTCATTAATCAGGTGTCCTCTGGTCTGTTTTAACCCTTAATGTCAAAGGGCAGGACTTTCTATTTACGAATGTATCATTCGCCCGTCGACGGTTTTCAGAGTTACCTGGAATGACAGAAGCAGGTATTGGATTCCGGCTCAGAAGGACCAAGCTATGAAGTGAATTATTTACCAAACTATTTCAGTGTCTCTGTGCGTCTCCCAAAAGGTTGTACGTTTTTGGGGATTTAAGTAACGGACAGAGTCCCGATCTGCATAGTCAGAGATCTTTATTCATTGAGAATTCTAAAACAAAATGGTGGTACAATCCTTTTATACACATAAGTCATACGAAAAATCCTGCCCCCCCCTCACCCCCTAGGCAGCCTGTATTTTTCCACTATACACATCTTGTAAGCACACACACACACTTTGGTTCAGCTCATGTTTTCCTCTGCTCTCCTGACCATTAGGTCACACACTGTTCTTATCTTTTCCTACTCCTTGCTCGGCCAGGTGGCAAACTTCAGTTATCGCATCCTCACAATATCCTGCATACTCCTCAAAAAGTCTAACAGTTTCTCTCCTCCCTAAATTGGGAGGCCCCTTTATCTTGGTTTAGACAGTTCTCCTTTGTTGTCTGGTCTAACTCTTACTCACATTGCTAAATAGTAGCTCAATGTCATAGTCTTTACTGGTCCTACACTCACACATTCTAACACATTTCACACAGTTTCAGGGTGTAATAATTAGTCATTAATAATGAATCTATCAATTTTGTATGATACCCATCAAGGACAAGACTGTTGAGGCCACCTCCAAGGCGATGATAGACATCTTCAACACCCACGGTTCTCCTGAGGTCATCTTGAGTGACCAAGGTCGTGAACTCTGGAACAAGGTACGGATGTTATAGGTTATATTCTGTCACCAATGGTTTGTTTTAGTTTTGTTCTTTACAATTCGTTTTTGTTTTTCAATGGTACATAATCAGACATTTCAATATCTTCCATTGTCAATAGATATCCCTTTCCTACCCCCTCCTCCAGGTTTGGATGAACGGACCAACCACACCCTCAAGACTGCCATGGGAAAGTCCCTTGACGGGTTCCAGGAATGGTGGGAGGACAACCTGAAGGTCATTCTCTTTGCACACAACAGCAGCGTCCAGGCATCCAGAATACTCACCCTATCGCCTACTGTATGGATGGGAGCTGCAGCTGTTGGCTGAGGTAAACAATGCAATTGGATATAGAATTATTGGATATACTGTAGTATTTCAAATTTGTGATTGACTTAGTGTTGTTTGTCTATTGCTATTTTTGTATAACATACTTTCAGATCACTGAAACTCCACCTGATGTGGTGGAAGTTGTCGAACCAGATCAGAACGCCTTCGAGGACCACCTTCAGGCACAGGCTAAGAAGGATGTGGAGGTTTTTGACCAGATAAAAATTATTGTCCGCTGTTAATTTATTTTCTGGCCCTCCAAGAGATATGTAAGAGATGTATTTGTAATAATTTGAAATATAAATTGCATTTATTTATATTATCAATCAAGGTGAGATTGATCATGGACAAGGCGCAGGAGAAACAGAAGTAGAGCTACCGTAGGAGAATCAAGGAGGGGACCAAGAGCTTCAACATCCGTGCGAATGACTTGGTTTGGAAGAAGGACGAAAGGAAGGCGAGACCTGGGAAACCTTGCTGCTCTTTCGCTCCTAGCTGGGGTCACCATCCGTTAAGGTGTAAATATCAATATAAAAATTAAATACATCTATTTGCATTTGCCTCCTCGCGGTGGGCGGCATCGCCATAATGTCAGCAGTACCAACACTGGCCCGGTGGTTTCTCCAAATAGTCAATCTCAAGGTTAACTACTGGGTCACGTTAATTACCTCCGCTGCCAGGTACAGACTGTTAAGATGTATGACTCAAGTGGTTATGACACCACCCCAGAGTTTCTCTCACAACTAACCTCTCATCTTTTCCAGGGACCATCCCTTACCTCCCTCATCCACCCCACTGACAGACGGGTATCCTTTATTTTCTGTCTGCCATTAACAATATTGCATGTCTAATCAAACATTTCAATTAAATCATTCAAAAACTGTATTTGTACATACCTGACCAACCTGTAACCTGTGTGTTTGCTTGTTTACGTCTCTGTCTCCTACCCTGTTCCCTTTACACTGCTCCTGTTCTCCAGGACCTAGGGGTTCTGCCTAACACTCAGACATGGATCCACCTGATGTCCTCCATTACCAACCACCCTCCAACTTTTCATTACATCATCTACAGCTACCGTTATTGTCATGTTGTAATTATCTGCTAAGAAAGTTATCTTGCTCTATCATACTGGGCACATAATGTGAGATACACAGATTAACTAAAAACACTAGCATTGCAAACACTCAGAACAAACAAAGCAGCAGTGCCTGGACTTCGCTGTCTCCCTCTTTGAGTCCCCCATCCGAGACTGACTGCCTGTTGAGAACAAGTGACAGGCAGAACCTCCCACCCACACAGCACCCACCTCCTCTCTATTCCACACACCATAATTCAGTATTTCAGGCTATGATTGCCATGTGAGCGTACAGAACATCTATGAAAGTAAGTTGACACACCAGTACCCCCCAAAAAAGTTTATATATTTAAATCTCAAATATTGCCAGGTTAGTTTTCACAGCTGTTTCACAAGGTGTTCATTATTGTAAATTGTAAGGTATCCCTTGATGGTATTTGTTAGTTCAACATTATTCGTTGTTGTATCCTAGGACCTACAATAGATATATTCAACCACAAGGGTGTACTAATGAGCAATACATTTTTAAAAATCATAATAGAGGACTACTGAAATAATATTATTTCAGTGTAGAAAAGGGAAGGCCAGCTTAAAATGAAAACATGCCAGCCAGACAAGCCAGTGTATGAATCACATGTATTTGCATATGTATGGAGTGGAAATTAGCTGACTTTGTGATCTAAGGTAAGTAATATTAGCTTATTAATAGGGACTACATTTAGCCTAATTGGGAACAAATATAATGTGGGGAAAAGTCAAAGGATCTTAGTCAATCTATTGTTTGTCAAATTCAGAGTAAATATAGGCCTTCATGTGTATCAAATCTGTAAGCGATTGTGGGCTAAATCAATGACAAATGTAGCTGAAATGTTCAGGCTTTTCATGATCTGTGATCAAAACAGGCTGGGGTGTTTTCGGTTCCGTTTAAACTAAGGTTATGTGTGAGAACGCAACTGCACTGAAATGAATAGCCTGATTCAATGTGATTCTCCTGAATAAAAAAGTGTTTATCTGTTAAACTGTTTGGTCTATGGATAGAACCATACCGATTCTATCTTTTTGGTATTTTGCTGTAGGCATAGCCTACCACTAATATTCTAAATTGCGGAGCATTTAATAAAACAAACATATTTTCCTGTGATAGTGACACTTATTTTTTTCATTTAGAAGTAAATGTTTTCATAAGCCTATAGGTCTACCAAGAAACCATGTTGAGGCTGAGCAAGACCTTCGATTGGCTAGTAGACTATGCGGAAATAATCATTGAGTTAATCATTGTTATAGCCTAGATCACTTTACATAATCTGGACCGTTGTTTTTTCTAAGGCTAAGACCTAAGCTACCTCTTATTTCTGAATAGGGCTACTGCCAACAAATAAGCCCTTGTGTCTGCATTGATGTGAGAAATAGGCATATCTACACAGTAATGGTGGCTGGCTGCAATACCAACTAGCCTAATAATTTTTGTATTGAGGTGATATGCCTATTTTAGCTACATCGACAAATGAAATTGATTCAATTACTCTGGCAATTAAAAATATATATTTTTTAAAATCATGTACATGTAGACGTCATGTAAACTTTTGTAAGGTGTTCATGGTGAGATCTTTAATCATAAACTAAACAGACACTTAAACTAACATGTGACGCGTAACACATGTAGACGTTTTTAAGGCGTTCATGGTAAGATCTTTCATAATAAACTAACAAGCAAAAAGACAAGTGACGTGTCAGTGCCACGTTACACAACATGTACGTGTCATGTGATGTGTCAGTGCTACGTTACACGATGTGTACGTGTCAGCAGTTTGACGCCTTAGACAAAAAACTTGTCTCCATTGACAGTCCATGTTAATTCATGGCGGTATTTTATGGCACTAGGAAGACGTTAGGTGACTTGGTGAGAGGTATCAGTAGCTTCACAAGGCTTAATTCTGGCACTTATCACCCCCCATAGTCAACAGCATGGGAAGTAGATACCTAGTAGCCAATATAAGAGTGACAATCACAGTAATCACAGAGAATCACACTCAGCCTCCCGAGTGGCGCAGCGGTCTAAGGCACTGCATCGCAGTGCTAGAGGCGTCACTACAGACCCTGGTTCGATCCCGAGCTGTATCACAACCGGCCGTGATTGGGAGACCCATAGGTCTGTGCACAATTGGCCCAGCGTCGTCCAGGTTTGGGGAGGGTTTGGACGGGTGGATTTACTTGGCTCATCGTGCTCTAGTGACTTCACAAGTAGGCCGTCATTGTAAATAGGAATTTGTTCTTAACTGACTTGCTTAGTTAAATAAAGGTTAAATAAAAAAAGTAAGCACACGCATACAACGCATGAATAAACACCACAGAGCGACAAATAATTACCATTGTATGTAATTAACTGAAAATTGAGAGACTGATCGCTGGCTCCATCAGAATACCCAGCCAGTAAGGAGCAGAGGACAGGGGGCTGACTGAGGGACAGCCAAGCATAGATGTGGAGGATAGACAGAGGCCCAGCTGGTGGAGTAGCCCGTACAGGAGCGTAGGACTGATGAGGGTAGAGTTGTGGACTGGATGGTGGGGTGGGACCTCCAAGTACTCCTTGAAAGTCATCTGATTGGCAGCATGTTTTTTGGCTTCACTCTTCATCGATGCCACCAAATACCAAGCATACCACAGAGCATTTTCAACCACCCACTTGAAGTTCTGCTTCCTGTAAAGGCTGAACTGCGTCTCATGTGACCCAGCAAGTGTGCCTTGTTGCTGGGTTGCCACCTCGGAATGTACAGCCTTATTGTCAAAAATCGAATCAAGTGGAATTAAATCAAATCCAATTTTATTTGTCATATACACAGGATACAGCAGGGTGTAAACTGTGCAATGAAATGCTTACTTGCAAGCTACCTCAACAAGCCCTTGATCATGACTCTTAGTTCCGTTACATTACACGTCATTGGACGAAGGCGTCCAATGTTCTGTTAAGAGTCCCGACGCTTGGTCTGAACATTAACACGCATCGCTTGCGGTACAGTTTTGGAAGCTTAAGGACCTTATCATTCATATCAGCAAGAAATTATTTTGAAAAACAAAAGTTAAATTGATACACACCTTTTATATGGTTAGTGTTTCCACACGGCCATATCTCCATGTTACAGCGTGTGTTTACGGAAAACAGACGGAAGACAGAGTCGATTACCTATGCTAATTAGCTGTCTGCGTATCCTAACACTTGTGTGTAAATGGAAGAAGGACACCACAAACATGTTGTCACTGAAAAATACTGTTAGCTGCAACTGTGTTAAATCCAATTAAAACAGTGTGTATTTAGCATTTGTGAAATTATTTAGATTTGTCTAGAACCGTACCACAATTGAGAATTAATTCATGTTTAGATGGAGTAATTGGCTGTTTTGGTTTTCAGAGCCAATTGGTCTGCCAGACGGAAGCGGATTATTCAGTAAACTATAAGATAAACAAAGTTAATCACAACTTGATGAACATGGAGCCAGGGTTAAACATGGGTACATCTCTGTTGCTAGGCAAGAACTTAATTGGTTCCTCTCACTGGGTTTGTGTGTGAAATGGGGATCTGACCTCGGGTCGAATTCCTCACTCTTACCTAATCCAAGGTTGTCCTGATTTATCAGTGACTGACACCAGAGTGTTATCCTTTGCCTCTATCCTAAGGCATATTACGGGAATGGAGTCAGGGTTGAACAGAGTTAAAGCTAAACCCTTTGCCTCTCCTTGGGCGTCTTCTTGATTAATTACAGCATGACGGGAGGGGAGAGAGGGGTTGGGCTTGGGTATGTTTGAGAGATTGAGTGTGGACCTGCCATGTCCAACAATCAATCTCCAGGTCAAGCCAGGGTGAGCCGGGGTTGAACGGAGTTCAAACTGAACATGATTATTTGTGCATGACAGGGCTTGATTGATTGCACCACAATTGTTTCCAAACTGAATACATAGAGGAGAAGTCAGATTTCGCCACTATCATAAACTAAGGAAGTGGGCGGAGCAGTCAAGATTTGGAAACTGGAGACAGTGGTGGGGGAACCCAAGAGGGAGGGGTTAAGCTAAAATGTATGTAAAATGACAATATAAACAGAGCTGGGAGGTGGAAAAGGAGATGCTTTGCAAACCACCTCGGCTCTAGTGCTTATGTAATAAAGTCTATCTTCATTCACAAAAACTTTGAAATACTTTGGTTCTTTGATCAGTATAAGGACAAATTTGACACAACACGGAGAGAACAAGCCATAGCTGAAGTCCTTGGTAATCTTACAGTACAGGGACAGTGCAGCTGCCTTTACAGCCGGTGATACAGCCAGACAGGATGCTCTCAATGGTGCATCTGTAGCAGCTGGTGTCTTTCAGGACAAGGCTCCCATCTGGCAACTTTTTGAAGATGGGCCACTCCATGTCTTCTATGGAAATAAGGGGGAAAGTTTGTAATGATGAGAATAAGATGTCAAACGTAATCACAGTGAGCAGATTGGATGTATAGATGGAACAATAAATGAATTGTCTATCATTTACCTAATATCACAACTTGCTCAGCACATTAGCACACACAGACATACACACACAAGCAAGTACATATTTCTTAAATATCAACTGCTAGCTACCTATCACTGAAGTCCACAAGCGAATGGTAAAGGTGAGAGGAGGAGAGTGCGTAGATAGTTGCGAGAAGGAATAATATATATACAACTATGTGATCATGCTGTTTTTATGTGGCTGCTATGAAAGTGAACTGTGTTTGCTTGTGATCAGGGGTGCACCTATTCATAGGCTAGGTTGACGCAACCTCATGATGGGTACATTGAAAATGGTAGTATCACGTAGTAGCCTAAACCTATTGATGTTACATTGAGCTGGGTGAATGGAATATGAATGACAGCTATCCAATATGCTGCCATGCTCATTAAAAAAAAAGTATCCTCCCGACCGCCACTGAATCTAAATGATCAAACCAAAACATGCAAGGAAAACTGATCGGGTGAAAATTTGAAGCAAGTGGCTGGAGAAATACAGCTTCACTCTATCCAATCAGAGCAGCAGGATCAACGTACAACCCGCCCTTCTTTTTAAAGACAGCCAGTTGAGTTATTCAGAAAATACTTGTTTTGTCCGACTACTCGGCACAATCCTAGTATATGCCACTGTACTCCAAATTGTACCTTTTCCACACTGATATATCGAGAAGATTGAAATACTGCTAGTTTTACAGAAGACTGCCCTTTTTCGTCCTCATGCTAGCTAGCAGTAGCCACCACAGCCATTTAGAATAGCAGTGTCAGCCAATCAGGTCCTTTGTTGTTCAACGCTACGTGCCATTCCATAATGGCTGCTATGGCTACTGGTAGCTAGCATGAGGACGAAAAGGGACGTTTTCTGGGAAAACTAGCAGTATTTCAATCTTTTTGATGGAGCAATGTGGATAAAGGTAACATTTGGAGTACAGTGGCATATCCCATCCCTGCATTGAGGTACGTTTTCTGATCAATATCTGCCGCCGGCTCCACGGTGTCTTGATGTAACCACGATTGCGTTCTGACCTCAGTGCAGCTAGTGTAAACAAGGGCAGCTGTACTCTGTATCTTCTGGCAAAGAGAAACACTACAGTATCAATTCTCCATATTGCATACCCCTTGGAGATCACTTCATTCCCGTACGCCATCTTTGAAGAGACAACAAACAAGATTCTCATCTCATTCACCACAACTGTAAAAGGGGCAGCTTCTTGTGGCCAACCATTAGGAATAGGTTTTGTGTTGAGCAGACGCAAAACACGTTCCAGATCAGCTGCTTCTACCCTACATGCATTCCCCCACATGGCCCCCAAGCCTTATAGAATGTCCAGAGAGTGTCTAATTAACAATACTGGATGTGATTTCTGTATGAATAATACTCATAGCGTTGGTGACAAGTTATATCCCTTTTTCTTTTACAATGAATGTTATAGAGGCTTTTTAGGTTGTTTTAGAGGCTAATGGTTCACTATGGCATACCAGTCTTTAATCAAATGGCAGTTAAAAAAAAACTGGTGACACTGCAGTTTTAAAAGCCTACTATAGTGTCTCTTCAATATGAAAGTGAAACTGTTTCTGATAAAACCACCTCTCCTCCCATTTACCATCAAGCTATGTATTTCACTTTCACCAATTTCATTTTCCTCTGGGCATCGAAGACGGTAGTCAGATTGTCTTTCAATAGTCATCTTCCAAAGAAATTCACACACCATTATGGTTCAGTAAGTACATTTTCCTCTTTATATTTAGCACTAACTTACACATGATAGAGTTAAAGGCAGATCTGATCTGTGTATTGTTTGTTCAATTGATATCCAGACTTAAACAACGAAGACAGATAATCATTTCTGAATTGATAGGCACACAGAATAATTCATGGCATCAATGGCTGTATTTACACAGGCGGCCCAATACTCATATTTTTTCCACTAATTGGTCTTTTGAACAATCAGATCAGCTCTTTTGTCAATAATTGGTCAAAACTTCAGAATTGGTCTGCCTGTGTAAATGCAGCCATTATGTTGCAGATTAGTTGTTCTTAGGAGTGCACCGGTCTGAAAACTCATGCATTGCTCATTGTTCATACTTTGTTGAGTTATCTTATTTAACACCAATAAGTAAAATTGATGTGATAAAATGTAAAATGTGTATAGGCTACTGGTGCAGACATGGAAATATAATGGGTTTTATGATGCTAATTATATGAGTGTAAAATAGATGTGAGCAATTCACTTTCACTTTCTTGTTTCCTGTAGATCACATGGTCAAATAAAGGCAAGAGGGGTGCCAAGTAGGGAGGTGGGTGGGAGACTGCATAGCTTATCTCAGAGGGAACTGTCAGTCAGAATGAAAGTGAAAGATTACTTGAAATATTTACATTGTCTGCACACTGGTTGTTATATTATACAGTAAGATATGTATTTTATTGTCTGTTACATGATTAATAAATATGTTTTCCCTGTTCACTCCCCTTACAGATCCAAAAAAGAACACAGAGGTAATTATTTTAACAGGACACAGGCCTTCCACTTATTTAAATAATGTTTAAGGCCAGATCTTAGGTTATGCTTATATCTGTCTGAATTATTTCTACATTTGCTTCACATTGTCTATATCTCTATAGGGATGTCAGGGATGGTGAGATTCTTCATATTTGTGCATGGCAATACCTTGGGTGCTCATGTGGATTTGACAAGACATCTCGTCATCAGAGGAGGCTGTACTGAAGTGATGTCACTAGAAGAGAGTGATGTCGTCATGGCTTTTTGTCCCATCATCTCTCGTGCTGGTACTGATATTGAGGCAGCACTGCAGCAGATTCCTGGTAATTTAGTCAGGGCAGAATCAATCCCTCCAAAATGAATGGGAAAATAGGCAAACAAAATAAAATGGTAATGAGGTGATGTGTATTTTGTTTTCTTTTTGACAGCTGGTAAACCTGTCATTCTGGTAGTGCTGCATCACACCTTCAACCCAGACTACACCGTACCTGACAGCAGCAGACTAGTGACCAGAGGTGATGTAATACTCACAGTGGACTGTCTCTTTCATGAGAGCCAAGGAGGACTTCTGGAGTGTCATCGCAATGAAGCAGCAGTCAAAGATATTCTGAAGAATCTTAATATACATCCTGAGGTATTTACTCATCACCACTATTTTGAATTTCACTCTGCTAATGATGTACTATGAGAGCTAAAGATAACGTTTTTATCTTTCTTTCTTTTACAGACTGAATCTGGTTCTGGCCGTATGGGCCAGTGCATTGGATGGAAAACCAATGCAAATGCCAAAATATGTGGCGAGGGGATGGACGGAGTCAGGCGCAGGAGTGTGAAGGAATCTGCTTCAATCAGAGCAAAAAGGTAGTCCACAGCAGTGCGTAAACACGATCCCAGTGCGACTTAAATGCGTACTGGGAATCAAACATACACAAGTAAATATGCCCGGCGATAAAATAACAAAAATGCTCAACCGAGCTAGCGATACCGCCACAAAGTAACAATCATACACAAAGACAAGGGGGGCAGAGGGAATACTTATACAGGTACTTATGAGGGGATATGTACCAGGTGTGTGTAATAAACAAGACAAAATAAATGGAATGATGAGATGAGGAGCGGCAGTGGCTAGAAGGCCTGTGACGACGAACGCCGAAGCCTGCCCGAACAAGGAGAGGAGGCAGCTTCGGAGGAAGTCGTGACAAAATACATCAGTTATATACTGCATTGTACCCTCTCAACCAACTTTCATATTGGGATTTGGCCTATCTTTTTTTTCATGATGTCTTCAGCTTTTGTATTGATGGTCAAAGTCATATTCAGAGGTCTACTTGTAGCTAGTAATTTTGTAAATATACAGTACAACATCCATACTATTCTGAAGTTTCTGAAGACAATGTGTCTTTTTCCAATTGTTTTAATTTCCAGATGGTGTCGTGAATTCTTGGATGGATCAGGGCAGTCAGGCGTTGTAAGTCCATCATTAATTAAAATTACATTCTACGACATTACAGTATTTACAGTTACTTATATACACGTTAGAATTTTTTTTGAGACTGCTCTTCTCTGTGTCACGGAGGCAAAGTATTTAGTCAGCCACCAATTGTGCAAGTTCTCCCACTTAAAAAGATCAGAGAGGCCTGTAATTTTCATCATAGGTACACATCAACTATGACAGACAAATTGAGAAAAAAAAATCCAGAAAATCACATTGTAGGATTTTTAATGAATTTATTTGCAAATTATGGTGGAAAATAAGTATTTGGTCACCTACAAACAAGCAAGATTTCTGGCTCTCACAGACCTGTAACTTCTTCTTTAAGAGGCTCCTCTGTCCTCCACTCGTCACCTGTATTAATGGCACCTGTTTGAACTTGTTATCAGTATAAAAGACACCTGTCCACAACCTCAAACAGTCACACTCCAAACTCCACTATGGCCAAGACCAAAGAGCTGTCAAAGGACACCAGAAACAAAATTGTAGACCTGCACCAGGCTGGGAAGACTTAATCTGCAATAGGTAAGCAGCTTGGTTTGAAGAAATCAACTGTGGGAGCAATTATTAGGAAATGGAAGACATACAAGACCACTGATAATCTCCCTCGATCTGGGGCTCCACGCAAGATCTCACCCCGTGGGGTCAAAATGATCACAAGAACGGTGAGAAAAAATCCCATACCCACACGGGGGGACCTAGAGAATGACCTGCAGAGAGCTGGGACCAAAGTAACAAAGCCTACCATCAGTAACACACTATGCCGCCAGGGACTCAAATCCTGCAGTGCCAGACGTGTCCCCCTGCTTAAGCCAGTACATGTCCAGGCCCGTCTGAAGTTTGCTAGAGTGCATTTGGATGATCCAGAAGAGGATTGGGAGAATGTCATATGGTCAGATGAAACCAAAATATAATATAATAATAATATATAATAATATATTTTGGTAAAAACTCAACTCGTCGTGTTTGGAGGACAAAGAATGCTGAGTTGCATCCAAAGAACACCATACCTACTGTGAAGCATGGGGGTGGAAACTTCATGCTTTGGGGCTGTTTTTCTGCAAAGGGACCAGGACGACTGATCCGTGTAAAGGAAAGAATAAATGGGGCCATGTATCATGAGATTTTGAGTGAAAACCTCCTTCCATCAGCAAGGGCATTGAAGATGAAACGTGGCTGGGTCTTTCAGCATGACAATGATCCCAAACACACCGCCCGGGCAACGAAGGAGTGGCTTCGTAAGAAGCATTTCAAGGTCCTGGAGTGGCCTAGCCAGTCTCCAGATCTCAACCCCATAGAAAATCTTTGGAGGGAGTTGAAAGTCCGTGTTGCCCAGCGACAGCCCCAAAACATCACTGCTCTAGAGGAGATCTGCATGGAGGAATGGGCCAAAATACCAGCAACAGTGTGTGAAAACCTTGTGAAGACTTACAGAAAATGTATGACCTGTGTCATTGCCAACAAAGGGTATATAACAAAATATTGAGAAACTTTTGTTATTGACCAAATAGTTATTTTCCACCATAATTTGCAAATAAATTCATAACAAATCCTAAAATGTAATTTTCTGGATTTTTTTCTTCTCATTTTGTCTGTCATAGTTGACGTGTACCTATGATGAAAATTACAGGCCTCTCTCATCTTTTTAAGTGGGAGAACTTGCACAATTGGTGGCTGACTAAATACTTTTTTTCCCCACTGTACATAGTTGTTGGCAATTATCACATGTTTTTATACAGAGGTTATATTGTTTGCATTTCAGAAACATTGACACTATTGTGATAATTGTACCTTACTGTAGCTAACTAACATTTACTACTATCTTACAGGTTGCCAGACACCTCCATTTGCATTTGTTGTTGGTCTTGTTATTTTTCTTGTTCTTTTGTGTTTGGCTATATTTTTTTATTGTTTCTAGCTAGAAACAATGAGGTTTATCAAAATAACCTAATGGAAATAGAGCAAGTAGTTCTAAACTGCAATAGAGGAATAAACTGTAGAAATTACATAGACAACACAGATAGACTTAATTGTACATTAAAAGTAATGAATAAAGCCTAATAAAGCACCTACTCTACCTACCTCTATCTATCAGGATAGTGTGTTAGTTTAAGATGGCACGATGCTCATGTAATATTGTAGGCCTACTCTGATTGTATATTCTGTGTTGTCACTTTATTCTGCTTCGACTGCCCTTCTTTTAAATATTAAAGTCATTGAATTTCAGTTGCTGTATGAGTGTGAGTCATTGATGAAGCACAAATAGTCATCAATACACTTTGACATTAAAAACATGACACCTGTATTGGGGTAGGAGTGATGCTGCGTTGTTAACCAAGTGGGAAGGTGGTATTTACCAGTTGTGAAGTCGTAAATACCAGTTTGCACTTGTTGAGAAACGCTAATTGGCTAATGGCCAACAAGCTGCGTCAACCATAAACTAAAACTACAGCTATCCACAGCCGCTGGAAGTAGGGGTGCTGGGGGTGCTGCAGCCCCCCCTGAAAAATCAGAATAAAAAAATAATATATTTAGCATTTTAAACAATTGCCCCCACCCCCAAACTACTTCCTGTGGCTATGCAGCTATCATGTTCATAGATTATATATAAAAAACAATGTTTTGTTGTTGGATTTAACTGCCGAAAATGCTGTTATCGAGGTAATTTCCTTAGTAGGTGACGTCAGAGGTCAACATGTGGGAGAACACAGCCCTTAGCTGTGGTATATTGGCCATATCACAAACCCCTAAGGTGCCTTATTGCTATTATAAACTGGTTACCAACGTAATTAGAGCAGTAAAAATAAATGTTTTGTCATATCCGTGGTATATGGTCTGATATACCACGGCTGTCAGCCAATCAGCATTCAGGGCTCGAACAACCCAGTTTATAATTACATTTACATTTACGTCATTTAGCAGACGCTCTTATCCAGAGCGACTTACAAATTGGTGCATTCACCTTATAGCCAGTGGGATAACCACTTTACAATATGTTTTTTTCTTTTTCTTTCTTTGGGGTGGGGTAAGGGGGAGTAAAAGGATTACTTTATCCTATCCCAGGTATTCCTTAAAGAGGTGGGGTTTCAAGTGTCTCCGGAAGGTGGTGAGTGACTCTGCTGTCCTGGCGTCGTGAGGGAGCTTGTTCCACCATTGGGGTGCCAGAGCAGCGAACAGTTTTGACTGGGCTGAGCGGGAACTGTGCTTCCACAGAGGTAGGGTGGCCAGCAGTCCAGAGGTGGATGAACGCCATGCCCTCGTTTGGGTGTAGGGACTGATCAGAGCCTGAAGGTACGGAGGTGCCGTTCCCCTCACAGCTCCGTAGGCAAGCACCATAGTCTTGTAGCAGATGCGAGCTTCAACTGGAAGCCAGTGGAGTGTGCGGAGGAGCGGGGTGACGTGAGAGAACTTGGGAAGGTTGAACACCAGACTGGCTGCGGCATTCTGGATGAGTTGTAGGGGTTTAATGGCACAGGCAGGGAGCCCAGCCAACAGCGACTTGCAGTAATCCAGATGGGAGATGACAAGTGCCTGGATTAGGACCTGTGCCGCTTCCTGTGTAAGGCAGGGTCGTACTCTCCGAATGTTGTAGAGCATGAACCTACAGGATCGGGTCACCGCCTTGATGTTAGCGGAGAACGACAGGGTGTTGTCCAGGGTCACGCCAAGGCTCTTCGCACTCTGGGAGGAGGACACAACGGAGTTGTCAACCGTGATGGCGAGATCATGGAACGGGCAGTCCTTCCCCGGGAGGAAGAGCAGCTCCGTCTTGCCGAGGTTCAGCTTGAGGTGGTGATCCGTCATCCACACTGATATGTCTGCCAGACATGCAGAGATGCGATTCGCCACCTGGTTATCAGAAGGGGGAAAGGAGAAGATTAGTTGTGTGTCATCTGTGTAGCAATGATAGGAGAGGTGTGAGGATATGACAGAGCCAAGTGACTTGGTGTATAGCGAGAATAGGAGAGGGCCTAGAACTAAGCCCTGGGGGACACCAGTGGTGAGAGCACGTGGTGCGGAGACAGATTCTCGCCACGCCACTTGGTAGGAGCGACCGGTCAGGTAGGACGCAATCCAAGAGTGAGCCGCGCCGGAGATGCCCAACTCGGAGAGGGTGGAGAGGAGGATCTGATGGTTCACAGTATCAAAGGCAGCAAACAGGTCTAGAAGGACAAGAGCAGAGGAGAGAGAGTTAGCTTTAGCAGTGCGGAGAGCTTCCGTGACACAGAGAAGAGCAGTCTCAGTTGAATGACCAGTCTTGAAACCTGACTGGTTTGGATCAAGAAGGTCATTCTGAGAGAGATAGCAAGACAGTTGGCTAAAGATGGCACGCTCAAGAGATTTGGAAAGAAAAGAAAGAAGGGATACTGGTCTGTAGTTGTTGACATCGGAGGGATTGAATGTAGGTTTTTTGAGAAGGGGTGCAACTCTCGCTCTCTTGAAGACGGAAGGGACATAGCCAGCGGTCAAGGATGAGTTGATGAGCGAGGTGAGGTAAGGGAGAAGGTCACCGGAGATGGTCTGGAGAAGAGAGGAGGGGATAGGGTCAAGCGGGCAGGTTGTTGGGCGGCCGGCCGTCACAAGTCGCAAGATTTCATCTGGAGAGAGAGGGGAGAAAGAAGTCAAAGCATAGGGTAGGGCAGTGTGAGCAGGACCAGCAGTGTCATTTGACTTAACAAACGAGGATCGGATGTCGTCAACCTTCTTTTCAAAATGATTGACGAAGTCATCCACAGAGAGGGAGGAAGGGGGTGGGGGGGGTGGAGGAGAGGAGGATTCAGCAAGGAGGAGAAGGTGGCAAAGAGCTTCCTAAGGTTAGAGGCAGATGCTTGGAATTTAGAGTGGAAGAAAGTGGCTTTAGCAGCAGAAACAGAGGAAGAAAATGTAGAGAGGAGGGAGTGAAAAGATGCCAGGTCCGCAGGGAGTCTAGTTTTCCTCCATTTCCGCTCGGCTGCCCGGAGACCTGTTCTGTGAGCTCACAATGAGTCGTCAAGCCACGGAGCATGAGGGGAGGACCGAGCCGGCTGGGAGGATAGGGGACATAGAGAGTCAAAGGATGCAGAAAGGGAGGAGAGGAGGATTGAGGAGGCAGAATCAGGAGATTGGAGGGAGAAGGATTGAGCAGAGGGAAGAGATGATAGGATGGAAGAGGAGAGAGTAGCGGGAGAGAGAGAGCGAAGGTTACGACGGCGCATTACCATCTGAGTAGGGGCAGAGTGAGTAGTGTTGGAGGAGAGCGAGAGAGAAAAGGATACAAAGTAGTGGTCGGAGACATGGAGGGGAGTTGCAGTGAGATTAGTAGAAGAACAGCATCTAGTAAAGATGAGGTCAAGCGTATTGCCTGCCTTGTGAGTAGGGGGGGACGGTGAGAGGGTGAGGTCAAAAGAGGAGAGGAGTGGAAAGAAGGAGGCAGAGAGAAATGAGTCAAAGGTAGACGTAGGGAGGTTAATGTCACCCAGAACTGTGAGGGGTGAGCTATCCTCAGGAAAGGAACTTATCAAGGCGTCAAGCTCATTGATGAACTCTCCAAGGGAACCTGGAGGGCGATAAATGACAAGGATGTTAAGCTTGAATGGGCTAGTGACTGTGACAGCATGGAATTCAAATGAGGAGATAGACAGATGGGTCAGGGGAAAAAGAGAGAATGTCCACTTGGGAGAAATGAGGATTCCTGTGCCACCACCCCACTGACCAGATGCTCTTGGGGTATTCGAGAACACATGGTCAGACGAGGAGAGAGCAGTAGGAGTAGCAGTGTTTTCAGTGGTAATCTGTGTTTAACTGTGGGCTGTCTGTCTGTGTTTAACTGTGGGCTGTCTGTATACAAAAGTAATTGTCTTGATTTGGTGTTATTGTTTAGGTAATGAAACTATGCATAGCCAGCAATGTGCCACAATGTTTTCATAAGTTATTACATTTCCACAATAGAACAACAACAGTGCTTATTTGCAGCGCTGCGGAAAGCCAACACAATAAATATATTGGCTACAGTATTCCAGTAGCTGTAGCCTAAGTATGGGTAGCTGTAGCCTAATATGGCGACCGGAGGAGTGGGTGTATGGAAAGCAAATAAGCTAATTGGGCAGATTTGTTGCCACTGATTGCGTTGCTGATTGGGCTGCAAAATGAGTCGATAAGCCTGACACCAGTGCTCCCGTTTCCACTAGATAGCACAGCCACAAAGTCAAAATGCCTGCCGACTTCCTACTTGGTATCAGGGTCGTGTAGCTATTTCAAGTAGGATAGCAGCCTACACAAGAAATAACTAATATTGAAAACCATAGATGTCACCTTGATACATACATACAGTCTACTACTCAATGGGGAGGGCATGTACAGCAACAACACTGGGACACAGTGCCTTTCGCTCCCGCTTGGCAAGCACTACTGTTCGGCAACAGCGTGGAAAGTAGCTACCTAGTAGTCAAGATAAGGGTGACAATCACCGTAAGCACACGCATACAACGCATGAAGCAACAGTACACCCATCATCAGTACTTTTATTTGAAAAATAAACAATGGTCAGTTTTACAACTGAAAATGTACAATTATTTGTTTAAAACTAACAGTGAAATACGACACAGACTCATCCTCTGGCTTCAAAACAGAAGTCCAAACTCTCGCAGTACGGTAGCTCAATGAACGGTAGTTGCGTGGTAAGAAACTGCAGAAAAAAAACACACCTTAATCAAAACCATCTAACCTCTACAGCGGAGCGCTTTCGACACACACATTCATTTCGATACACCCACTCCTTTCCACACGCCCACTATTTCCCTTTCGACACACCCACTCCTTTCCACACGCCCACTATTTCCCTTTCGACACACCCACTCCTTTCCACACGCCCACTGCTTTCATTTAAACACACCTACTTGCCCATACTCCGGTCGCCATATTGGGCTGCAGCTACCCCTTTCTCGTTCTCTGAGATCATTCACTCTTGACTGTAATGAAATAAACGTCATCTGGCTACCACCATAGAGGTACTATATTTACGGCTACCACCTCTTCACTCCCTCTTTACATATTGGTCCTCTGTAGCTCAGCTGGTAGAGCACGGCGCTTGTAACGCCAAGGTAGTGGGTTCGATCCCCGGGACCACCCATACACAAAAAAAAAAATGTATGCACGCATGACTGTAAGTTGCTTTGGATAAAAGCGTCTGCTAAATGGCATATTATTATTATTACACTGTTATTTTTGTTGCCGGTGGAAATCCTACAAACATCCAAAAACTCATCCCTCATTCATTGAATTGTTCCATGCATTAAAAAGGAGTTTGGCGTAGAATTAGAAATAAATGGATGCCTATTAGATAAGATATTGCTTTCTATTGATGATAGCAGGCCTAATAGTGAAGGTGAAAGATTCTCATTGGAAACAGTCACATAGGTTGTTATGTGACAAATACTTTATTTCTATTTGTTTAGTTTTCCTACAGAACCACAATGGAACATACAGGTAATTTTCAATAATACTGTACATAATGTCTTTTGAATAATTTTTTCATTCATACTACTACAGTCACCTCCAAAATTATTGGCACCTTTGATAAACAAAAAAGACTGTATAAAATAAATAACACAAATACTGAGCTATATTGTATGCTCCCAAAAAAAGAGACAATTATTGTATTTTATACTAATACAATTGCTTAGAGAAAGAGATTTTGTTTAACAAGTAATATATATTTTTTCTCTCAAAGATGGGTGTCAAAATTGTTTGCACCCATAAAGATTATTGTACACTGAGTGTACAAAACATTAGGAACACCTGCTCTTTCAATGACAGACTGACCAAGTGAATCCAGGTGAAAAGTATGATCCCTTATTGATGTCACATGTTAAATCTACTTCAATTAGTGTAGATGATGGGGAGGAGACAGGTTAAAGAAGGATTTTTAAGCCTTGAGACAATTGAGACATGGATTGTGTATGTGTGCCATTCAGAGGGTGAATGGGAAAGACAAAATATTGAAGTGCCTTTTAATAGAGGGTATGGTAGTAGGTGCCAGGCGCACCGGTTTTGAGTGTGTCAAGAACTGCAACGCTGCTGGGTTTTTCACACTCAACAGTTTCCTGTCTGTATCAAGAATGGTCTACCACCCAAAGGACATCCAGCCAACTTGACACAGTTGTGAGAAATATTGAAATTAACATGGGCCAGCATTCCTGTGGAATGCTTTCGACACCTTGTAGAGTCCATGCCCCAACGAGTTGAGGGCAAAACGGGGGTACAGCTCAATATTAGGAAGGTGTTCCTAATGTTTTGTACACTCTGTGTAAATAAAACAGAACACAATTATATCTGCATTAATATTAAACAGATTAAATAAAAAAAGTTAAAGAAACTGTATTGTGGCCTTCCATGGCTTCCTCTGCCACTGGGGTATATAAATGACATAACAGGCATGTAAAATCCATTTGTCATCCATCATCATGGGGAAAGGCAAAGAACTTAAAAATGGAAAGAGACAAATGGTTGTTGACCTTCATAAATCAGGCAATGGGCACACAAAACAATAGTTTAAAAAAACAGAGTAAACCAAGTGTCAATATAAGTGTTGTCAAGCAAAGACTACTTCCCAATCCCAAATTGACTCCTATAGCTATCCACTTTGGACTTGTAGATCTGAGAGGAGTGGACAGGTACGAATCAATTTCATTACATTGATTGGCAATTTCATTGTAACAGAAATGGGTGTGGTGTCGAGAAAACGTTGCTAATTATGCTGTGGGAACAAGAATTCCGCTGACACTGTACTTTGATTATAAAGGTTTATTTATATCAAAGGGTTACAGCTTCAATTTACAGATATCTGCAGACACCCGGAGAACAGCCGACCCAAATTCAAATATGCTATTCTGACCTCCTTTGTCCCAAACCATAGTATATATCCTATGTAATCTGATATGGGTGTTTTCCCCTACAGACCACTCCCAGGAGTCCACACAACAGACTTCCTCTGCTTTAGGGTGCCCCTCTAAAACTGCTCCCCAGATGCTTCCCTAAGCTGAATCAACATCCTCTAAGCTACCATTTGCAAACGTTAACAAAGTCATAAATTGTTCAGATACCACATGGGCAATTAAAATAAAAGAAACTCACAGTAGGCAATTGACCTTTTTCTGCCATATGTTCTTTTCATATTTTGGGTCGCCTGGGCATGGGGTTCATCATTCTATAACATTCAAGTACAGAACTGTAACGCAGTCCTACAGGACCTAACAAGGTTTTATTGTGAAAACTGCAATAAGGACCATCATGAATGGACCTGTAGTGTATTAAGATTATGTCTTTGTTAAATGTTTTTCATGAAGAAATGGAATGTTGGTTATGTTAGTATCAAAAGGCAATGTTTAGTATAAGGTCACATATAATAGACAGGAAGTGTGTTGTAAACTGGTGATTGGCCAGAAGAGGGAGCCCATCTTGTTGCATTGTTTATAAATAGGGGTACACGAAGAAGATAGGGCAGAGCAGCCATTAGAATTGGAGGACACTGCTCTCCAGACCTCGCGAGTCTGTTACTCATGCTGAAGCTTGTGGTCTGAATAAACCTTATGATCAACGTTCAGTATGAGCAGACTCCTTTTGTTCATCAGCAATAATTGCCACCACTCACTCGATACGACAAATGGCGAGCTTGCCAGGAGGGGTTTTGCAATCCTTCTTTGCTGCATTTGGAGTCGCCAAGCTAACTCAAGCTAACTTCGGTCTGGAGTCATGACCCGACTAAACACAGCTAAGTTGTTAGTTTTGTTACTGCTTGTGTACACTGGAGGAATGTACCATTATGACCGTGCCTCAGGTGGTGTTTTTGCTGATGACTGGGGTCTGGCTAATCATTATACAAATTTTAAAAATAGCGCAAAAGTGGTTAGAGTTTAGGGATTGTTTATAGAGATGTGTTGCTTGAATAGTAAGTCAAGAACAGTCGGGGCCAAGATATGTATACAATTTTAGAGCATTGCAGGTTTAGATAAGCCCTCGTGACGAACGGGGCGACCACCAGGGTGGGCCAAAATCCTGGCAACGCATTATGAGTTTCAGGTTCAGTCTGGGACTGGGGGTTGGTGGGACATTTCTTGGGGATGGCTTGCTCAGCTTCTGTCCGACGGGGTAGTTGCATTGGGGGGGATCGCTCGTAGAAATAGCCATACCCACGGCAGAATAAATTTAGGGCAAACGAAACAGTAATCAATTAAAGACGCAATGCGGGTTTTGTTACATGTTGTAGGCCGCAGTTAGCTAAAGGCTAATGCTAAATGCTAAATGTGTGTTGTGTCACAGTGTACCTAATGCTAAAGGCTAATGCTAAATGCTAAATGTGTGTTGTGTCACAGTGTACCTAATGCTAAAGGCTAATGCTAATTGTGTTGCGTGCTACATGATAACCTCAACCTTAGAGGTCCACTGCGATGGATTCAAGCCTCTTAAACTTGTTTGTATGTGGTGGAACTGAAAGTTCTACGCAAATGTGAGCTCTGTTATGTGTAATTGTGTGAGTATAAGGTATAAAATAGTGACGCTGTAGCGTAATGCTATCGTTCTATTGTATGGCAAGCATGGGATTAAAGGGGATGTGCGCATGTGCATGATTTTACGGGGCTAAAACTACGACATGCGGTTGTGCTAAGCCTACAAAACAAAATGGTGAGTCGAGGTCATAGGTCCCATTTGGGAGCTGCAGGGGCAGACAGAGAAACACACGGACAAAGAGAAGATAGATTTTAGCACGAGCATTCTAGTTTAAACGGCGGTTGGTTAAAGATGAAACTTGTTTTGTGACCTATTGAATTTATAAATTAGATATATGGTAACGGATTATAATAAATTGAATTAAATAATTAAATGACGGATTAAAATAAAATAAAAATGTTTTTGAGCGATCTATTTAGTTCTGAGGTTAGTCTTAGAGTGAATAATGTAGAACGAACGAATATTGAATGGTTGGAAATACTCAGGGATTGCATTAACTACTAAAAGCTGTTTCTGTGTCTTTGTCCCTTGTCATGAGAGACAGGAGAGAGGGGGAGCGAGGAGATACAGGAAGTGATCACGTGACGCGGCAGAGGATCAAGTAAAAAAAAAAGGTTACTGTTACAAGATATGTGATGTTATGACGATTTTACATAGGCTTGGCAAATGCTATTTCATTAAAAATTGCATTTTGGAAGCTCTGTGTATCACTGGGGTTTGATTACAGATGTGTTGGGAATCAAAGACTGACATTCTTCTGTAAATGATAATTAGGGGTATATGATAATTAGGGGTTATAGAGCAAGGGGTTACAGGCTTTGTTTTTGGGGGATTGCTTTGAAGTTGACTAACTACATTTACTTGCATTTGATGGGTTGTGGTAAGATAGCCAACACTAATTGATAAATTGGTGATATAGGAATAAAAAATTGGTTTTAAATTATTCATAATTTTAATTGAGGTTTTAATTGGTTTTTTATTTTTAATTAAATGGTTTTTGAATAAGGCATTTAATTGAATTTTTTAATATTCATATTTTATTTTATTTTATTTTTTGGGGTTGTTAGGGTTATATTAATAATTTAAGGGGGGGAAGCCATAGGCTATACAGTCTAAAATAAAATAATTCACGATAAAGGAATATAAAAGGGTTGTTACAATGGGGAGAAAGGACAGCAAGGCTAGATGAAGGTGATTACACCGATTGATATAGGGGAAAAATAGTAATCCTTTAATTAAAGTAGGGTTAGAAAGTAGTGTTAGGAAAACTAATGGCAGAAGTTAGTACACCTTTCTCACATACGGATTCAGCAAAAAGACACCCACCTTACGAGAAGAACAAGTACAGCTTAGGGATGTTTATCCTCAGCTTTCAGTGATCATCCAGCAGGGTGATTATGGCATCAGAGATGAAGACGAATAATAGATAGAGGACAAGCAGAAACGACGATAAAGATGAATCCAAAACTCCAGAAGGAAGAAAAACCGAGATGTCTGGGAACTTAAAGAAGATGAGGATGATGAAGATGAGAGTGATTGAGAGAGGTCATGGGTGGATATGACTCTGTGATCAGAAGGAAGTTGGCAAGAGAGAAACGAAGAAGGATACACGAGATTTGATCTCTGATGAAAGTTGAACGAAGAAGGAGACAAGAGATTCGAGTTCTGATGAAGAAAGCGATGAAGATTTGGAGATTAAAGGTGCTTTATGTTCAAGAGGATTTTATCCTACAATGACTGGCAAAGAAGAAATAGGAGATATAGACCGAGGCGTATCGGGCCTGGAGGAAGCGACGACTTTGGGAGAGGTAAGAGAGCTAGAGGAACAGCTCGAGATGCTGAAGATACAGAAGAGGAGAAACTGCTGAGAGGATCCCAAGAATTGGAGAAGAACAAAGAAGAAATAGAAGAAGGAGGAAGATTTCAGCTACACTTCCAGCAACTTTCAGAAGACTGTTATAATTGTGGACAGATGGGTTACTTTACCTGGGATGGAAATGCGCCAGGAGAAAACAACAGAGGAAGATAAAGGAGCAAGTGAAGATCACCTGTTAGTGCCTGGAAGAGACGAAGGGGGGTGTCAGCTGAGGGAATCGATTAGAGAAGAAGAGAAAATAGCTAACAATTGAAGTTAGGGAATCAATGGAGCTCTGCTATAAAAATCAAAGAGAAATCAAAATAGACATACTAATATTAGAAGATACTGTTATGGCAGTGTTGGGAAGAGATGCATTGTTTAAATTGAATTGTACAATAAGATGTACACTAGACGACTGGGTTTTTGGGAATCTGGGAATCATTTGCTTAAAAAGATAATATCATAGGAAGGATGATAATCTATTGTTCTGTCTATTAGACAATCTGTCTGAAAAGTTAAAAGGGGGGACTGTTTATTCAGGGTTACATTCTTACACTAAGAGATTTCAGGCTAGGCTAAAGGGTGGTTAGTCGTTTGCCAAGTCTGTGTGTAATGAGTCAGAAGCAGGTGGGGAACTTTCCCAATCACATATTCTAAAAATTTGGTGGTAAGGGATTTTGTGAATAAATCAGGGGAAAAAGTTTTAAATGTTATGAGAGAAAACATTAGATTAAAATAAGTTAGGAGTAGATTAGGGTTGAAGGAACTCTGAGACAGTAAGCTAAGTTTCAAAGTTAGTAGTAAGAGAGAGAACAATGGTGAAGGACACTGTAGAGTAGGAAGATCAAGGTAATTATAGGTGTATTTTGTGTAATCAAAAGTTTAAAGTCAGGGATTTAGAGAAAGGACTGAGATTTGGGGAAAAAGTGACACTAGTGGTGATAGATGGAAGTACAAGCAAAGACAACTTTTTTCTTTGGGGAAAACTAGGAGTAACTAAGGACATTAACACTTCAGTTTATTATAACAACAGTGAGAAGCAATTTAACTCTTTCAACATTAATAGGTTTTAAAGCCATAAATATATCGCATTTGATTATAAGGGAACCAATACAGCACCAATTTTAAGGGAAAAAATACTTATTAGGGTTAGGATGGGGACGTTCCTCCCATATGGAGAGATAATTATGGAGAATAAGTATTGTTATCAGGACCAGGAGTAGAAGCTGTTGCACTTAGTCAAAGGAGGGATAGTTTGTACAACGATATGAAGTGGAAGAGGTTAGGAGTGACTGTTCACTTATTTGGCGTAATGTTACAGAGAAAGGTCAGGGAGAATATATGTATACTTATCTAGGGCAAGCATTAGAAGTTGTTCTGGTTAAGAATTATTGGTTAAAAGGATATGTAATTCGTAAAGTGACGCTTATGATGGAAGATTTCAAATCTGTTGAAGCTTCCGCAGTCATTGAGGGAGTTCAGGAGGAGTAGATTACAGTAGTCACTCCAACAGTAGATAATACACAGAGGATAATGGGAACTTTTGCACTAGAAGTAATTAGGGTTGATACAGCAACTAAGTCAACTACTTTAATGGTAACTTTGGAAGGGATTAATGATACGATGGCAATAGCAAGAAGGACTCAGGGGTTATGTTACGGTTGGAGAGTGCTATTAATGATAGTACGAATAGGGTTAAAATAGGAGAGCAGATAGTAGTAGAGAGAATATAGATTCATCATGGACAGGATGAGGTCTTTGATTTTGATGACAGACAAGGAGAGGTATCTGATCAGTACCGCTCGTTAGGGAAGAGAGAAACTAAAGGGAGTGGTTTGATTCTTCTGTTGTGAAAATTAGAGATAGATGGGCAGGTTCCAGCAGCTCATTCTGTAATATCAGTGAGGAATTTTGAGGGTCCATGTCTGGTGAGAATTCCAGAACCAAACATTTTAGAGACGATCGTTCGACCTTTATCAAGGGTGTGTCAGTATTATGCTTTGTCATGACTATGGTATCAGCAACAATCAGTAATAGATAAAATAATGTCGTTGTCAAAACATTTGTTTAAGCCTAGGGTTAGGTGTAATTGGGTTAAGTGAATTAATTTGGGTGCATTTGTTAGATGGGAAAGGAAAATCAGGTAACAACGGAACCCTGAAGTATTCAGGTGAAACATTGAGGGCTAAAAGTTGTTTTTGTTCTAATAAAACATATGAGGTAAAGGGTATGTTTATGGGAATATCAGATTGTGATGATTATATGATGATTTTGGATAAGCATGACCTTAAGGGTAGTAATGAGAAATATGTTACTTTTTATGTACCAGTTAGTAGGAACAGCAGGACTTTGATGGTTAAAAGATTAGCTTTTGCCTGACAATGTGACTATGGGGAATTTTAGAGATATTTTGAGGGTTTGTGGTGATAAAATATATATTCTTACATTATGGATGGAAAGGATTTTGTTACATGTCAACGTTGAAGCTTCCATATGAGGTTTTTACCATTATAAGAGGGATAGCACCGGATACAGCTAAATCTAGGGTTAAAAGGGTGACATGGCGACATGTCATAGTCTTCAAGCCTATTATTGAAGAATAAATCTAAGGGAGAAGGGGGGACTTTTTCCATGGTATGGTGTAACATTTGGAAAGATCATATTGATAATAGTAGACACTTTGAGTCCAGATAGTTCAGATATTATCACTAGGGTTATATATGCATTATAAGGGATGTGTTTGGGAGATCTGAGAGGATTTGGTTGCAAGATCAATTAGGCCAGTAGGGGCAGTGATGGGTCAGATTTTAGTTTCAGCTTTGATAACACTGTGTGATGTTTGTAATTGGTTACTGACCTTTGAGAAAGCTATGATATTGAGATAGGTTGGAGAATGATGCCTGGAGACAACACTCAGATGCCGGTGTTGACTGTTCCTGATCTGGATAAAGATGGACAAGTGGAACTGATGGATAAATATCATTTTGATGATTTTTCACATTTTTTTTTTCAATATTGGGGTGATGTTGGTATGATTTATGAATCAAAGGGGGGAATAGGTTTATGTGATTCATGCATCATTTATATATCAGTTTATATTCTTAGTTGATATTGATGGTCAATTTGAAAGTGTTGTTTTGCAAAAGATACTGTTTGGTCGTTTCTTTTTCTTCCAGAAGCATTTGGGGGAACATGTGGAGATTGAAATACTCAAACAAAGACAATATGAAGGGACAATATGACTGGAGGAGATGAAACAAGGAGGGTGTGGCTGATTCCATCATCAACAGTCCATTGGAAGAGGAGACTACAGGGAGAGGAAGTGTAGTGGACTACATTCCAGTGTTTGCAATGAAATATAGACATGTGTAATACATAATTGTGTCATATTTTTAGGGATTAATTTTGTAGAAAGATGTTTGATGTTATTGAATACATGTGAGGATCTTAGATGTTTTTGTTTATTTCGGTGAATGCTTAGGGACAGAAGGTCTAGGCAGGGAGAGTTCCACTGTACGGTCCGGTGGGTTGACCAGCCTTGCAAGTGGATGTTTATGACCACTGCGCCTGAGTGGCGCAGTGGTCTAAGGCTGTGACTGTGCCACTAGAGATCCTGGTTCGAATCCAGGCTCTGTCGCAGCCGGCCGCGACCGGGAGACTCATGGGCGGCGCACAATTGGCCCAGCGTCGTCCAGGGTAGGGGAGGGAATGGCCGGCAGGGATGTAGCTCAGTTGATAGAGCATGGCGTTTGCAACGCCAGGGTTGTGGGTTCGTTTCCCACGGGGGGCCAGTATAAAAAATATATATATATGTATTCACTAACTGTAAGTCGCTCTGGATAAGAGCGTCTGCTAAATGACTAAAATGTAAATGTAAATGTATGGATAGGATTTTGTTTGCAGGGGCTTACATGTGTATTTAATTGCATCATAGTTTCAAATGCATTTACATGGGTTATGAGGTTATCTGGAGTACCGACGGTGGTTGCCTGGGGCAGAGGGACCGTGAGAGAATTTTACTATCTTGATTGATGGATGGATATCTGAAAAGATGGCTGCCGGACAGTTTTTCGCTCTTACACTCCATAGAGATTTCTTCATATTTCATAGTAATGTATTCACACTCCATAGAGATTTCTTCATATTTCATAGTAATGTATTCACACTCCATAGAGATTTGTTCATATTTCATAGTAATGTATTCATACTTCATAAACAGTTGTTCATATTTCATAGAAAGGTATTTACACTCTAGAGGAGAATGTTTTTGGTTTAAGGTTAAAGATACTCAATAAGATAAATTGTTACTGGTCATAATCCTATTGTTGTCGAGACTTTTTAGTTTTGTCTCGAAGGGGGGAATATGTAGTGTATAAAGATTATGTCTTTGTTAAATGTTTTTCATGAAGAAATGGAATGTTGGTTATGTTAGTATCAAAAGGCAATGTTTAGTATAAGGTCACATATAATAGACAGGAAGTGTGTTGTAAACTGGTGATTGGCCAGAAGAGGGAGCCCATCTTGTTGCATTGTTTATAAATAGGGGTACACGAAGAAGATAGGGCAGAGCAGCCATTAGAATTGGAGGACACTGCTCTCCAGACCTCGCGAGTCTGTTACTCATGCTGAAGCTTGTGGTCTGAATAAACCTTATGATCAACGTTCAGTATGAGCAGACTCCTTTTGTTCATCAGCAATAATTGCCACCACTCACTCGATACGACAGACCAATATGCATTGAATACATACATGGAGACTACACAGGCAATAATAATTATGATTCAAGACATTTGCAATTGCAACTGGCCAGAGGCAGAATTGGACATAGTGTCATTCAGCATTACACTCTGAAGTTTGCTCAGTAAACTGACAATTTGTCAAACATTTAGTAATAGTGACAGTTAGTTATCTGGCAGTGGAACATCACTCTTTTGTTTTGGCTGCGAAGCCTTCCTCTTCCATGCACATATGACAGTGACATGCTTTCTTGTGTGTTGTGATGAAGTTGATGATTCATGATAGACCTCACCGATCAGTACTATCTGCAACATAACACAACACCAGGCCTGAATTATTCTAAGACATAGTGCATGCAATAGACATCAGCACTATCACATACTTGTCAAAAGGGCTTCAATATTATTTAGTCTGGAGATCAACATCTATTCTGGTAGTAGGACACTGTATTTTGATGTCCACATAGAATAAGAATGACGTGGTATACCAACCCATACGAACACAGGATTAGCTCGCGTGTGAATCCAAAGGCAATATGAACTCCTTGGTTCTGTTTTATTCAGTGCAGCAGTGTAGTATTGTAGCCTACTCGAGCAGTTTAGCAGTATCAGTGTTTCTAGAGCCCCAGCCACCATCATTGTCCACGAATAGCTACACAAAACAGCGGAATGCTTGCCTTGCACCGATGTTGCAGCAAATCTATACTTTGGATGCTGATATACTGTGGGGAAAAAAAGTATTTAGTCAGCCACCAATTGTGCATGTTCTCCCACTTAAAAAGATGAGAGAGGCCTGTAATTTTCATCATAGGTACACGTCAACTATGACAGACAAAATGAGAAAATAAAATCCAGAAAATCACATTGTAGGATTTTTTATGAATTTATTTGCAAATTATGGTGGAAAATAAGTATTTGGTCAATAACAAAAGTTTCTCAATACTTTGTTATATACCCTTTGTTGGCAATGACACAGGTCAAACGTTTTCTGTAAGTCTTCACAAGGTTTTCACACACTGTTGCTGGTATTTTGGCCCATTCCTCCATGCAGATCTCCTCTAGAGCAGTGATGTTTTGGGGCTGTCGCTGGGTAACACGGACTTTCAACTCACTCCAAAGATCTTCTATGGGGTTGAGATCTGGAGACTGGCTAGGCCACTCCAGGACCTTGAAATGCTTCTTACGAAGCCACTCCTTCGTTGCCCGGGCGGTGTGTTTGGGATCATTGTCATGCTGAAAGACCCAGCCACGTTTCATCTTCAATGCCCTTGCTGATGGAAGGAGGTTTTCACTCAAAATCTTACGATACATGGCCCCATTCATTCTTTCCTTTACACGGATCAGTCGTCCTGGTCCCTTTGCAGAAAAACAGCCCCAAAGCATGATGTTTCCACCCCCATGCTTCACAGTAGGTATGGTGTTCTTTGGATGCAACTCAGCATTCTTTGTCCTCCAAACACGACGAGTTGAGTTTTTACCAAAAAGTTATATTTTGGTTTCATCTGACCATATGACATTCTCCCAATCCTCTTCTGGATCATCCAAATGCACTCTAGCAAACTTCAGATGGGCCTGGACATGTACTGGCTTAAGCAGGGGGACATGTCTGGCACTGCAGGATTTGAGTCCCTGGCGGCGTAGATTGTTACTGATGGTAGGCTTTGTTACTTTGGTCCCAGCTCTCTGCAGGTCATTCACTAGGTCCCCCCGTGTGGTTCTGGGATTTTTGCTCACCGTTCTTGTGATCATTTTGACCCCACGGGGTGAGATCTTGCGTGGAGCCCCAGAACGAGGGAGATTATCAGTGGTCTTGTATGTCTTCCATTTCCTAATAATTGCTCCAACAGTTGATATCTTTAAACCAAGCTGCTTACCTATTGCAGATTCAGTCTTCCCAGCCTGGTGCAGGTCTACAATTTTGTTTCTGGTGTCCTTTGACAGCTCTTTGGTCTTGGCCATAGTGGAGTTTGGAGTGTGACTGTTTGAGGTTGTGGACAGGTGTCTTTTATACTGATAACAAGTTCAAACAGGTGCCATTAATACAGGTAACGAGTGGAGACGAGTAGAGACAGAGGAGCCTCTTAAAGAAGAAGTTACAGGTCTGTGAGAGCCAGAAATCTTGCTTGTTTGTAGGTGACCAAATACTTATTTTCCACCATAATTTGCAAATAAATTCATAAAAAATCCTACAATGTGATTTTCTGGAAAAAAAATTCTCAATTTGTCTGTCATAGTTGACGTGTACCTATGATGAAAATTACAGGCCTCTCTCAACTTTTTAAGTGGGATAACTTGCACAATTGGTGGCTGACTAAATACTTTTTTCCCCCACTGTAATGTAACCTCTTCTAACCGTGCACTACACGCACCCAAACAACTTGGCTATAATGTAGCCACCTACTGATTTAATGGTTTGATAAACTTACATTGTGAAATGTCTTAGCAAGGTTAGCTGCCATTCCTCCCAGTTTGAGTCCCCCTCTGTCATTTCCCCCTGACAATGATCCATATAACCGTGTTGGCGTGAGACATGGGTAGGAAAACGTAGGGATGGTATATGCTAGGGGTGTGCCGACATGGCCAACTCGTATTTGTAATCGTATCCGTAAATTGACAGTTGATAGTCATATCAAATCGGATGACAGTCGTGATCGAAAAAAACGAATCTGTTTTAATATGCCTGAGTAGATGTTGGCAAAATTCCTCCCTGCACATTCTCACTGCAAGAAAACTGCAGATTAGGAGCAGCGCGCGGAGGTGTGTGTGTGTGTATCCTCAATTTGCAGCGGGCTGCCAAGTTTGCTGTCACTTAGTCAGAATGTGCATCAGCGCTTTCATCTTCTTTCTCTACCCTTGCCCTGCTTGTTAGATATTATGCACATTGATAGCTTGATAGCAAACGTACTCGCCATGGGATTTATCATAGTAGCAGGCAGATACAATCTAAAAAGTGGAGGCTCCTCAGAGGAGGAAGGGGAGGACCATCCACAGTGAATTAAATAAAAAGAGTGAAACATTAAAGTTAATAGTTTTAGATAAAACTATAATAAATATATTCAAAAGTCACCGAATAATTTATTAAAACTGTTTTGCAATTTATGTCTACAGTAGCCTCATCAGCACTCTGTAGTGTAGTACCACGGTGTAGCTGGAAGACAGCTCGCTTCTGTCCTCCTCTGGGTACATTGACTTCAATACAAAACCTAGTTGGCTCATGGTTGTCACCCCCTTCCATAGACTTACACAGTAATTATGACAACTTCCAGAGGACATCCTCCAACCTATCAGAGCACTTGCAGCATGAACTGACATGTTGTCCACTGAATTAAAGGATCAGAGAATGAATCTAGTACTGAAAGCATAAGCTATAGGTAGCTAGCACTGTTATGCATAAAATGTGGTGAGTAGTTGACTCAAAGAGAGAGAAAGAAAATAGTTCAACAGTTTTTAACAAATTAATTTCTTCCAAAATGAATAGAGAGGTATATTTGGTTGTATTTTTTTTAACTTTCACTTAGCTAGCGAATGCAGCTAGCTAGTTTAGCCTACTCAAACACTCGGCTCAAACAGAGAGGGATGCTATGTTAGCTAGCTGGCTATGGCTATCCAACACTGGAACTCTTCCATGTCAAGGTAAGCTTTTGGTTTATAAATGTATTGCCACCGGGGCCCGCCGGTGTAACTGCAAAATTGCTTTCTGACTGTACATTGTACTGCATGATTTTAGCGGGTTTACTAACACGTTAGTTCTAGATGTTCTCGTTGACTATGACATGACAATGATGTAGGCTGTTTTTAGCGGTCATGATATGAAGGTTTGGCTTGGAACGTTTTTTTCCCGCCTGTACACAGACACCTGATGTTTTGTGCACTGAAGTCCACAAGCAAACGGTAAAGGTCAGAGGAGGAGAGTGCGTAGATAGTTGCGAGAAGGAATTATATATACAATGAGCAAAGTGATCATGCTGTTTTTATGTGGCTGTTATGAAAGTGAACTGTGTGTGCATGTAATCAGGGGTGCACCAACGTTGTAAACTGTTATTCATAGGCTAGGTTGTAGCAACCTCATGATGGGTACAGTGAAAATGTTAGTATCATGTTGTAGCCTAAACCTATCGACGTTACATTGAGCTGGGGAAATAGAATATGATTGACAGTCATCCAATATGCTGCCATGCACATAAAACAAAATAATCATCCTCCCTCATCTTAAATGGCACCGACTGCCATTAAATCTAAATGATCAGACTGAAAACATGCAAGGAAAACTGATCGGATGAAATTGTGAAGCAAGTGGCTGGAGAAATACAGCTTCACTCTATCCAATCAGAGCAGCAGGATCAACGTGCAGCCCACCCTTCTCTTTACAGACAGTCAGTTGAGTTATTTAGACCATGTAGAACCTCGCACATGACTGACTGACATGAGAACGATGCGTGCTGGCACCTGTTTTTTTATTTTTATTACGGATAATTATAAAAAATGGTCTGTTCTTAATCATATCCAGAAAATGTCCCATATCCATTACGATACTCATTTTGTCAGACTATTTGGCACACCCGTAGTATATGCCTGTGATGAGGTGGTGTTGAAGGAGTCAGGCGCAGGAGGGTAAATCACAAAATAACAGGCTTTAATCCGCAAAATACAGGTTTACGCAGAAATGCATCAAACACACTCCAGGGCACAAAACAGGCGCACTGGAAAATACAAGGCTCACGGGAAATTCTCCCGTCGATACAAAATACACGAGCTCCACCGAGCTTCACTAAAATCTACAATAAACAATCACCCACACAGACAAGGAAGCAGAGGGAACACTTATACAATGACTAATGAGGGATAAGGACCAGGTGTGTGTGATTGAAGAAAAGACAAATGGAGTTAAGGTAAATGGATCGGCAGTAGCTAGTAAGCAGGTGACGCCGAAGGCCGAAACCTTTCCGAACAAGGAGGGGAGGCAGCCTCGGCGGAAGTCGTGACAGTACCCCCCCCTTGACGCGCAGCTACAGCAGCGCACCTCGAATCCAGGATGGAATGGACAGAGTACGCTGGGGCCCCCTCGATGTCCAGAGGAGGTGGAGGGACCTCCCGCACCTCAGACTCCTGAAGCGGACCAGCTACCACCGGCCTGAGGAGAGACACATGAAACGAGGGGTTAATACGGTAATCAGGGGGAAGTAATAACCTATAAGTGACCTCGTTGACTCTCCTCAGGACTTTAAACGGCCCCACAAACCGCGGGCTCAGCTTCCGGCAGGGCAGGCGGAGGGGCAGATTCCGGGTCGAGAGCCAGACCCGATCCTCCGGTACAAAGACGGTGGCCTCACTGCGGTGGCGGTCAGCGTTGGCCTTCTGACGACGCACGGCGCGTTGGAGGTGAACATGGGCAGCATCCCACGTCTCCTCTGCGCGCCGAAACCAGTCATCCACCGCAAGAGCCTCGGTCTGGCTCTGGTGCCACGGTGCCAGAACCGGTTGGTAACCTAGAACACACTGGAAAGGCGTTAGGTTAGTGGAGGAGTGGCGGAGAGAGTTCTGGGCATATTCTGCCCATGGCAAGAACACCGACCACTCCCCCTGCCGGTCCTGGCAGTAGGACCGCAGGAACCTACCCACGTCCTGATTTACCCGTTCCACCTGCCCATTACTCTCGGGGTGGAACCCAGAGGTCAGGCTGACCGAGACCCCCAGACGTTCCATGAACGCCTTCCAGACCTTGGGCGTGAACTGGGGACCTCGGTCAGACACTATATCCTCTGGTACCCCGTAGTGCCGGAAGACGTGTGTAAACAGGGCCTCCACAGTTTGCAGAGCCGTGGGGAGACCGGGGAGAAGAAGGAGGCGGCAGGCTTTAGAAAAGCGGTCCACAACGACCAGGGTGGGGGTGTTACCTTGGGAGAGGGGAAGATCAGTTAGAAAATCAACACTTAGGTGAGACCATTTTCGTTGTGGAACTGGTAAAAGTTATAATTTACCAGCTGGGAGGTGCCTAGGTGCCTTAATCTGGGCGCACACTGAGCAGGAGGAGACATACACCCTCACGTCCTTAGCCAAGGTAGGCCACCAGTATTTTCCGGTCAGGCAGCGCACTGTACGGCCGATAAAGCTGAACGCCGAAACCTGCCCGAACAAGGAGGGGAGGCAGCCTCGACGGAAGTCGTGACAATGCCACTGTACTCAAAGTTTTGTCTTTTCCACACTGATATATTGAGAAGATTGAAATACTGCAAGTTTTATGGAAAACTGCACTTTTCTACCTCATGCTAGGTAGCAGAAGCCACTCAGCCATATTGGAATGGCAGTGTCAACCAATCAGCTCCGTTGTTGTTCAACGCTACGTGCCATTCCATAATGGCTGCTGTGGCTACTGGTAGCTAGCATGAGGACGAAAAGGGACGTTTTCTGGGAAAACTAGCAGTATTTCAATCTTCTCGATGGAGCAATGTGGATAAAGGTAACATTTGGAGTACAGTGGCATATCCCATCACTGCACTGAGGTACATTTTCTGATCAATATCTGCCGCCGGCTCCACGGTGTCTTGATGTAACCATGATTGCATTCTGACCTCAGTGCAGCTAGTGTAAACAAGGGCAGCTGTACTCTGTATCTTCTGGCAAAGAGAAACAATACAGTATCAATTCTCCATATTGCATACCCTCTTTGAGATGACTTAATTCCTGAAACGCCCTCTTTGCGGAGACAACAAATGAGATTCTCATCTCATTCACCACAACAGTAAAAGGGGCAGCTTCTTGCGGCCAACCAGTAGGAACAGGTTTTGTGTTGAGCAGACGCAAAACAGGTACCAGATCAGCTGCTTTTACCATACATGCATTCCCCCACATGGCCCACAAGCCTTATAGCTTGTCCAGAGACAGTATCTAATTAACAATACTGGATGTGATTTCTGTATGAATAATACTCATAGCGTTGGTGACAAGTTATATTCCCTTTTCTTTTTTACTTTTACAATGAATGTTATAGAGGCTTTTTAGGTTGTTTTAGAGGCTAATGGTTCACTATGGCATACCAGTCTTTAACCAAATGCAAGGTAAAAAAACTGGTGATGCTGCAGTTTTAAAAGCCTACTATAGTGTCTCTTCAATGTGAAAGTGAAGGTGTTTCTGATAAAACCATCTCTCCTCCCCTTTACCCTCAAACTGTGTATTTCATTTTCCTCTGGGCATCGAAGACGGTAGTCAGATTGTCTTTCAGTAGTCATCTTCCAAAGAAATTCACACGGCATTATGGTTCAGTAAGTACATTTTCCTCTTTACATTTAGCACTAACTTACACATGATAGAGTTAAAGGCGGATCTGATCTGTGTATTGTTTGTTCAATTGATATCCGGACATGAACAATGAAGACAGATAATCATTTCTGAATTGATAGGCACACAGAATAAGTCATGGCATCATTGAATGCATTTACACAGGCATTCCAATACTAATCTTTTTCCCACTAATTGGTCTTTTGAACAATCACATCAGCTCTTTTGTCAATAATTGGTCAAAACTTCAGAATTGGCCTGTGTAAATGCAGCCATTATGTTGCAGATGAGTTGTTCTTAGGGGTGCACCTGTCTAAACTCATGCATTGCTCAATGTTCATCCTTCATTGAGTTATCTTTATTAACACTACTTTGTGTTTAAGTAAAGTTGATGTGGTATGTATAGGCTACTGGTGCAGACATGAAAATAGAATGGGTTTTATGATGCTAATTATATGGGTGTATAATGTGAACAATTCACTTTCACTTTCTTGTTTCCAGTAGATCACGTGGTCAAATAAAGGCAAGAGGGGTGCCAAGTAGGGAGGTGGGTGGGAGACTGCATAGCTTATCTCAGAGGGAACTGTCAGTCAGAATGAAAGTGAAAGATTACTTGAAATATTTACATTGTCTGTACACTGGTTGTTATATTATATTTATATTTACATTTACATTTTAGTCATTTAGCAGACACTCTTATCCAGAGCGACTTACAGTTAGTGAATGCATACTTTAACTGCCATAAATGTTATTCATGTCATTATTAATGTTATTCATGTCATTATTAATAGGTTTTACATAATATCATTATTATTTGTACAACTTGTATTTTGAATATTGATTTTGCTTGTATTTATGTGATAGGAACTATCTGTACATGTAACGATCCCGGCAGTCTGAGTCGGGTCCTGTCTGTGGACTAGTTTTTATGTTCGTGATCTCCAGTTTCCCGAGGGTTCTGGAACGCTCCGGGGAGCTCTCTTGATTTCCGCACCTGCATTCCATCAGCAATCTGCACACCTGGTCCTGATCATCACCCTTCTTAGGCTCTGGCCTAACATCCATTCCCTGCCGGATCGTTAGCCATGAACAGTAGGTTTACCAGAGTATCAGTCTTAGAGCCTAGCGTTAGTTTTGTTGTTTTTGCACCTTGTTGGTTTGTTGCTTACTTACCCCCGTTTTGTTCCATCTGCAGTCACCCGTCCGGAACCTTCATCCAACCTCTGCCTGGTGGTCGGCGGCTGCCGACCCAGGATGGGATCAACCACTGCACCCCCAACAACTAATCAACGCCGCCCGCTCTGTTCCCTGGATTATTCAGCATCACTCTTGAACTTGTAAATAAACACTCACCTTCGTTTCAACTTACCTTGTCCTGGTCTGCTTCTGGGTTCTGGCTTAGCAACTCGTGACAGAACGATCCGGCCAGTAATGAACCCAGCGGACCTGGACTCTGTTCGCCATGCCATTACCCAGCAGGAGAAGATGTTGGGCCATCATAGCACGGTACTACAGGAGATCGCGTTGTCAGTTCGGAACCTTTCTACCGGTCTGACGGAGGTCCAGAACCAACGCAAGTTTCCGGTGGAGGATCCACTACCGGTTTCACCCATCTCGCCTGCCGCTTCTGGAGCTGTGTCCTTCCGTGAGCCCAAGGTTCCGACGCCGGATAAATATGAGGGGGAGCTGGGAAGATGCCGTTCCTTCCTTATGCAGTGTGGATTAGTGTTCGATCTACAGCCCTACTCTTATGCCACAGACAAGGCTAGGATAGCCTTTGTGATTGAGTTGCTGCGTGGTCGAGCGCTGGAGTGGGCTTCAGCCGTTTGGGAACGACAGGATCCCTGCATGGCTTCATACCAGGGGTTCACGGCCGAGATGAGGAAGCTCTTCGACCATTCCGTCCGAGGGAGGGACGCAGCTAGGCGCCTGTTTTCGCTATCGCCAAGGAACTCGCAGCGTGGCCGACTTCGTGATCGAGTTCAAGACGTTGGCTGTGGAGAGTGGGTGGAATGAGGAGTCTCTGCAAGCGGCCTTTTACCAGGGTCTGTCGGAGCAGCTCAAGGATGAGTTGATCTCCTATCCGGAGCCTAGTGACCTGGACAGCTTGGTAGCCTTGTCTATTCGGGTGGATAATCGAGTCCGAGAGCGAAGGAGGGAGAAGCAATGGGTCCCGTCCAACCGATCAGCTTCTCAGGTTCCAGTCGGGTCGTCAAACTGCGCGGCTCGCTAAAGTTGGGAGGACTTTTAGCGAGCCAGTTTCGACCTCTCAATACCTCTGTCAGACCCCGTTTCCCGGCTACCCTTATGAACAGGAATCAGAGCTTAGCGATTAACGCTTTGTCGATTCAGGTGCCGATGGAAGCTTTCTTGATGCCGAGTTGGTGGAACAGCTGGGGCTTTCCAAGGAGCAATTGCCGGAAGCCATTGAAGCGACCACTCTGAACGGCAGTAGTCTGGCACGTATCACGATGAGGACTGAACCGGTTAAGATGCTGTTGTCGGGGAATCATTCTGAGATGATTTCATTCTTCATTCTGCCGTCTTCCCATGTTCCTCTGGTCCTTGGATACCCCTGGCTGAAGGGAACACAATCCCACGTTCGATTGGGTGACGGGCAAGGTAACGAGTTGGAGCCTTGATTGTCATGCTAACTGTCTCAAGACTGCCTGTCCCCATTCGGTTCCCAGTCAGGTGATTGAGGCTAAACCCCCAGATTTGTCCCTGGTTCCCGAGACATATCACGATTTGGGGGAAGTTTTCAGTAAGCAGAAGGCTCTGTCACTTCCTCCCCACCGACCATATGATTGTGCCATCAACCTGTTCCCTGGAGCTGTCTACCCCAAGGGAAGGTTATACAGTATCTCCCGACCTGAACGTGAGGCTTTGGAGACCTACATCAAGGAGTCCCTAGCTGCTGGTCTCGTTCGTCCCTCGTCATCACCCCTGGGGGGCAGGATTCTTCTTTGTGGGGGAAGAAGGATGGCTCTCTTCGACCGTGTATTGATTATCGGGGGTTGAATGACATCACGGTCAAGAACAAGTATCCCCTGCCCTTGATGAGTTCTGCCTTCGACTCCTTACAGGGTGCTACGGTGTTCACCAAGCTGGACCTACGCAATGCGTATCACATGGTCCGGATCAGAGAGGGGGACGAGTGGTTGACGGGTTTCAATACACCGATGGGTCACTTCGGTATCAGGTGATGCCGTTTGGACTGACCAATGCTCCAGCGATATTCCAGAGTATGGTGAACGACGTCCTGAGAGATATGATCGGTCTCTTTGTGTTTGTTTACCTGGATGACATTCTGATCTTCTCGAAGGAACCTTCCGACCACGTCCAGCATGTCCGGCAGGTTCTGCAGCGATTGTTGGAGAATCGCCTGTTCGTGAAGGCCGAGAAGTGCGAGTTTCACGCCCACACGACATCCTTTCTCGGGTACATCATCTCCAGGGGAGAGATTAGGATGGACCAGGAGAAGGTTAGAGCGGTTCTGGAATGGGCCCAGCCCGGCACGAGATTGCAGCTCCAGAGATTTTTGGGGTTTGCGAATTTCTACCGCAGATTCATCCGGGATTACAGCCGTGTGGCCGCTCCGTTAACTGCCTTGACTTCCAGTATCAGGACCTTCAAGTGGAATCCGGAGGCGGATCGAGCGTTTCTGGATTTGAAGAGGCGATTCACCAACGCACCGATTCTCTCTCAACCGGACACGGCCCGTCAGTTCGTCGTTGAAGTGGGACGCGTCTGATGTGGGAGTTGGCGCCATCCTGTCGCAGCGATGCTCCACGGACAGTAAACTCCATCCCTGCGCCTACTACTCTCGTCGCCTTTCGCCTGCGGAGAGGAATTACGATGTGGGTAACCGGGAGCTTCTCGCGGTGAAACTTGCCTTGGAGGAGTGGCGCCACTGGTTGGAGGGGGCGGAGCAACCGTTTATTGTCTGGACTGACCACAAGAATCTTGCTTACGTGCAATCGGCTAAACGTCTCAACTCCCGTCAGGCCAGGTGGGCGTTGTTTTCGGACGATTCAAGTTTTCCCTGACGTTCCGACCTGGATCTAAGAACGGCAAGGCGGGACGCCTTGTCCCGGATGTTCTCCAAGACGGAGGAGAGTGGGTCCAAGACCGAGACAATTCTCCCCCGGAACTGCGTCGTGGGAGCAGTTATGTGGAAGATTGAGGAGGAGGTGCTGGCGGCCCTTCGGACTCAGCCCGGTCCCGGTAACGGTCCACCCGGTCGGTTGTTTGTGCCTGAGTCGGTTCGTCCTGCTGTCCTCAAATGGTCCCACGCCAGCAAGATGGCTTGTCACCCTGGCGTGGCTCGGACGATGGCGTTTCTTCGCAGACGTTTTTGGTGGCCTGCCATGGCCGAGGATACTCGGGGTTATGTTGCTGCCTGTCCAGTGTGTGCGCAGAATAAGGGTACCAATCGGCCCAGCTCTGGACTACTTCACCCCCTTCCTATTCCCCGGCGACCATGGTCGCATCTGGCCCTGGACTTTGTCACTGGGTTGCCCGCTTCTGAGGGGAACACGGTCGTTCTGACTATCGTGGACAGATTCAGCAAGTTCGCCCACTTTGTGCCAATTGCCAAGCTTCCCTCTGCCTCGGAGACGTCCGAGATCCTGGTTAGGGAGGTTTTCAGGGTCCACGGGTTGCCCAGTGATATCGTTTCCGACCGTGGCCCTCAGTTTACCTCTGCTGTCTGGAAGTCCTTCTGTTTGGCCATTGGAGCTACAGTCAGTCTCACATCTGGTTTTCACCCCCAGTCTAATGGTCAGGCGGAGAGAGCCAACCAGAAGATGGAATCCACGCTACGCTGCCTGGCCTCGTCCAACCCCACCTCCTGGGTCTCTCAGTTGCCTTGGGTTGAGTATGCCCACAATACTCTCCCTACATCTGCCACTGGGATGTCTCCCTTCCAGTGCCTGTATGGCTACCAACCTCCCTTGTTCCCTTCTCAGGAGAAGGAGCTCTCAGTGCCTTCTGTTCAGGCCCATATTCGTCGTTGCCACCGGACCTGGCATCGGGCCAGAAAGGCACTCCTTAGAGTTTCGGACCGGTATCAGCTCCAGGCGAATCGTCGCCGGATCCCCGCTCCCACCTACACCATCGGAGATAGGGTCTGGTTGGCTACACGGGATCTTCCTTTACGGACTGAGTCTAGGAAGTTGTTACCGAAGTTCATTGGTCCGTTTGTGGTGGAGAAGGTGATCAATCCGGTGGCAGTTCGACTCAAACTCCCGAGGACGCTCAGAGTCCATCCCACCTTTCATGTCTCCTGCCTCAAGCCTGTTTTCCTCAGTCCTCTGTTGCCTCCTCCGCCTCCTCCTCCTCCTCCTCGGATGATCGGAGGTGGTCCTGCCTACACGGTGCGTCGCATCATGGATTCCAGACGGCGGGGCCGGGGTTTCCAGTATCTCGTGGACTGGGAGGGGTATGGTCCTGAAGGGAGGAGTTGGATTCCGCGGCGACAGGTCCTAGATGCTGACCTCATCAGTGACTTCTACCGCCTCCATCCTGGCGCTCCGGGGAGTCCGCCCGGTGGCGTTACATCGGAGGGGGTACTGTAACGATCCCGGCAGTCTGAGTCGGGTCCTGTCTGTGGACTAGTTTTTATGTTCGTGATCTCCAGTTTCCCGAGGGTTCTGGAACGCTCCGGGGAGTTCTCTTGATTTCCGCACCTGCATTCCATCAGCAATCTGCACACCTGGTCCTGATCATCACCCTTCTTAGGCTCTGGCCTAACATCCATTCCCTGCCGGATCGTTAGCCATGAACAGTAGGTTTACCAGAGTATCAGTCTTAGAGCCTAGCGTTAGTTTTGTTGTTTTTGCACCTTGTTGGTTTGTTGCTTACTTACCCCCGTTTTGTTCCATCTGCAGTCACCCGTCCGGAACCTTCATCCAACCTCTGCCTGGTGGTGGCGGCTGCCGACTCCAGGATGGGATCAACCACTGCACCCCCAACAACTAATCAACGCCGCCCGCTCTGTTCCCTGGATTATTCAGCATCACTCTTGAACTTGTAAATAAACACTCACCTTCGTTTCAACTTACCTTGTCCTGGTCTGCTTCTGGGTTCTGGCTTAGCAACTCGTGACAGTACATTCTATGTTGTGTTGGGACGCTTTTAGTGGTGACAAGTTCCAGACATCGCGGTAAAGTAGCGGCGGTAAAGTTTAGTACTCTGAAAGATAAGTTAAATTAACGACGTGTTTATTTACAAGTATTCTTGTTTCTAAGTGGACCCATTTCCCTCTCAGTTGTGTGCAGCCAGCGAGGTATGTTCATTATGTTAATTATTTGTCGCGCATATTTACGTGCAAGGCTTCTGTAACGTGAACGCCAACTTGTTTTTTGTGCATGTGTTGAAATGTATTTAAACAGTTCGACGGTGGATTGATGACGGTGGAGAATTTAGTAGAAGAATAAATCCATCAGTAACCAGAACAGCGGCGTCGTGTATTTCCTGGAGGGAGTGATAGTCGAACTCGATACTGCGTGATCGTTTCCTGACCTGCTCTGCAAGACGGCTCGTCAAGACGGACTCACAGATAAGCCACTGTTCAGTGCTAAAGGACTCACACAAGTTCATCCGTTTTTTTTTTCATGAAGACGTCCGTAAGTCAGACACTTAAGTTTGTGTTCTGAAAAGGTGACACAAGGATTGGAAAATATAAAGGACTTCAAAGGGCTGTGTGTAGCCAAGTAACATAACAGTGTGTAACAAGATATTAAGAGACATTAATGTAAGTGATTTAGCGATATTGATAATTCTTTATTTCATTGAATATAAGTCATTGATTTACTTAAGAAGAGGATTTATGTTGGTGCATTTAAGAAAGCTGTTATTTTGAGTGATTCTGCAACATTTCAAAATCTTTATAATGCCTGCCTTTATTCTGAAGGGTTAATTTCAAAGACAATAACTTAACTTGGCATATTCTATTCTCTTGAGTATTTCTTTTTGTAAAATATTTGTTGTAAACTCTACTGTTTATTTAAGACAACTGTCTTGTGTACAGGTTACTTTCAAATAAGTTAATATGTCACATAGAAGTAAAGAGAGTCAGTGTAAAGGATCACTCGTAGAGCCAGTAGAAGAGACAGAGCAGACAGATGAGTCTAGCGTTGTACAAGAAGCAGTACAGTCTGAAGAGCCTCGACGAAGTGGAAGAGCCCGTACATTAACGGAAAAGGGAAAAGAATTTCAGAAAGAAAAAACAAAATAACTACTAATTCGCTTTGACAGCATTTATGAACGCTGGAAAGTTTTAACTAAGGTGGCTAAGAAATCAGTTACAAAACAAGATCCAAGTAACATCCTACACGAACACAGCAGCACTATTCAAAGAGAGTTATCTGAACTGAATAATGTTTATGAAGAATATCGCAGGATTGACAGCCCAGCTCACGAGATGCGCCGCAAGCTGGATAAATGTATATCAGTCACCAAGATTGTTGTACACAACGCGCAATCTCAAATTCAAGGAACAAAGGAGGAACTGATTTGGCCGGATGGAAGCTCCGTATTCGCATCTACGATTTCCAGTGTGTCATCTCCAGACTTTAAGTCTTCTAAGGCCACTTCCATTCGCTCTAATGTATCCTCAGTTAAACGACAAGAAGCCGCTGCTGAGTATGCAGCCACAAAGGCTGTGTTGAAGATTATGGCTGAGCAAGAGTGCCACCAAGAGAAACTCCAAAGACTTGAAGTTGAGGACAAGAAGATAGTTGCAGAGCAAGAAGTAGCTGCAGTAACTCGTCGTCTTCAAGGCGAAAGAGAAGAGACTGGACGTAAGATAGAAAAGGAGAGACAAGAAGCTTTGCTCTTAAAGAAACAGCAAGAAGAGAATGCTGCAAGGAAAAGATCTGTAGAAGACTTAAAAAGAGAGCTTGGACGTTTAGAGGAGATAAAAAAGACTGAACGCGCCAGAGCAAGGCTTCAAGTCTATGACGAAAATGAGTTGTATCCAGACCAAAGGCTTACTCCACATAAGTCTGAGCTGCCTACATTTGAGCAACCAATTGATCAGGTGAATCCTGTGTATCAGCACCCACAACCACTAAGGGATGTGGCTCCAAGAAGTGTGCTTCAAAACGACACAAGAGAGCTTGTGAAAGTCCTGGCTGAGGCTATATCAGCAAATAGGCTTCCCATTCCAGAGCCTACAATTTTTAGTGGGGATCCACTCAAGTTTAACCATTGGAAGTCTTCCTTTCAGACACTGATTGAGAGAAAAAATATTCCAGCTGCAGAGAAAATCTTCTTTCTTCAGAAATATGTGGGAGGAGCAGCTAAAGAAGCAGTAGAAGGTTATTTTCTGATCGATTCAGAAGATTCATATCATGCAGCATGGGACCTGCTCAAGGAACGTTATGGTGAGCCGTTTGTGATTGCCAAGGCCTTCCGAGACAAATTACATGCTTGGCCAAAACTAGCTCCTAAGGAGAGTGCAGACTTAAGAAAATGTGTAGACTTTCTACGTAGTTGTGAATTCGCTATTGCTCACAATGAGAGTCTAAAGGTTCTTAATGATGATATTGAGAATCAAAAACTAGCTGCCAAACTACCCGACTGGTTAAGTAGCAGATGGAACCGAAGGGCCACACAATACCAACTGGAACACAGAAGGTTCCCAAGCTTTAACTATTTTGTGACATTCCTGTCGATGGAAGCTAGCATTGCGTGCAACCCTATAACATCCTACAACGCATTACGACAAAGTGAACCTGATAAAGCAAAGATCAAGAACCAAACTGTAGGTGCCAAGATCTTCACAACTAACATCAGTGAGAGAAACATAGTCACATGTGTGTTATGTAAGAAATTAGGACACAGTTTACACAAGTGCTTCAAATTCATTGAAAGGACAGTCGCCGAACGAGTCAAGTTCATTCAGAATGAAAGACTGTGCTTCGGATGTTTAAGTCCTGGCCATCAATCCAAGAGCTGCAGTAGCCGGATGGTCTGTGACACCTGCTCAAAACGTCATCCCACATGCCTACACGAAGATCGCTCAAAACAAGAACCAAAAGGGGAAACATCTAAAGACATAAGTTATGGCAAGGAAAGAAAGCTACTGTCAACACAAGAGGTTATCAAGGAAACCACATCCAACAGAGTTGTGCAAGATGGCAATACTACACAGACTTCAGCGATAGTACCTGTCTATGTGTCAACGCAAAGTGATTCAAGTAAGGAAGTTCTTGTCTATGCTCTGCTAGATTCACAAAGTGATTCTTCCTTCATTCTTGAGGAAGTAGCAAACATTCTAGATACGAACACGGAACAAGTGAAGCTGAAACTATCTACAATGTCGTCAAAAAGGACAATTGTACCCTGTAAAAGACTCAAATAACTACAAATAAGAGGTCTATTCTCCTCTAAGAAGATCACAGTGCCAACAACGTACACTCGTGAATTTATCCCTGCCAATCGGACACACATTCCAACTTCAGAGACCGCTAAAGCATGGCCTCATTTGGAGCATCTTGCAGAACACATTGCACCGCCAAAGGAATGTGAAATTGGTCTGCTAATCGGATACAATTGCCCACAAGCGCTAATGCCCAGAGAAGTCGTATGTGGAGAAGAAAACGAACCCTTTGCTCAGAGAACTGATCTAGGTTGGAGCATAGTGAGTTATGGTGACCCACAAGAGCACTACAGTGATGCAATTGGAGTAAGTCACCGCATCATTGTAAGGAAAGTGACACCTGAACCCAAACCAACAATCAAGCTCAAAGGTGAAGTTCACTATGTTTGCAAGACTCAGATCAAGGAAATGATCAGTCCAAATGATGTAATTAAGGTACTAGAATCTGATTTCAGTGAAAGAGTTGAAGAAGATGCAACCGTCTCTCAGGAAGATCTCCACTTCTTGACTAAGCTGAGAGATGAAATCAAACACAAACAAGATGGTCATTATGAAATGCCCTTACCTTTCAAACAAGACAGACCAAATCTACCCAATAATAAGTCATGTTCTGTTCAGCGTCTAAGAGGCTTGGAACGAAGGCTCAAGAGAGACCAGAAATACTGTTCAGACTACATGAACTTCATGAAAGATATCATTGCTCGTGGTGATGCTGAGAAGGTTCCCGAAAAGGAACTCAACAATCATCCAGCCTGGTATATTCCCCACCACGGGGTATACCACCCTCAAAAGCCTGGGAAGATACGCGTCGTCTTCGATTGCTCAGCAAGATTCCAAGACACGTCATTGAATGACCACCTTCTTACTGGGCCAGAGCTCACAAATACCTTGGTGGGAGTTCTCTGCAGGTTTCGCAAGGGCCCAATTGCTATTATGTGTGATGTGGAGCGAATGTTCCATCAGTTCCATGTAAGACCGGAAGACCAAGACTACCTGAGGTTCTTATGGTGGGAGAATGGTGACCTGATGTCTCCGCCATCAACTTTCCGGATGAAAGTCCATCTGTTTGGGGCAGCCTCCTCACCCGGCTGTGCCAATTTTGGTCTCAAACATTTAGCCGCTAAAGGTCAGGATCAATTTAACCAAAACGCTGTTAAATTCATCCAAAGGAATTTTTATGTTGACGATGGACTGGTGAGTGTAACGTCTGATGCTGAGGCAATTCAACTCATCAAGGAAGCAAGAGGTCTTTGCAGCACAGGCAAGCTAAGACTACATAAGTTTGTCTCCAACAGCAAGCATGTATTGAAATCAATACCAAAGGAAGAGTGCGCTGAAAGTGTCAAAACCCTTGATATGGCTTTGGGAGAGCCACTCATGGAAAGAGCTCTCGGAGTGCAATGGTGCGTGTCCTCTGATGACTTTCAGCTCAGAGTTACAGTCAAGGAACACCCGTTGACCAGAAGAGGAGTGCTATCAACAGTAGCTTCCATCTACGACCCATTGGGGTTCGTAGCCCCATTCATTCTCCTAGGAAAGCAGATATTGCAACAACTGTGTCGAGACAAGGCCGGTTGGGATGAACCACTCTCAGAGGAGCTCAAGACACAGTGGGAATCTTGGCTACAAGATCTACAAAACTTGTCTAATGTAAGGATCAGAAGGTGCTATATTCCAGCAAACTTCATAGATGTCAAACAGTACGAGCTTCACCACTTCTCAGATGCCAGCGTCACAGGCTATGGGGAGTGTACTTATCTCAGAACAATCAACACCAATGTTAATTAGTGACTCAACCTTAGATAACCAGGGAAAACGCACTACAAAGCCAGTCTATCTTGACAGGCCTGTATACAAGACAGTTTTACTGCTTGAAGCAGAATGAATGTTATGGTTAATTTGTGAGGTGAAATCCCAAAGGATGTGATTTGGTGGGAGTTTAACTGCCATAAATGTTATTCATGTCATTATTAATAGGTTTTACATAATATCATTATTATTTGTACAACTTGTATTTTGAATATTGATTTTGCTTGTATTTATGTGATAGGAACTATCTGTACATTCTATGTTGTGTTGGGACGCTTTTAGTGGTGACAAGTTCCAGACATCGCGGTAAAGTAGCGGCGGTAAAGTTTAGTACTCTGAAAGATAAGTTAAATTAACGACGTGTTTATTTACAAGTATTCTTGTTTCTAAGTGGACCCATTTCCCTCTCAGTTGTGTGCAGCCAGCGAGGTATGTTCATTATGTTAATTATTTGTCGCGCATATTTACGTGCAAGGTTTCTGTAACGTGAACGCCAACTTGTTTTTTGTGCATGTGTTGAAATGTATTTAAACAGTTCGACGGTGGATTGATGACGGTGGAGAATTTAGTAGAAGAATAAATCCATCAGTAACCAGAACAGCGGCGTCGTGTATTTCCTGGAGGGAGTGATACATACATTATTTATATTTTTCATACTGGCCCCCCGTGGGAATCAAACCCACAACCCTGGCGTTGCAAACGCCATGCTCTACCAACTGAGCTACATCCCTGCCGGCCATTCCCTCCCCTACCCTGGACGACGCTGGGCCAATTGTGCGCCGCCCCATGGGTCTCCCGGTCGCGGCCGGCTACAACAGAGCCTGGATTCGAACCAGGATCTCTAGTGGCACAGCTAGCACTGCGATGCAGTGCCTTAGACCACTGCGCCACAGTAAGATATGTATTTTATTGTCTGTTACATGATTAATAAATATATTTTCCCTGTTCACTCCCCTTACAGATCCAAAATGGAACACAGAGGTAATTATTTTAACAGGACACAGGCCTTCCACTTATTTAAATAATGTTTAAGGCCAGATCTTAGGTTAGGCTTATATCTGTCTGGGCGGTGATCTAAACCAAAACATTTCTACTTTTAGTTTTAGGGTCAATACTTGACTTTTCTATTTTTTGTCCATTACAAAACAGAGGTGCCAAGGTTGATTAAATACTACACCATCACAACTGGCAATACTATGGGTTCTCATATCCAGTTTACGAGACAACTTGGAGGAGGCTTCACTGAAGTGATGTCACCAGAGCAGAGTGATGTCATCATGGCTTTCTGTCCCATTGTCTCTCGTGCTGGTACTGATATTGAGGCAGCACTGCAGCAGATTCCAGGTAGCCAACCCCCAAAGTATCCTCAAACTATATTACTGTCTCTTCTATATATTCTATCTCCACATCAGTGTTGATCTAGATAGAACATGTATCAAGAGGCTAATGACATTAATAAATGCTTTGTTGGTCCCTCATTCCTTTGACAGATGATAAACATGTCATTCTGGTAGTCCTGCATCACTTTTTTAATCCGGAGTGCACTGTACCTGACAGCAGCAGACTAGTGACCAGAGGTGATGTAATACTCACAGTGGACTGTCTGTTCCATGAGAGTCAGGGAGGACTACTGAACTGTCCTCGCAACAAAGCAGCAGTTGGTAACATTCTGATCCAGCTGAACATGAAGCCAAAGGTAGTTCACCCATGTTGTATGTGTATATTCGTCATTCATTCATGATCATTCATGAATTGGACACACAAACCAAACACATTTGGTTAGCAAAATGAGTTCATGCAAAAGCAGATATTTTAATTTAAGGGTCCAAGAGTGTAAATAATGTTTTTTTTCATTTAAATATTAGTATTTGTTATTTGTAATCAAAGTATATAGAACTACTTTATTTAGTGTATTGAAATACTGTATTCATAGGTGACAGATGTCGTCATGGACATCCCTGATCACAGGAACAGGCCAGTATGTATATTTTCATTTTAGGAGTTGCCACTTAACTCAACAGCTGACAAAATACCCAACAATTGTATACCACTATATGATGTCATATAGAGCTTTTATACAAAGTTTATATACATTTTGTGTGTAATTTGCAATCTTTCTCTCTGCTGCAGCGCACATTTCTTGGAGGTAAGTACCAGCTATAAATCATACATTAATATGATATGTATGTACAATATCTACATTCACTTGTCATTTAAGAAAACTGCTATTGGGGGATCAATGTTGATGCCTGTAAGAAAAACTGACTGTAAACAGATCATGTGGAAGCAGTGTTTGACTACAGTTGCAAAACCACATCCACCACTTTCTGATTTCAAAAACTATTATGAAGGAAGTGCCTCCTGTCTCGTTTCAAAGAGATAGCTCATCTTGATAACTGGATTGCCTCATTTCCAAATAAGCATAATGGATTACAGTGTATTTTTCCCCTTGAACTACTTTTGATGTAATGCAATTAAAAAGATAAAGCATTCTATCTAGATAGTGTGAATTATTTCTACATTTGCTTCATATTTTCTGTATCTCTATAGGGATTTCAGGGATGGTGAGATTCTTCATATTTGTGTATGGCAATACCTTGGGTGCTCATGTGGATTTGACAAGACATCTCGTCATCAGAGGAGGCTGTACTGAAGTGATGTCACTAGAAGAGAGTGATGTCGTCATGGCTTTTTGTCCCATCGTCTCTCGTGCTGGTACTGATATTGAGGCAGCACTGCAGCAGATTCCAGGTAATTTAGTCAGGGCAGAATCAATCCCTCCAAAATGAATGGGAAAATAGGCAAACAAAATAAAATGGTAATGAGGTGATGTGTATTTTGTTTTCTTTTTGACAGCTGGTAAACCTGTCATTCTGGTAGTGCTGCATCACACCTTCAACCCAGACTACACCGTACCTGACAGCAGCAGACTAGTGACCAGAGGTGATGTAAAACTTACAGTGGACTGTCTCTTCCATGAGAGCAAGGGACTATTGGAGTGTCATCGCAATGAAGAAGCAGTCAAAGAGATACTGAGGAAGCTTAATATACATCCTGAGGTATTTACTCATCACCACCATTTTGAATTTCACTTTGTTAATGATGTACTATGAGAACTAAAGATAAAGTTTTAATCTTTCTTTCTTTTACAGACTGAATCTGGATCTGCAGTCAGTCGTTGTAAGTCCACCATTAATTCAAACTAAATTCTACAACATAACACTTTATTTATAACTAATAACTATATAATCCATATACATAGTTGTTGGTAATTATGACACGTTTTTATACAGAGGTTATTTTGTTTGCATTTCAGAAACATTGACTCTTGTGATAATTGTACTTTACTGTAGCTAACTAACATTTACTACCATCTTACAGGTCGCCAGACACCACCATTTGCATTTGCTGTTGGTCTTATTTTTCTTGTTCTTTTGTGTTTGGCTATATTTTTTATTGTTTCTAGCTAGAAACAATGAGGTTTATCAAAATAACCTAATGGAAATAGAGCAAGTAGTTCTAAACTGCAATAGAGGAATAAACTGTAGAAATTACATAGACAACACAGATAGACTGACTTAATTGTACATTAAAAGTAATGAATAAAGCCTAATAAAGCACCTACTCTACCTACCTTTATCTATCAGGATAGTGTGTTAGTTTAAGATGGCACGATGCTCATGTAATATTGTAGGCCTACTCTGATTGTATATTCTGTGTTGTCACTTTATTCTGCTTCGACTGCCCTTCTTTTAAATATTAAAGTCATTGAATTTCAGTTGCTATATGAGTGTGAGTCATTGATGAAGCACAAATAGTCATCATTACACTTTGACATTAAAAACATGACACCTGTATTGGGGTAGGAGTGATGCTGCGTTGTTAACCAAGTGGGAAGGTGGTATTTACCAGTTGTGAAGTCGTAAATACCAGTTTGCACTTGTTGAGAAACGCTAATTGGCTAATGGCCAACAAGCTGTGTCAACCATAAACTAAAACTACAGCTATCCACAGCCGCTGGAAGTAGGGGTGCTGGGGGTGCTGCAGCCCCCACTGAAAAATCAGAATAAAAAAAATATATATTTAGCATTTTAAACAATTGCCCCCACCCCCAAACTACTTCCCGTGGCTATGCAGCTATCATGTTCATAGATTATATATAAAAAACAATGTTTTGTTGTTGGATTTAACTGCCGAAAATGCTGTTATCGAGGTAATTTCCTTAGTAGGTGACGTCAGAGGTCAGCATGTGGGAGAACACAGCCCTTAGCTGTGGTATATTGGCCATATCACAAACCCCTAAGGTGCCTTATTGCTATTATAAACTGGTTACCAACGTAATTAGAGCAGTAAAAATAAATGTTTTGTCATATCCGTGGTATATGGTCTGATATACCACGGCTGTCAGCCAATCAGCATTCAGGGCTCAAACAACCCAGTTTATAATTACATTTACATTTACGTCATTTAGCAGACGCTCTTATCCAGAGGGACTTACAAATTGGTGCATTCACCTTATAGCCAGTGGGATAACCACTTTACAATATGTTTTTTTTTTTTTTTCTTTCTTTGGGGTGGGATAAGGGGGAGTAGAAGGATTACTTTATCCTATCCCAGGTATTCCTTAAAGAGGTGGGGTTTCAAGTGTCTCCTGAAGGTGGTGAGTGACTCCGCTGTCCTGGCGTCGTGAGGGAGCTTGTTCCACCATTGGGGTGCCAGAGCAGCGAACAGTTTTGAATGGGCTGAGCGGGAACTGTGCTTCCGCAGAGGTAGGGGGGCCAGCAGGCCAGAGGTGGATGAACGCCATGCCCTCGTTTGGGTTTAGGGACTGATCAGAGCCTGAAGGTACGGAGGTGCCGTTCCCCTCACAGCTCCGTAGGCAAGCACCATGGTCTTGTAGCAGATGCGAGCTTCAACTGGAAGCCAGTGGAGTGTGCAGAGGAGCGGGGTGACGTGAGAGAACTTGGGAAGGTTGAACACCAGACTGGCTGCGGCATTCTGGATGAGTTGTAGGGGTTTAATGGCACAGGCAGGGAGCCCAGCCAACAGCGAGTTGCAGTAATCCAGACGGGAGATGACAAGTGCCTGGATTAGGACCTGTGCCGCTTCCTGTGTAAGGCAGGGTCGTACTCTCCGAATGTTGTAGAGCATGAACCTACAGGATCGGGTCACCGCCTTGATGTTAGTGGAGAATGACAGGGTGTTGTCCAGGGTCACGCCAAGGCTCTTTGCACTCTGGGAGGAGGACACAACGGAGTTGTCAACCGTGATGGCGAGATCATGGAACGGGCAGTCCTTCCCTGGGAGGAAGAGCAGCTCCGTCTTGCCGAGGTTCAGCTTGAGGTGGTGATCCGTCATCCACACTGATATGTCTGCCAGACATGCAGAGATGCGATTCGCCACCTGGTTATCAGAAGGGGGAAAGGAGAAGATTAGTTGTGTGTCGTCTGTGTAGCAATGATAGGAGAGGCCATGTGAGGATATGACAGAGCCAAGTGACTTGGTGTATAGCGAGAATAGGAGAGGGCCTAGAACTAAGCCCTGGGGGACACCAGTGGTGAGAGCACGTGGTGCGGAGACAGATTCTCGCCACGCCACTTGGTAGGAGCGACCGGTCAGGTAGGACGCAATCCAAGAGTGAGCCGCGCCGGAGATGCCCAACTTGGAGAGGGTGGAGAGGAGGATCTGATGGTTCACAGTATCAAAGGCAGCAGACAGGTCTAGAAGGACAAGAGCAGAGGAGAGAGAGTTAGCTTTAGCAGTGCGGAGAGCCTCCGTGACACAGAGAAGAGCAGTCTCAGTTGAATGACCAGTCTTGAAACCTGACTGGTTTGGATCAAGAAGGTCATTCTGAGAGAGATAGCAAGACAGTTGGCTAAAGACGGCACGCTCAAGAGTTTTGGAGAGAAAAGAAAGAAGGGATACTGGTCTGTAGTTGTTGACATCGGAGGGATCGAGTGTAGGTTTTTTGAGAAAGGGTGCAACTCTCGCTCTCTTGAAGACGGAAGGGACATAGCCAGCGGTCAAGGATGAGTTGATGAGCAAGGTGAGGTAAGGGAGAAGGTCACCGGAGATGGTCTGGAGAAGAGAGGAGGGGATAGGGTCAAGCGGGCAGGTTATTGGGCGGCCGGCCATCACAAGTCGCAAGATTTCATCTGGAGAGAGAGGGGAGAAAGAAGTCAAAGCATAGGGTAGGGCAGTGTGAGCAGGACCAGCAGTGTCATTTGACTTAACAAACGAGGATCGGATGTCGTCAACCTTCTTTTCAAAATGGTTGACGAAGTCATCCACAGAGAGGGAGGAGGGGGGGAAGGGGAGGAGGATTCAGCAGGGAGAAGGTGGCAAAGAGCTTCCTAGGGTTAGAGGCAGATGCTTGGAATTTAGAGTGGTAGAAAGTGGCTTTAGCAGCAGAAACAGAGGAAGAAAATGTAGAGAGGAGGGAGTGAAAAGATGCCAGGTCCGCAGGGAGTCTAGTTTTCCTCCATTTCCGCTCGGCTGCCCGGAGCCCTTTTCTGTGAGCTCGCAATGAGTCGTCAAGCCACGGAGCATGAGGGGAGGACCGAGCCGGCCGGGAGGATAGGGGACATAGAGATTCAAAGGATGCAGAAGGGAGGAGAGGAGGGTTGAGGAGGCAGAATCAGGAGATTGGAGGGAGAAGGATTGAGCAGAGGGAAGAGATGATAGGATGGAAGAGGAGAGAGTAGCGGGAGAGAGAGAGTGAAGGTTGCGACGGCGCATTACCATCTGAGTAGGGGCAGAGTGAGTAGTGTTGGAGGAGAGCGAGAGAGAAAAGGATACAAAGTAGTGGTCGGAGACATGGAGGGGAGTTGCAGTGAGAATAGTAGAAGAACAGCATCTAGTAAAGATGAGGTCAAGCGTGTTGCCTGCCTTGTGAGTAGGGGGGACGGTGAGAGGGTGAGGTCAAAAGAGGAGAGGAGTGGAAAGAAGGAGGCAGAGAGAAATGAGTCAAAGGTAGACGTAGGGAGGTTAAAGTCACCCAGAACTGTGAGGGGTGAGCCATCCTCAGGAAAGGAACTTATCAAGGCGTCAAGCTCATTGATGAACTCTCCAAGGGAACCTGGAGGGCGATAAATGACAAGGATGTTAAGCTTGAATGGGCTAGTGACTGTGACAGCATGGAATTCAAATGAGGAGATAGACAGGTGGGTCAGGGGGAAAAGAGAGAATGTCCACTTGGGAGAAATGAGGATTCCTGTGCCACCACCCCGCTGACCAGATGCTCTCGGGGTATTCGAGAACACATGGTCAGACGAGGAGAGAGCAGTAGGAGTGTGTTTAACTGTGGGCTGTCTGTATACAAAAGTAATTGTCTTGTTTTGATGTTATTGTTTAGGTAATGAAACTATGCATAGCCAGCAATGTGCCACAATGTTTTCATAAGTTATTACATTTCCACAATAGAACAACAACAGTGCTTATTTGCAGCGCTGCGGAAAGCCAACACAATAAATATATTGGCTACAGTATTCCAGTAGCTGTAGCCTAAGTATGGGTAGCTGTAGCCTAATATGGCGACCGGAGGAGTGGGTGTATGGAAAGCAAATAAGCTAATTGGGAAGATTTGTTGCCACTGATTGCGTTGCTGATTGGGCTGCAAAATGAGTCGATAAGCCTGACACCAGTGCTCCCGTTTCCACTAGATATCACAGCCACAAAGTCAAAATGCCTGCCGACTTCCTACTTGGTATCAGGGTCGTGTAGCTATTTCAAGTAGGATAGCAGCCTACACAAGAAATAACTAATATTGAAAACCATAGATGTCACCTTGATACATACATACAGTCTACTACTCAATGGGGAGGGCATGTACAGCAACAACACTGGGACACAGTGCCTTTCGCTCCCGCTTGGCAAGCACTACTGTTCGGCAACAGCGTGGAAAGTAGCTACCTAGTCGTCAAGATAAGGGTGACAATCACCGTAAGCACACGCATACAACGCATGAAGCAACAGTACACCCATCATCAGTACTTTTATTTGAAAAATAAACAATGGTCAGTTTTACAACTGAAAATGTACAATTATTTGTTTAAAACTAACAGTGAAATACGACACAGACTCATCCTCTGGCTTCAAAACAGAAGTCCAAACTCTCACAGTACGGTAGCTCAATGAACGGTAGTTGCGTGGTAAGAAACTGCAGAAAAAAAACACAGCTTAATCAAAACCATCTAACCTTCGACACACACATTCCTTTCGATACACCCACTCCTTTCCACACGCCCACTATTTCCCTTTCTACACACCCACTCCTTTCCACACGCCCACTGCTTTCATTTAAACACACCCACTTGCCCATACTCCGGTCGCCATATTGGGCTGCAGCTACCCCTTTCTCGTTCTCTGAGATCATTCACTCTTGACAGTAATGAAATAAACGTCATCTGGCTACCACCATAGAGGTACTATATTTAGGGCTACCACCTCTTCACTCCCTCTGTCAAGGGGTGCTGAAGGTGGGTGTGGTGCAGGAATCAAGCGCAGGACGCAGAAGCTCAGTCCAAAAGACTTTAGTGAAATATTCACGTAGTAAATGAGCACAATAAGCCCGGAGGCGAAATAACGGCGCACACAGGCGTCAAACAAACGGCGCACTAACATGTGCGAAAACCTCTCCAAACACTGGAGGGAAGTACGTAGCTCAAACACCAAAACAGAAGAGCAATCACCCACAAACACAGACACACACAACGAGAACTAAATAGGACACTAACGAGGACTAACTAGACACAGGTGTACAACATCAAGACAAAACCAAACGAACATGAAACATAGATCGGTGGCAGCTAGTACTCCGGGGACGACGACCGCCGAAGCCTGCCCGAACCAGGAGGAGGAGCAGCCTCGGCCGAAACCGTGACAGTACCCCCCTTTGACGCGTGGCTCCAGCCGTGCGCCGACCCCGGCCTCGGGGGACGACCAGGAGGACGCGGAGCAGGGCGCGCGGGATGGTCCCGGTGGAACTCCGACAGGAGAGATGGGTCTAGGATGTCCCTCCGCGGCACCCAGCACCGCTCCTCCGGGCCGTACCCCTCCCACTCCACGAGATACTGGAGACCCCCCATCCGGCGTCTTGAGTCCAAGATGGACCGAACGGTGTACGCCGGAGCCCCCTCGATGTCCAGTGGGGGCGGAGGAGTCTCTCCTATCTCACCCTCCTGGAGTGGACCAGCTACCACCGGCCTGAGAAGAGACACATGGAACGAGGGGTTAATTATAATTCTTATATATATAATTCTTATATTCAACAGGTAGATGTAACCTATAACACACCTTGTTCAATCTTCTCAGGACTTTAAAAGGCCCCACAAACCGCCGACCCAGCTTCCGGCAGGGCAGGCGGAGGGGTAGGTTTCTGGTAGAGAGCCAGACTCGATCTCTGGGTGCGTACACCGGCCCCTCACTGCGGTGGAGATCGGCGCTCGCCTTGTGACGACGGATGGCCCGCTGCAGGTGGACGTGGGCAGCGTTCCACGTCTCCTCCGAGCGCCTCATCCAATCATCCACCGCAGGGGCCTCGATCTGGCTCTGCTGCCAAGGTGCCAGAACCGGCTGGTAACCTAACACACATTGGAAGGGGGTTAGGTTGGTAAAGGAGTGGCGGAGAGAGTTCTGGGCCATCTCGGCCCAGGGAATGTACCGAGCCCACTCCTCAGGCCGGTCCTGGCAACACGACCTCAGAAACCTACCCACATCCTGGTTGACACCTTCTACCTGCCGTTACTCTCCGGTTGGTTCCCTGAGGTAAGGCTAACCGAGACCCCCAAACGCTCTTCATACTCGGGAGGTAAACTGGGGGCCTCGATCAGACACTATATCCTCGGGTACCCCGTAATGCCGGAAGACGTGGGTAAATAGGGCCTCTGCGGTTTGTAGGGCAGTAGGCAGACCCGACATAGGGAGAAGACGACAGGCCTTAGAGAACCGGTCCACAACGACCAGGATGGTGGTATTCCCCTGAGAGAGGGGAAGGTCTGTCACAAAATCCACCGAGAGGTGGGACCATGGTCGTTGTGGAACGGGCAGGGGTTGTAACTTACCCCTGGGCAGGTGTCTGGGCGCCTTACACTGGGCGCACACCGAGCAGGAGGAGACATAAACCCTCACATCCCTGGCTAACGTGGGCCACCAGTATTTAGTGCTAAGACAATGCACTGTCCGGCCAATACCCGGATGTCCAGAGGAGGGTGACGTGTGAGCCCAGTAAATGAGTCGATCCCGAATCTCGAGCGGAACGTACTTCCGACCCTCAGGACACTGTGGAGGGCTGGGGTCGGTACGCAACGCTCGCGCGATCTCGGCATCGACCTCCCACACCACCGGTGCCTCAAGACAAGACTCCGGTAGTATGAGAGTAGGGTCAACGGACCTCTCCTCCGTGTCATACCGCCGGGACAGCGCATCTGCCTTACCATTCTGGGACCCAGGGATGTACGTGATTTTAAATACGAACCTGGTGAGAAACATACTCCATCGAGCCTGGCGAGGGTTCAGTCTCCTCGCTGCCCGGATGTACTCCAGGTTCCGATGGTCAGTCAAAATGAGGAAAGGGTGTTGAGCCCCCTCAAGCCAATGCCTCCACACCTTAAGGGCCTGAACTACAGCTAACAGCTCCCTGTCCCCGACGTCATAATTACGCTCCGCCGGGCTGAGCTTTTTTGAGTAAAAAGCACAGGGGCGGAGTTTAGGTGGCGTGCCGGACCGTTGAGAGAGAACGGCCCCTATACCAGCCTCAGACGTGTCCACCTCAACCTGAAAGGGTAATGCGGGATCCGGATGCGCCAGCACCGGAGCCGACGTAAACAGGTCCTTCAGTCTCCTAAAGGCCCTGTCCGCATCAGCTGACCACTGCAGGCGCACCAGACCCCCTTTCAGAAGGGACGTGATGGGAGCTGCCACCTGTCCAAAACCCCGGATAAACCTCCGGTAGTAATTCGCAAAGCCCAAGAACTGCTGCACCTCTTTGACAGTGGTTGGGGTTTGCCAATTACGCACAGCGGACACACGATCCACCTTCATTCTCACCCCTGACGCGGACAACCGATAACCCAAAAAGGAGACCGACTCCTGGAAAAACAGAAATTTCTCTGCCTTGACATATAGGTCGTGCTCCAACAGCCTCCTCAATACACGACGCACCAGGGTTATATGCTCGGCTCGGGTAGACGAGTACACCAGAATGTCATCAATGTACACGACCACCCCTTGCCCCTGCATATCCCGGAAAATGTCATCTACGAAGGATTGGAAGACTGATGGAGCATTCATCAACCCATATGGCATGACGAGATACTCGAAATGACCTGACGTGGTACTAAACGCTGTTTTCCATTCGTCGCCCTCCCTAATGCGCACCAAGTTATACACGCTCCTGAGATCCAGTTTTGTGAAAAACCGCGCTCCATGCAATGACTCCGTCATGGTCGCAATCAGAGGGAGTGGATAACTGTATTTCACAGTAATCTGATTGAGACCACGGTAATCAATGCACGGGCGCAACCCTCCATCTTTTTTCTTCACAAAAAAGAAGCTCGAGGAGGCGGGAGAAGTGGAGGGCCGAATGTATCCCTGTCTCAAAGATTCGGCTATGTAAGTCTCCATAGCTTTTCTCTCCTCTTGAGACAAAGGATACACGTGGCTCCGTGGGAGCGCTGCTCCTGCCTGGAGATCAATCACACAATCCCCCTGTCTATGAGGAGGCAACTGCGTCGCCCTAGTTTTACTAAACACGAGAGCTAAATCCCCATATTCAGGCGGAATGTGCAGTGCGGGCACTTGGTTTGGACTTTCCACCGAAGTCGCCCCCACGGAAACACCCAAACATCGCCCCTCGCACTGAGCAGACCACCCATCGAGAGCCCTCTGTTGCCACGAAATAGCAGGGTTATGGGTGCTTAACCAGGGGAATCCCCAGCACCACTGGGTACGCAGGAGAGTCGATCAGATACAGCTGTATAGTCTCTTCATGACCCCCTGCGCACACATCCTAAGTGTTGCTGTGATCTCCCTAATCAACCCCGACCCCAACGGGCGGCTATCTTAGGCATGAACGGGAAAAGGTTTGTCAACAGGTAGGAGAGGGATCCCTAAATCTAAACAAAACTTTAGATAAACAAAATTCCCAGCTGTGCCTGAATCTACTAGCGCCTTATGCTGGGAATGAGGTGCAACCTGTGGAAAACAAACAGGTATACAAAAGTGCGCAACAGAGAGCTCTGGGTAAGTGGGGCGTCTACTCACCTGGGAGGGCTCCCTAGTGCGTGGCCTGTTGTCTTCTCCCCCGGAGAACCCTCCCCAGCACCTGGCTGCACTGTGCCCTCCACGACCGCACTTGGTGCAGGAGACAGGCCCCCTCGGGCTCCTCCTCCTCCTTTCTCTAGCACCGGCACCCCCGAGCTCCATAGGGCTCGGCTCGGAGGTGCCGGAGGGCGGAATGGACGGACCCCCCTCGGGACGTCCACGAGTGGCCAGCAGGGTGTCCAGACGGATGGACATATCGACCAACTGGTCGAAGGTGAGATTGGTATCCCTGCAGGCCAACTCACGTTGAACGTCCTCCCGTAGGCTACATCGAAAATGGTCGATGAGGGCCCGTTCATTCCACCCTGCGTCCGCCGCTAGAGTCCGGAACTCCAGCGCAAACGCCTGTGCGCTCCTCTTCCCCTGTCTCAGGTGGACTAGATGCTCCCCCGTCGCTTTGCCCTCAGGTGGATGGTCGAACACGGCCTTGAAGCGACGGGAGAACTCGGCGTAGGAGATGATGGTGGCGTCCATCTTCCTCCACTCGGCGTTGGCCCATTCCAACGCCTTGCCCGTGAGACAGGAGATGAGGGCGGAAACGCTCTCGTGTCCCGAGGGCACCGGGTGTACAGTGGCCAGGTAGAGCTCCACCTGCAGGAGGAACCGCTGACACCCGGCAGCTGTTCCGTCATACGCCCTCGGGAGCGAGAGCCGAATCCCCCTGGGTTCCGGACCTGGGACTGGTGGACCGGCCGATGGGGTTGGCAGGGTAGGTGGAGGTGTGGGTACCCCTCTGGCCTCCCATCGGTGCAGGGTGTTGATGACGTCCTGTAGAGCGGTCCCCAGTTGTCGTGTCTGGTCATCCTGGCCGCGGACATGCTCCTCGAGCGACTCAGGCGTGACTGTTGATCCTGCTGATTCCATTCAATTGGTGTGTGATTCTGTCAAGGGGTGCTGAAGGTGGGTGTGGTGCAGGAATCAAGCGCAGGACGCAGAAGCTCAGTCCAAAAGACTTTAGTGAAATATTCACGTAGTAAATGAGCATAATAAGCCCGGAGGCAAAATAACGGCGCACACAGGCGTCAAACAAACGGCGCACTAACATGTGCGAAAACCTCTCCAAACACTGGAGGGAAGTACGTAGCTCAAACACCAAAACAGATAAGCAATCACCCACAAACACAGACACACACAACGAGAACTAAATAGGACACTAACGAGGACTAACTAGACACAGGTGTACAACATCAAGACAAAACCAAACGAACATGAAACATAGATCGGTGGCAGCTAGTACTCCGGGGACGACGACCGCCGAAGCCTTCCCGAACCAGGAGGAGGAGCAGCCTCGGCCGAAACCGTGACACCCTCTTTACACTGTTATTTTTGTTGCCGGTGGAAATCCTACAAACATCCAAAAACTCATCCCTCATTCATTGAATTGTTCCATGCATTAAAAAGGAGTTTGGCGTAGAATTAGAAATAAATGGATTCCTATTAGATAAGATATTGCTTTCTATTGATGATAGCAGGCCTAATAGTGAAGTTGAAATATTCTCATTGGAAACAGTCACATAGGTTGTTATGTAACAAATACTTTATTTCTATTTGTTTAGTTTTCCTACAGAACCACAATGGAACATACAGTTAATTTTCAATAATACTGTACATAATGTCTTTTGAATAATTTTGTCATTTATACTACTACAGTCACCTCCCAAATTATTGGCACCTTTGATAAACATGATCAAAAAAGACTGTATAAAATAAATAACACAAATACTGAGCTACAGTGGGGGAAAAAAAGTATTTAGTCAGCCACCAATTGTGCAAGTTCTCCCACTTAAAAAGATGAGAGAGGCCTGTAATTTTCATCATAGGTACACGTCAACTATGACAGACAAAATGAGAAAAAGAAATCCAGAAAATCACATTGTAGGATTTTTAATGAATATATTTGTAAATTATGGTGGAAAATAACTATTTGGTCAATAACAAAAGTTTCTCAATACTTTGTTATATACCCTTTGTTGGCAATGACACAGGTCAAACGTTTTCTGTAAGTCTTCACAAGGTTTTCACACACTGTTGCTGGTATTTTGGCCCATTCCTCCATGCAGATCTCCTCTAGAGCAGTGATGTTTTGGGGCTGTCGCTGGGCAACACGGACTTTCAACTCCCTCCAAAGATTTTCTATGGGGTTGAGATCTGGAGACTGGCTAGGCCACTCCAGGACATTGAAATGCTTCTTACGAAGCCACTCCTTCGTTGCCCGGGCGGTGTGTTTGGGATCATTGTCATGCTGAAAGACCCAGCCACGTTTCATCTTCAATGCCCTTGCTGATGGAAGGAGGTTTTCACTCAAAATCTCACGATACATGGCCCCATTCATTCTTTCCTTTACACGGAACAGTCGTCCTGGTCCCTTTGCAGAAAAAACAGCCCCAAAGCATGATGTTTCCACCCCCATGCTTCACAGTAGGTATGGTGTTCTTTGGATGCAACTCAGCATTCTTTGTCCTCCAAACACGACGAGTTGAGTTTTTACCAAAAAGTTATATTTTGGTTTCATCTGACCATATGACATTCTCCCAATCCTCTTCTGGATCATCCAAATGCACTCTAGCAAACTTCAGACGGGCCTGGACATGTACTGGCTTAAGCAGGGGGACACGTCTGGCACTGCAGGATTTGAGTCCCTGGCGGCGTAGTGTGTTACTGATGGTAGGCTTTGTTACTTGGGTCCCAGCTCTCTGCAGGTCATTCACTAGGTCCCCCCGTGTGGTTCTGGGATTTTTGCTCACCGTTCTTGTGATCATTTTGACCCCACTGGGTGAGATCCTGCGTGGAGCCACAGATCGAGGGAGATTATCAGTGGTCTTGTATGTCTTCCATTTCCTAATAATTGCTCCCACAGTTGATTTCTTCAAACCAAGCTGCTTACCTATTGCAGATTCAGTCTTCCCAGCCTGGTGCAGGTCTACAATTTTTTTTCTTGTGTCCTTTGACAGCTCTTTGGTCTTGGCCATAGTGGAGTTTGGAGTGTGACTGTTTGAGGTTGTGGACAGGTGTCTTTTATACTGATAACAAGTTCAAACAGGTGCCATTAATACAGGTAACGAGTGGAGGACAGATGAGCCTCTTAAATAAGAAGTTACAGGTCTGTGAGAGCCAGAAATCTTGCTTGTTTGTAGGTGACCAAATACTTATTTTCCACCATAATTTGCAAATAAATTCATAAAAAATCCTACAATGTGATTTTCTGGATTTTCTTTTCTCAATTTGTCTGTCATAGTTGACGTGTACCTATGATGAAAATTACAGGCCTCTCTCATCTTTTTAAGTGGGAGAACTTGCACAATTGGTGGCTGACTAAATACTTTTTTCCCCATTGTATATTGTATGGTACAAAAAAAAGAGACAATTATTGTATTTTATACTAATACAATTGCTTAGAGAAAGAGATTTTGTTTAACAAGTAATATATATTTTTTCTCTCAAAGATGGGTGTCAAAATTGTTTGCACCCATAAACATTATTGTACACTGAGTGTACAAAACATTAGGAACACCTGCTCTTTCAATAAACAGACTGACCAAGTGAATCCAGGTGAAATGTATGATCCCTTATTGATGTCACATGTTAAATCTACTTCAATTAGTGTAGATGATGGGGAGGAGACAGGTTAAAGAAGGATTTTTAAGCCTTGAGACAATTGAGACATGGATTGTGTATGTGTGCCATTCAGAGGGTGAATGGGAAAGACAAAAGATTGAAGTGCCTTTGAACAGAGGGTATGGTAGTAGGTGCCAGGCGCACCGGTTTGAGTGTGTCATTCAGCATTACACTCTGAAGTTTGCTCAGTAAACTGTCAATTTGTCAAACATTTAGTAATAGTGACAGTTAGTTATCTGGCAGTGGAACATCACTCTTTTGTTTTGGCTGCGAAGCCTTCCTCTTCCATGCACATATGACAGTGACATGCTTCCTTGTGTGTTGTGATGAAGTTGATGATTCATGATAGACCTCACCGATCAGTACTATCTGCAACATAACACAACACCAGGCCTGAATTATTCTAAGACATAGTGCATGCAATAGACATCAGCACTATCACATACTTGTCAAAAGGGCTTCAATATTATTTAGTCTGGAGATCAACATCTATTCTGGTAGGAGGACACTGTATTTTGATGTCCACATAGAATAAGAATGACGTGGTATACCAACCCATACGAACACAGAATTAGCTCGCGTGTGAATCCAAAGGCAATATGAACTCCTTGGTTCTGTTTTATTCAGTGCAGCAGTGTAGTATTGTAGCCTACTCGAGCAGTTTAGCAGTATCAGTGTTCTAGAGCCCCAGCCACCATCATTGTCCACGAATAGCTACACAAAACAGGGGAATGCTTGCCTTGCACCGATGTTGCAGCAAATCTATACTTTGTATGCTGATATAATGTAACCTTTCTAACCGTGCACTACACGCACCCAAACAACTTGGCTATAATGTAGCCACCTACTGATTTAATGGTTTGATACACTTACATTGTGAAATGTCTACCAGTACTGTACACTTCCCTTAGCAAGGTTAGCTGCCATTCCTCCCTGTTTGAGTCCCCCTCTGTCATTTCCCCCTGACAATGATCCATATAACCAGTGTTAGCATTCGGTTATTTGAATAGAGAGACCATCAAATGGCTATGCTGATATTTTCAATATGCTACTTATGAACAATTTTGCCCAGACAAACATTGCCAGAAGATACCAACCCTACCATTTAGCTTGTTTACACTGAGCTGCACTGAGGTCAGAACGCAATCATGGTTACATTAAGAGACAGTGGAGTCGGCGTGAGACATGGGTAGGAAAACGTAGGTATGGTATATGTTAGGGGTGTGCTGACATGGCCAACTCGTATTTGTAATCGTATCCGTAAATTGACAGTTGATAGTCATATCAAATGGGATGACAGTCGTGATCGAAAAAAACGAATCTGTTTTAATATGCCTAAGTAGATGTTGGCAAAATACCTCCCTGCACATTCTCACTGCAAAAAACCTGCAGAGTAGGAGCAGCGCGCGGAGGTGTGTGTGTGTGTATCCTCAATTTGCAGCAGGCTGCCAAGTTTGCTGTCACTTAGTCAGAATGTGCATCAGCGCTTTCATCTTCTTTCTCTACCCTTGCCCTGCTTGTTAGATATTATGCACATTGATAGCTTGATAGCAAACGTACTCGCCATGGGATTTATCATAGTAGCAGGCAGATACAATCTAAACAGTGGAGGCTCCTCAGAGGAGGAAGGGGAGGACCATCCTCAGTGAATTAAATAAAAAGAGTGAAACATTAAAGTTAATAGTTTTAGATAAAACTATAATAAATATATTCAAAAGTCACCGAATAATTTATTAAAACATACTGTTTTGCAATTTATGTCTACAGTAGCCTCATCAGCACTCTGTAGTGTAGTACCACGGTGTAGCTGGAGGACAGCTCGCTTCTGTCCTCCTCTGGGTACATTGACTTCAATACAAAACCTAGTTGGTTGTCACCCCCTTCCATAGACTTACACCGTAATTATGACAACTTCCGGAGGACATCCTCCAACCTATCAGAGCACTTGCAGCATGAACTGACATGTTGTCCACTGAATTTGTCACGGTTCAGACAGACGACAAGAGGACCACAATTGCGTCACACCAGAAAGTTTATTTAAACTTAAGGGGAAAGGGATGTAGGGAGTGAGTGAAGGCTCCAGGGGTTATCCCGTCCGATGTGCTGGGTCTGTGCCTCCCCCCAGTGGCAGCGTGCGTCCGATGACGCGGTGGTTGGTGGTCCAGAAGTCCTGGGGGAGGAAACACAGACACAACGGCGGGGAATGAAACCAGGCAGCAGTACAGTTCAAGGGAAATCCAAAATACGTAGTAGCAAGGCAGAAGGCTGGTCAGAGTTACCGGGATTGAAGAGTAGTCAGGAGTCGTAATGGCAGAAGCAGGTCTGGATCTCCTGAGGCAGAAGAGGATCCAAAAACCAGGCAGGTCGGGGTCACAAAACCAGGGTGAGCCAGAAGCGCGAGCAAACAGGTTCGGGTGTGAGCTTTGCAGACGATCTGACAAAGGAGAGCTGAAAGACAGGGCTATAAATACTGGGGAGAGGTTAGTGGGTAATGCAGCGCAGCTGGCAGAGTAATTAGAGCCGAGCAGAGCAGGGACAGGTGGAGCTAGTTAGGCTGAGTAGAGAGAGAGTGGTGAGCAGAGTGGAAACAACTTAAGGTGGTAACCCAGTGGAGTGAGAGGGCTCATGACAGAACCCCCAAGGGACGGCCCCAGAAGTCCCAAGAGCAACACCACGCCGGGCGGGAGGAGGGGAGCCGGAGGAGGGCTAGAACTCCTCCGAATGGTCCGAGTGAACGTCCTCATCCTCGGAGGAAGCCGGAGGGCCGTGGTCGGGGAGATGGGACAGGTCCCGAGACCGGATCAGGCACAGGACAGGAAGCCGAGCGGGCAGGGACGGTTAGAGACCCCTCTGGGGCGGCCCCTACGGATTGCAGGTTGATCAGGATGCCGTTGGTGGAAAGCGGTGATGAGAGTCCTATCCACAATCCGACTAGCTGGCACCCAGGTCCTTTCCTCAGGTCCATAGCCCTCCCAGTCAATGAGGTACTGGAGACCCCTACCCCTCCGTCTGGACCGAAGCAGGCGGCGGACGGTGTAAACCAGACCACCATCGACGAGCCGTGGAGGAGGAGGGACAAGGCGCAGCAGGGACCAGCGGACTCCTGGGCACAGGCAGGGGCTGCAGCAATCCGGCTGGGGGCTGGCAGGACGACTTGTGTTGGTTGCAGATGGGGCAGGCTTGGGCGAATTCCCGTACATCCTTCCTCAGAGAGGGCCACCAGAACCTCTGGGCGAGCAGGTTGTAAGTGCGGGTGGAGCCAGGGTGACAAGCTAGGCGGGAGTCATGTCCCCCACTGAACGACCTGGGACCTCAGGTCTTCGGGGACAAAAAGGCGGTCAGCTGGGCAAGTGCTGGGACCTGGCTGGTTACGGAGAGCCTCCAGCACCTGTTCCTCAACAGCCCAGGTCAGAGCTGCAACGATGCAGGGACTTGGCAGAATCGACACAGGGTCCTTGGAGGGGTCAGGAGCGGAGTTAGTAGGTACTGGCCGAGGGGGTAGTGCGGCGGCAAGCAGGCAGGTTCGGTGGCAGTCCTCTCCCCACTCCCTGATCACCCGGTCACCCAGTCGAGCTGAGGGTTGTGCCGGCGGAGCCATGGGTAACCCAGGATGAGGGGTTGGCCTGGAGAGGGGGAGCAGGTGAAACTGGATAGTTTCTTGATGGTTTCCGGACAGACCCATCGAGACCGGGGCCGTGACATGAGTGACCGATCCGAGTAAGTGTCCGTCCAGTGCCCGGGCAGGAATAGGAGGTGTCAAACGGAGGTTCTCCAGTCCCAGTTGGCGTGCCAGCTTGATGTCCATTATGTTGGCTTCGGCGCCAGAATCCACCAGAGCAGCCAGGGTGTGAGTTGAGTCAGGGAGGCGGAGGTGAACTTGCAGCAGGGGTTTGCGGTCGGAGGACTGGATGGTCATTGAACTCAACCGGACTCCCCCTATGCCCGGTGAGCTTCGGCCCTTTAAAGGGCAGGTTACCACACGATGTCCATCACCTCCACAATAGAGGCAGAGGTTTGAGGTGAGCGTCGCTGGCGCTCTGCAGGAGTGAGAGAGGCTCGCCCAATCTCCATAGGCACAGACTGATCAAGCTGAACTGGGTGAGTGGCAGTAGATGACAGGGAGCCCAGTCGGATCTCTCCGAATGCCGGTAGTAGGTGGACCTTGGCGCCCCCTCTCACGGCGACGGGTCTGTATCCCTCTGTCGATCCTGACAGTCAGTGCGATGGCTTCATCAAGAGTGGAAGGCAGTTCATGGGAGACCAACTCGTCCTTGATATAGTCAGCCAAACTATGGAAGAACGCGTCCACCAACGATGGTGTGTTCCAAGAACTTCGTCTAGCCAGGGTTCGGAAGTCGATGGAATGGTCTGCGACTGTACGTCTGCCTTGTCGAATACTGAACAGTTCACGAGACGCCTCTGCGGTTGGTGAATCCAGGTCAAACACCTTCAGCATCTCCTCGGCAAACCGGTCGAAGGTTGCACATGCGGGGGTTTGACGTTCGAACTCTGCTGTTCCCCAGAGTCGAGCTCGGCCCGTCAGGTGAGTGATGGCATACCCAACCTTAGCCCCCTCCGTGGCGAAGGTCCTTGGCTGCAAGGAGAACTGAAGTCGGCAGCTAGTCAGGAATGGCCGGACCTGGGTAGAATCGCCGTTGAACCGCTCGGGGGTTTCCAATCTTGGGTTCGGAGCAGCGGCTGCAATGACCGGGGCAGGTAACTCGGGGGGCAGGGGCTGGTGGGCAGACTGGCTGGGGTCAGGTTGGTGAGGAGTTGAATGATCATGGCGAGTTGTTGTTGCTGCTGCTGGGACTGCTGCTGGTGCTGCTGGAACTGCTGATGCTGTTGGTAGCCGGCCTGAAGCAGAGAGGTGATGTCGCCGCTCATGCGGCCTAGCTCTCTCTCTCAGTGTGTTCCAGGCGTAGCATGGCGGTGGGTTGCTCAGGTTCTTCGGTTTCCATGTCGGGGAAGTGTGCGCTGAGTCCATAATGGTCAGATCGTACTGTCACGGTTCAGACAGACGACAAGAGGACCACAATTACGTCACACCAGAAAGTTTATTTAAACTTAAGGGGGAAAGGGATGTAGGGAGTGAGTGAAGGCTCCAGGGGTTATCCCGTCCGATGTGCTGGGTCTGTGCCTCCCCCAGTGGCAGCGATGCGTCCGATGACGCCGGTGGTTGGTGGTCCAGAAGTCCTGGGGGAGGAAACACAGACACAACGGGGCGGAATGAAACCAGGCAGCAGTACAGTTCAAGGGAAATCCAAAATACGTAGTAGCAAGGCAGAAGGCTGGTCAGAGTTACCGGGATTGAAGAGTAGTCAGGAGTCGTAATGGCAGAAGCAGGTCTGGATCTCCTGAGGCAGAAGAGGATCCAAAAACCAGGCAGGTCCGGGGTCACAAAACCAGGGTGAGCCAGAAGCGCGAGCAAACAGGTTCCGGGTGTGAGCTTTGCAGACGATCTGACAAAGGAGAGCTGAAAGACAGGGCTATAAATACTGGGAGAGGTTAGTGGGTAATGCAGCGCAGCTGGCAGAGTAATTAGAGCCGAGCAGAGCAGGGACAGGTGGAGCTAGTTAGGCTGAGTAGAGAGAGAGTGGTGAGCAGAGTGGAAACAACTTAAGGTGGTAACCCAGTGGAGTGAGAGGGCTCATGACAGAATTAAAGGATCAGAGAATGAATCTAGTACTGAAAGCATAAGCTATAGGTAGCTAGCACTGTTATGCATAAAATGTGGTGAGTAGTTGACTCAAAGAGAGAGAAAGAAAATAGTTCAACAGTTTTGAACAAATTAATTTATTCCAAAATGAATAGAGAGATATATTTGGTTGTATTTTTTAAAACTTTCACTTAGCTAGCGAATGCAGCTAGCTAGTTTAGCCTACTCAAACACTCGGCTCAAACAGAGAGGGATGCTATGTTAGCTAGCTGGCTATGGCTATCCAACACTGGAACTCTTCCATGTCAAGGTAAGCTTTTGGTTTTATAAATGTATTGCCACCGGGGCCCGCCGGTGTAACTGCAAAATTGCTTTCTGACTGTACATTGTACTGCATGATTTTAGCGGGTTTACTAACACGTTAGTTCTAGATGTTCTCGTTGACTATGACATGACAACGATGTAGGCTGTTTTTAGCGGTCATGATATGAAGGTTTGGCTTGGAACGTTTTTTTCCGCCTGTACACAGACACCTGATGTTTTGTGCACTGAAGTCCACAAGCAAACGGTAAAGGTCAGAGGAGGAGAGTGCGTAGATAGTTGCGAGAAGGAATTATGCTGTTTTTATGTGGCTGTTATGAAAGTGAACTGTGTTTGAGTGTAATCAGGGGTGCACCAACGTTGTAAACTGTTATTCATAGGCTAGGTTGTAGCAACCTCATGATGGGTACAGTGAAAATGTTAGTATCATGTTGTAGCCTAAACCTATTGACGTTACATTGAGCTGGGGAAATGGAATATGATTGACAGTCATCCAATATGCTGCCATGCTCATAAAACAAAATAATCATCCTCCCTCATCTTAAATGGCACCGACTGCCATTAAATCTAAATGATCAGACTGAAAACATGCGAGGAAAACTGATCGGGTGAAATTGTGAAGCAAGTGGCTGGAGAAATACAGCTTCACTGTCACGCCCTGGCTCTGGGGACTCTCGTATGTTGAGCCAGGGTGTTTATTTTGTTTAGGTTCTAATCGTTGTCTATCTATGTTGGCCTGAGTGACTCAAAATCAGAGGCAAAGAGTGTCAGCTGGTTGTCTCTGATTGGGAGCCATATTTAACTGTCTGTCTTTCACTTTGTGTTTGTGGTTTCTTGTTCTTATTTGGTTTGTTTATGTAACCAGAGACATCTCGTTTTCGTCTGTTATTTTGATCGTGTGATCATTCTAATAAATATAATGTTCGCATTCAACGCTGCGCTTTGGTCTCTCCCTGACGATCGTGACAGAAGAAACCACCAAAACCAGACCAAGCAGCGTGTCCAGGAGCCATCGCTAGCTGATCTCCGTGGCAACCTCGACTGGGTCAAGCCTAGTGAGGAGCAGAGAGGGTGGACTTGGGACCAGTTGAGGAAGAGCTTCGACTGGGTCAAGCCCATTAAGGAGCTGAATGGCGGTAGTTGGAGACAGAGGAGCAAGAGTTGGGCGAGAACGATGGAGGCCTGGCCCACGGGGAGGAGAGACCCCCAGAAAATGTTTAGGGGGGGGCTCACGACGTCGGGGCAGCAGGAGGCCGCGATAGAGCGGTCCAGCGGGTTGGCAGAGGAGGCCGCCAGGTTACGGGAGTCACTGGTCACCAGGGGGAAGGAGGTTGTAGAGGCACGGCGAGAGGTACTGGCGTGTGTTGCCAGTCCGGTCCGGCCTGTTCCTGATCCCCACGTAGGGCCAGTGGTGTGTGTTCCCAGTACGGTCCGGCCTGTTCCTGCCACTCCCACCAAGTCAGTGGTGCGTTTCGTCAGCCCGGTCCGGCCCATTCCTGCTCCCCGCACCAAGTCAGTGGTGCGCGTCGTCAGCCCGGTCCGGCCCATTCCTGCTCCCCGCACCAAGTCAGTGGTGCGCCGTCGTCAGCCGGCGCGGCCCGTTCCTGCTCCCCGCACCAAGTCAGTGGTGCGGCGTCGTCAGCCCGGTCCGGCCCATTCCTGCTCCCCGCACCAAGTCAGTGGTGCGCGTCGTCAGCCCGGTCCGGCCCATTCCTGCTCCCCGCACCAAGTCAGGGGTGCGCCCGTCAGCCCGGTCCGGCCCATTCCTGCTCCCCGCACCAAGGCAGTGGTGCGCTTCGTCAGCCCGGCTCGGCCCGTTCCTGCTCCCCGCACCAAGTCAGGGGTGTGCTTCGTCAGCCCAGTCCGGCCTGTCCCTGCTCCACGCACCAAGCCTACGGTGTGCGTCGTCAGCCTGGTAAGGCCCATTCCTCCTCCACGCACCAGGCCAGGGGTGCGCGTCGTCAGTCCAGCACAACCCGTGCCTGGGTCATGTCCGGAGCCGGATCCGCCGCCGAGGCGGAGTGCCCACCCGGTCCCTCCCCTGTTGTGGTTGGTTGGCGCGGTCGGAGTCCGCGCCTTTGGGGGGGGGGTACTGTCACGCCCTGGCTCTGGGGACTCTCGTATGTTGAGCCAGGGTGTTTATTTTGTTTAGGTTCTAGTCGTTGTCTATCTATGTTGGCCTGAGTGACTCCCAATCAGAGGCAACGAGTGTCAGCTGGTTGTCTCTGATTGGGAGCCATATTTAACTGTCTGTCTTTCACTTTGTGTTTGTGGTTTCTTGTTCTTATTTGGTTTGTTTATGTAACCAGAGACATCACGTTTTCGTCTGTTATTTTGATCGTGTGATCATTCTAATAAATATAATGTTCGCATTCAACGCTGCGCCTTGGTCTCTCCCTGACGATCGTGACATTCACTCTATCCAATCAGAGCAGCAGGATCAATGTGCAGCCCACCCTTCTCTTTACAGACAGCCAGTTGAGTTATTTAGACCACGTAGAACCTTGCACATGACTGACTGACATGAGAACGATGCGTGCTGGCACCTGTTTATTTTATTTTTTATTACGGATAATTATAAAAAATTGTCTGTTCTTAATCATATCCAGAAAATGTCCCATATCCATTACGATAGTCATTTTGTCAGACTATTTGGCACACCCGTAGTATATACCTGTGATGAGGTGGTGTTGAAGGAGTCAGGCGTAGGAGGGTAAATCACAGAATAACAGGCTTTAATCCGCAAAATACAGCTTTACGCAGAAATGCATCGAACACACTCCAGGGCACAAAACAGGCGCACTGGAAAATACAAGGCTCACGGGAAATTCTCCCGTCGATACAAAATACACGAGCTCCACCGAGCTTCACTAAAATCTACAATAAACAATCACCCACACAGACAAGGAAGCAGAGGGAACACTTATACAATGACTAATGAGGGATAAGGACCAGGTGTGTGTGATTGAAGAAAAGAAAAATGGAGTTATGGTAAATGGATCGGCAGTAGCTAGTAAGCAGGTGACGCGGAAGGCCGAAACCTGCCCGAACAAGGAGGGGAGGCAGCCTCGGCGGAAGTCGTGACAGTACCCCCCCCCTTGACGCGCAGCTCCAGCAGCGCGCCGATCCCGACCTCGGGGACGGCCAGGAGGACGCGGAGCAGGGCGAGCCGGATGGCGACGGTGGAAATCCCGTAACATGGAGGGATCGAGGATATCCGTCATCGGGACCCAGCACCGTTCCTCCGGACCGTACCCCTCCCACTCCACGAGGTACTGAAGGCCCCCCACCCGACGCCTCGAATCCAGGATGGAATGGACAGAGTACGCCGGGGCCCCCTCGATGTCCAGAGGAGGTGGAGGGACCTCACGCACCTCAGACTCCTGAAGCGGACCAGCTACCACCGGCCTGAGGAGAGACACATGAAACGAGGGGTTAATACGGTAATCAGGGGGAAGTAATAACCTATAAGTGACCTCGTTGACTCTCCTCAGGACTTTAAACGGCCCCACAAACCGCGGGCTCAGCTTCCGGCAGGGCAGGCGGAGGGGCAGATTCCGGGTCGAGAGCCAGACCGATCCTCCGGTACAAAGACGATGGCCTCACTGCGGTGGCGGTCAGCGTTGGCCTTCTGACGACGCACGGCGCGTTGGAGGTGAACATGGGCAGCATCCCACGTCTCCTCTGCGCGCCGAAACCAGTCATCCACCGCAGGAGCCTCGGTCTGGCTCTGGTGCCACGGTGCCAGAACCGGTTGGTAACCTAGAACACACTGGAAAGGCGTTAGGTTAGTGGAGGAGTGGCGGAGAGAGTTCTGGGCATATTCTGCCCATGGCAAAAACACCGACCACTCCCCCTGCCGGTCCTAGCAGTAGGACCGCAGGAACCTACCCACGTCCTGATTTACCCGTTCCACCTGCCCATTACTCTCGGGGTGGAACCCAGAGGTCAGGCTGACCGAGACCCCCAGACGTTCCATGAACGCCTTCCAGACTTGGACATGAACTGGGGACCTCGGTCAGACACTATATCCTCTGGTACCCCGTAGTGCCGGAAGACATGTGTAAACAGGGCCTCCGCAGTTTGCAGAGCCGTGGGGAGACCGGGCAGAGGAAGGAGGCGGCAAGCTTTAGAAAAGCGGTCCACAACGATCAGGGTGGGGGTGTTAGCTTGGGAGAGGGGAAGATCAGTTAGAAAATCAACACTTAGGTGAGACCATTTTCGTTGTGGAACTGGTAAAAGTTATAACTTACCAGCTGGGAGGTGCCTAGGTGCCTTAATCTGGGCGCACACTGAGCAGGAGGAGACATACACCCTCACGTCCTTAGCCAAGGTAGGCCACCAATATTTTCCGGTCAGGCAGCGCACTGTACGGCCGATAAAGCTGAACGCCGAAACCTGCCCGAACAAGGAGGGGAGGCAGCCTCGACGGAAGTCGTGACAATGCCACTGTACTCAAAGTTTTGTCTTTTCCACACTGATATATTGAGACGAATGAAATACTGCAAGTTTTATGGAAAACTGCACTTTTCTACCTCATGCTAGGTAGCAGAAGCCACTCAGCCATATTGGAATGGCAGTGTCAACCAATCAGCTCCGTTGTTGTTCAACGCTACGTGCCATTCCATAATGGCTGCTGTGGCTACTGGTAGCTAGCATGAGGACGAAAAGGGACGTTTTCTGGGAAAACTAGCAGTATTTCAATCTTCTCGATGGAGCAATGTGGATAAAGGTAACATTTGGAGTACAGTGGCATATCCCATCACTGCACTGAGGTACATTTTCTGATCAATATCTGCCGCCGGCTCCACGGTGTCTTGATGTAACCATGATTGCATTCTGACCTCAGTGCAGCTAGTGTAAACAAGGGCAGCTGTACTCTGTATCTTCTGGCAAAGAGAAACAATACAGTATCAATTCTCCATATTGCATACCCTCTTTGAGATTACTTAATTCCTGAAACGCCCTCTTTGCGGAGACAACAAATGAGATTCTCATCTCATTCACCACAACAGTAAAAGGGGCAGCTTCTTGCGGCCAACCAGTAGGAACAGGTTTTGTGTTGAGCAGACGCAAAACAGGTACCAGATCAGCTGCTTCTACCATACACGCATTCCCCCACATGGCCCACAAGCCTTATAGCTTGTCCAGAGACAGTATCTAATTAACAATACTGGATGTGATTTCTGTATGAATAATACTCATAGCGTTGGTGACAAGTTATATCCCCTTTTCTTTTTTACTTTTACAATGAATGTTAAAGAGGCTTTTTAGGTTGTTTTAGAGGCTAATGGTTCACTATGGCATACCAGTCTTTAACCAAATGCAAGGTAAAAAAACTGGTGATGCTGCAGTTTTAAAAGCCTACTATAGTGTCTCTTCAACGTGAAAGTGAAAGTGTTTCTGATAAAACCATCTCTCCTCCCCTTTACCCTCAAACTGTGTATTTCATTTTCCTCTGGGCATCGAAGACGGTAGTCAGATTGTCTTTCAGTAGTCATCTTCCAAAGAAATTCACACGGCATTATGGTTCAGTAAGTACATTTTCCTCTTTACATTTAGCACTAACTTACACATGATAGAGTTAAAGGCGGATCTGATCTGTGTATTGTTTGTTCAATTGATATCCGGACTCTAACAATGAAGACAGATAATCATTTCTGAATTGATAGGCACACAGAATAAGTCATGGCATCATTGAATGCATTTACACAGGCATTCCAATACTAATCTTTTTCCCACTAATTGGTCTTTTGAACAATCACATCAGCTCTTTTGTCAATAATTGGTCAAAACTTCAGAATTGGCCTGTGTAAATGCAGCCATTATGTTGCAGATTAGTTGTTCTTAGGGGTGCACCTGTCTAAACTCATGCATTGCTCAATGTTCATCCTTCATTGAGTTATCTTTATTAACACTACTTTGTGTTTAAGTAAAGTTGATGTGGTATGTATAGGCTACTGGTGCAGACATGAAAATAGAATGGGTTTTATGATGCTAATTATATGGGTGTATAATATGAACAATTAACTTTCACTTTCTTGTTTCCAGTAGATCACGTGGTCAAATAAAGGCAAGAGGGTTCCAAGTAGGGAGGTGGGTGGGAGACCGCATAGCTTATCTCAGAAGGATCTGTCATAATCAGAATGAAAGTGAAAGATTACTTGAAATATTTACATTGTCTGCACACTGGTTGTTATATTATATATATATTTACATTAACATTTTAGTCATTTAGCAGACACTCTTATCCAGAGCGACTTACAGTTAATCGAACCCACAACCCTGGCGTTGCAAACACCATGCTCTACCAACTGAGCTACATCCCTGCCGGCCATTCCCTCCCCTACCCTGGACGACGCTGGGCCAATTGTGCGCCGCCCCATGGGTCTCCCGGTCGCGGCCGGCTACGACAGAGCCTGGATTCGAACCAGGATCTCTAGTGGCACAGCTAGCACTGCGATGCAGTGCCTTAGACCACTGTGCCACAGTAAGATATGTATTTTATTGTCTGTTACATGATTAATAATTATATTTTCCCTGTTCACTCCCCTTACAGATCCACAATGGAACACGGAGGTAATTATTTTAACAGGACACAGGCCTTCCACTTATTTAAATAATGTTTAAGGCCAGATCTTAGGTTAGGCTTATATCTGTCTGGGCGGTGATCTAAACCAAAACATTTCTACTTTTAGTTTTAGGGTCAATACTTGACTTTTCTCTTTTTTGTCCATTACAAAACAGAGGTGCCAAGGTTGATTAAATACTACACCATCACCACTGGCAATACTATGGGTTCTCATATCCAGTTTACGAGACAACTTGGAGGAGGCTTCACTGAAGTGATGTCACCAGAGCAGAGTGATGTCATCATGGCTTTCTGTCCCATTGTCTCTCGTGCTGGTACTGATATTGAGGCAGCACTGCAGCAGATTCCAGGTAGCCAACCCCCAAAGTATCCTCAAACTATATTACTGTCTCTTCTATATATTCTATCTCCACATCAGTGTTGATCTAGATAGAACATGTATCAAGAGGCTAATGACATTAATAAATGCTTTGTTTGTCCCTCATTCCTTTGACAGATGATAAACATGTCATTCTGGTAGTCCTGCATCACTTTTTTAATCCGGAGTGCACTGTACCTGACAGCAGCCGACTAGTGACCAGAGGTGATATAAAACTCACAGTGGACTGTCTGTTCCATGAGAGTCAGGGAGGGCTACTGAACTGTCCTCGCAACAAAGCAGCAGTTGGTAACATTCTGATCCAGCTGAACATGAAGCCAAAGGTAGTTCACCCATGTTGTATGTGTATATTCGTCATTCATTCATGATCATTCATGAATTGGACACACAAACCAAACACATTTGGTTAGCAAAATGAGTTCATGCAAAAGCAGATATTTTAATTTAAGGGTCCAAGAGTGTAAATAATGTTTTTTCATTTAAATATTAGTATTTGTTATTTGTAATCAAAGTATATAGAACTACTTTATTCAGTGTATTGAAATACTGTATTCATAGGTGACAGATGTCGTCATGGACATCCCTGATCACAGGAACAGGCCAGTATGTATATTTTCATTTTAGGAGTTGCCACTTAACTCAACAGCTGACAAAATACCCAACAATTGTATACCACTATATGATGTCATATAGAGCTTTTATACAAAGTTTATATACATTTTGTATGTAATTTGCAATCTTTCTCTCTGCTGCAGCGCACATTTCTTGGAGGTAAGTACCAGCTATAAATCATACATTAATATGATATGTATGTACAATATCTACATTCACTTGTCATTTAAGAAAACTGCTATTGGGGGATCAATGTTGATGCCTGTAAGAAAAACTGACTGTAAACAGATCATGTGGAAGCAGTGTTTGACTTCAGTTGCAAAACCACATCCACCACTTTCTGATTTCAAAAACCATTATGAAGGAAGTGCCTCCTGTCTCGTTTCAAAGAGATAGCTCATCTTGATAACTGGATTGCCTCATTTCCAAATAAGCATAATGGATTACAGTGTATTTTTCCCCTTGAACTACTTTTGATGTAATGCAATTAAAAATATAAAGCATTCTATCTAGATAGTGTGAATTATTTCTACATTTGCTTCATATTTTCTGTATCTCTATAGGGATGTCAGGGATGGTGAGATTCTTCATATTTGTGTATGGCAATACCTTGGGTGCTCATGTGGATTTGACAAGACATCTCGTCATCAGAGGAGGCTGTACTGAAGTGATGTCACTAGAAGAGAGTGATGTCGTCATGGCTTTTTGTCCCATCGTCTCTCGTGCTGGTACTGATATTGAGGCAGCACTGCAGCAGATTCCAGGTAATTTAGTCAGGGCAGAATCAATCCCTCCAAAATGAATGGGAAAATAGGCAAACAAAATAAAATGGTAATGAGGTGATGTGTATTTTGTTTTCTTTTTGACAGCTGGTAAACCTGTCATTCTGGTAGTGCTGCATCACACCTTCATCCCAGACTACACCGTACCTGAGAGCAGCAGACTAGTGACCAGAGGTGATGTAAAACTTACAGTGGACTGTCTCTTCCATGAGAGCAAGGGACTATTGGAGTGTCATCGCAATGAAGCAGCAGTCAAAGAGATACTGAGGAAGCTTAATATACATCCTGAGGTATTTACTCATCACCACCATTTTGAATTTCACTTTGTTAATGATGTACTATGAGAACTAAAGATAACATTTTAATCTTTCTTTCTTTTACAGACTGAATCTGGATCTGCAGTCAGTCGTTGTAAGTCCACCATTAATTCAAACTAAATTCTACAACATAACACTTTATTTATAACTAATAACTATATAATCCATATACATAGTTGTTGGTAATTATGACACGTTTTTATACAGAGGTTATTTTGTTTGCATTTCAGAAACATTGACTCTTGTGATAATTGTACTTTACTGTAGCTAACTAACATTTACTACCATCTTACAGGTCGCCAGACACCACCATTTGCATTTGCTGTTGGTCTTATTTTTCTTGTTCTTTTGTGTTTGACTATATTTTTTAGTGTTTCTAGCTAGAAACAATGAGGTTTATCAAAATAACCTAATGGAAATAGAGCAAGTAGTTCTAAACTGCAATAGAGGAATAAACTGTAGAAATTACATAGACAACACAGATAGACTGACTTAATTGTACATTAAAAGTAATGAATAAAGCCTAATAAAGCACCTACTCTACCTAGCTCTATCTATCAGGATAGTGTGTTAGTTTAAGATGGCACGATGCTCATGTAATATTGTAGGCCTACTCTGATTGTATATTCTGTGTTGTCACTTTATTCTGCTTCGACTGCCCTTCTTTTAAATATTAAAGTCATTGAATTTCAGTTGCTATATGAGTGTGAGTCATTGATGAAGCACAAATAGTCATCATTACACTTTGACATTAAAAACATGACACCTGTATTGGGGTAGGTGTGATGCTGCGTTGTTAACCAAGTGGGAAGGTGGTATTTACCAGTTGTGAAGTCGTAAATACCAGTTTGCACTTGTTGAGAAACGCTAATTGGCTAATGGCCAACAAGCTGTGTCAACCATAAACTAAAACTACAGCTATCCACAGCCGCTGGAAGTAGGGGTGCTGGGGGTGCTGCAGCCCCCACTGAAAAATCAGAATAAAAAAATATATATTTAGCATTTTAAACAATTGCCCCCACCCCCAAACTACTTCCCGTGGCTATGCAGCTATCATGTTCATAGATTATATATAAAAAACAATGTTTTGTTGTTGGATTTAACTGCCGAAAATGCTGTTATCGAGGTAATTTCCTTAGTAGGTGACGTCAGAGGTCAGCATGTGGGAGAACACAGCCCTTAGCTGTGGTATATTGGCCATATCACAAACCCCTAAGGTGCCTTATTGCTATTATAAACTGGTTACCAACGTAATTAGAGCAGTAAAAATAAATGTTTTGTCATATCCGTGGTATATGGTCTGATATACCACGGCTGTCAGCCAATCAGCATTCAGGGCTCAAACAACCCAGTTTATAATTACATTTACATTTACGTCATTTAGCAGACGCTCTTATCCAGAGGGACTTACAAATTGGTGCATTCACCTTATAGCCAGTGGGATAACCACTTTACAATATGTTTTTTTTTTTTCTTCTTTCTTTGGGGTGGGATAAGGGGGAGTAGAAGGATTACTTCATCCTATCCCAGGTATTCCTTAAAGAGGTGGGGTTTCAAGTGTCTCCGGAAGGTGGTGAGTGACTCCGCTGTCCTGGCGTCGTGAGGGAGCTTGTTCCACCATTGGGGTGCCAGAGCAGCGAACAGTTTTGAATGGGCTGAGCGGGAACTGTGCTTCCGCAGAGGTAGGGGGGCCAGCAGGCCAGAGGTGGATGAACGCCATACCCTCGTTTGGGTTTAGGGACTGATCAGAGCCTGAAGGTACGGAGGTGCCGTTCCCCTCACAGCTCCGTAGGCAAGCACCATGGTCTTGTAGCAGATGCGAGCTTCAACTGGAAGCCAGTGGAGTGTGCAGAGGAGCGGGGTGACGTGAGAGAACTTGGGAAGGTTGAACACCAGACTGGCTGCGGCATTCTGGATGAGTTGTAGGGGTTTAATGGCACAGGCAGGGAGCCCAGCCAACAGCGAGTTGCAGTAATCCAGACGGGAGATGACAAGTTCCTGGATTAGGACCTGTGCCGCTTCCTGTGTAAGGCAGGGTCGTACTCTCCGAATGTTGTAGAGCATGAACCTACAGGATCGGGTCACCGCCTTGATGTTAGTGGAGAATGACAGGGTGTTGTCCAGGGTCACGCCAAGGCTCTTCGCACTCTGGGAGGAGGACACAACGGAGTTGTCAACCGTGATGGCGAGATCATGGAACGGGCAGTCCTTCCCTGGGAGGAAGAGCAGCTCCGTCTTGCCGAGGTTCAGCTTGAGGTGGTGATCCGTCATCCACACTGATATGTCTGCCAGACATGTAGAGATGCGATTCGCCACCTGGTTATCAGAAGGGGGAAAGGAGAAGATTAGTTGTGTGTCGTCTGTGTAGCAATGACAGGAGAGGCCATGTGAGGATATGACAGAGCCAAGTGACTTGGTGTATAGCGAGAATAGGAGAGGGCCTAGAACTAAGCCCTGGGGGACACCAGTGGTGAGAGCACGTGGTGCGTAGACAGATTCTCGCCACGCCACTTGGTAGGAGCGACCGGTCAGGTAGGACGCAATCCAAGAGTGAGCCGCGCCGGAGATGCCCAACTTGGAGAGGGTGGAGAGGAGGATCTGATGGTTCACAGTATCAAAGGCAGCAGACAGGTCTAGAAGGACAAGAGCAGAGGAGAGAGAGTTAGCTTTAGCAGTGCGGAGAGCCTCCGTGACACAGAGAAGAGCAGTCTCAGTTGAATGACCAGTCTTGAAACCTGACTGGTTTGGATCAAGAAGGTCATTCTGAGAGAGATAGCAAGACAGTTGGCTAAAGACGGCACGCTCATGAGTTTTGGAGAGAAAAGAAAGAAGGGATACTGGTCTGTAGTTGTTGACATCGGAGGGATCGAGTGTAGGTTTTTTGAGAAAGGGTGCAACTCTCGCTCTCTTGAAGACGGAAGGGACATAGCCAGCGGTCAAGGATGAGTTGATGAGCAAGGTGAGGTAAGGGAGAAGGTCACCGGAGATGGTCTGGAGAAGAGAGGAGGGGATAGGGTCAAGCGGGCAGGTTATTGGGCGGCCGGCCGTCACAAGTCGCAAGATTTCATCTGGAGAGAGAGGGGAGAAAGAAGTCAAAGCATAGGGTAGGGCAGTGTGAGCAGGACCAGCAGTGTCATTTGACTTAACAAACGAGGATCGGATGTCGTCAACCTTCTTTTCAAAATGGTTGACGAAGTCATCCACAGAGAGGGAGGAGGGGGGAAGGGGAGGAGGATTCAGCAGGGAGGAGAAGGTGGCAAAGAGCTTCCCTAGGGTTAGAGGCAGATGCTTGGAATTTAGAGTGGTAGAAAGTGGCTTTAGCAGCAGAAACAGAGGAAGAAAATGTAGAGAGGAGGGAGTGAAAAGATGCCAGGTCCGCAGGGGAGTCTAGTTTTCCTCCATTTCCGCTCGGCTGCCCGGAGCCCCTTTTCTGTGAGCTCGCAATGAGTCGTCAAGCCACGGAGCATGAGGGGAGGACCGAGCCGGCCGGGAGGATAGGGGACATAGAGATTCAAAGGATGCAGAAGGGAGGAGAGGAGGGTTGAGGAGGCAGAATCAGGAGATTGGAGGGAGAAGGATTGAGCAGAGGGAAGAGATGATAGGATGGAAGAGGAGAGAGTAGCGGGAGAGAGAGAGTGAAGGTTGCGACGGCGCATTACCATCTGAGTAGGGGCAGAGTGAGTAGTGTTGGAGGAGAGCGAGAGAGAAAAGGATACAAAGTAGTGGTCGGAGACATGGAGGGGAGTTGCAGTGAGAATAGTAGAAGAACAGCATCTAGTAAAGATGAGGTCAAGCGTGTTGCCTGCCTTGTGAGTAGGGGGGGACGGTGAGAGGGTGAGGTCAAAAGAGGAGAGGAGTGGAAAGAAGGAGGCATAGAGAAATGAGTCAAAGGTAGACGTAGGGAGGTTAAAGTCACCCAGAACTGTGAGGGGTGAGCCATCCTCAGGAAAGGAACTTATCAAGGCGTCAAGCTCATTGATGAACTCTCCAAGGGAACCTGGAGGGCGATAAATGACAAGGATGTTAAGCTTGAATGGGCTAGTGACTGTGACAGCATGGAATTCAAATGAGGAGATAGACGGATGGGTCAGGGGGAAAAGAGAGAATGTCCACTTGGGAGAAATTAGGATTCCTGTGCCACCACCCCGCTGACCAGATGCTCTCGGGGTTTTCGAGAACACATGGTCAGACGAGGAGAGAGCAGTATGAGTGTGTTTAACTGTGGGCTGTCTGTATACAAAAGTAATTGTCTTGATTTGGTGTTATTGTTTAGGTAATGAAACTATGCATAGCCAGCAATGTGCCACAATGTTTCATAAGTTATTACATTTCCACAATAGAACAACAACAGTGCTTATTTGCAGCGCTGCGGAAAGCCAACACAATAAATATATTGGCTACAGTATTCCAGTAGCTGTAGCCTAAGTATGGGTAGCTGTAGCCTAATATGGCGACCGGAGGAGTGGGTGTATGGAAAGCAAATAAGCTAATTGGGAAGATTTGTTGCCACTGATTGCGTTGCTGATTGGGCTGCAAGATGAGTCGATAAGCCTGACACCAGTGCTCCCGTTTCCACTAGATATCACAGCCACAAAGTCAAAATGCCTGCCGACTTCCTACTTGGTATCAGGGTCGTGTAGCTATTTCAAGTAGGATAGCAGCCTACACAAGAAATAACTAATATTGAAAACCATAGATGTCACCTTGATACATACATACAGTCTACTACTCAATGGGGAGGGCATGTACAGCAACAACACTGGGACACAGTGCCTTTCGCTCCCGCTTGGCAAGCACTACTGTTCGGCAACAGCGTGGAAAGTAGCTACCTAGTCGTCAAGATAAGGGTGACAATCACCGTAAGCACACGCATACAACGCATGAAGCAACAGTACACCCATCATCAGTACTTTTATTTGAAAAATAAACAATTGTCAGTTTTACAACTGAAAATGTACAATTATTTGTTTAAAACTAACAGTGAAATACGACACAGACTCATCCTCTGGCTTCAAAACAGAAGTCCAATGAACGGTAGTTGCGTGGTAAGAAACTGCAGAAAAAAAACACAGCTTAATCAAAACCATCTAACCTTCGACACACACATTCCTTTCGATACACCCACTCCTTTCCACACGCCCACTATTTCCCTTTCTACACACCCACTCCTTTCCACACGCCCACTGCTTTCATTTAAACACACCCACTTGCCCATACTCCGGTCGCCATATTGGGCTGCAGCTACCCCTTTCTCGTTCTCTGAGATCATTCACTCTTGACAGTAATTAAATAAACGTCATCTGGCTACCACCATAGAGGTACTATATTTAGGTCTACCACCTCTTCACTCCCTCTGTCAAGGGGTGCTGAAGGTGGGTGTGGTGCAGGAATCAAGCGCAGGATGCAGAAGCTCAGTCCAAAAGACTTTAGTGAAATATTCACGTAGTAAATGAGCACAATAAGCCCGGAGGCGAAATAACGGCGCACACAGGCGTCAAACAAACGGCGCACTAACATGTGCGAAAACCTCTCCAAACACTGGAGGGAAGTACGTAGCTCAAACACCAAAACAGAAGAGCAATCACCCACAAACACAGACACACACAACGAGAACTAAATAGGACACTAACGAGGACTAACTAGACACAGGTGTACAACATCAAGACAAAACCAAACGAACATGAAACATAGATCGGTGGCAGCTAGTACTCCGGGGACGACGACCGCCGAAGCCTGCCCGAACCAGGAGGAGGAGCAGCCTCGGCCGAAACCGTGACAGAACCCCCCCCTTGACGCGCGGCTCCAGCCGTGCGCCGACCCCGGCCTCGGGGACGACCAGGAGGACGCGGAGCAGGGCGCGCGGGATGGTCCCGGTGGAACTCCGACAGGAGAGATGGGTCTAGGATGTCCCTCCGCGGCACCCAGCACCGCTCCTCCGGGCCGTACCCCTCCCACTCCACGAGATACTGGAGACCCCCCATCCGGCGTCTTGAGTCCAAGATGGATCGAACGGTGTACGCCGGAGCCCCCTCGATGTCCAGTGGGGGCGGAGGAGTCTCTCCTATCTCACCCTCCTGGAGTGGACCAGCTACCACCGGCCTGAGAAGAGACACATGGAACGAGGGGTTAATTATAATTCTTATATATATAATTCTTATATTCAACAGGTAGATGTAACCTATAACACACCTTGTTCAATCTTCTCAGGACTTTAAAAGGCCCCACAAACCGCCGACCCAGCTTCCGGCAGGGCAGGCGGAGGGGTAGGTTTCTGGTAGAGAGCCAGACTCGATCTCCGGCCCCTCACTGCGGTGGAGATCGGCGCTCGCCTTGTGACGACGGATGGCCCGCTGCAGGTGGACGTGGGCAGCGTTCCACGTCTCCTCCGAGCGCCTCATCCAATCATCCACCGCAGGGGCCTCGATCTGGCTCTGCTGCCAAGGTGCCAGAACCGGCTGGTAACCTAACACACATTGGAAGGGGGTTAGGTTGGTAAAGGAGTGGCGGAGAGAGTTCTGGGCCATCTCGGCCCAGGGAATGTACCGAGCCCACTCCTCAGGCCGGTCCTGGCAATACGACCTCAGAAACCTACCCACATCCTGGTTGACACGTTCTACCTGCCCGTTACTCTCCGGTTGGTTCCCTGAGGTAAGGCTAACCGAGACCCCCAAACGCTCTCCATACTCGGGAGGCAAACTGGGGGCCTCGATCAGACACTATATCCTCGGGTACCCCGTAATGCCGGAAGACGTGGGTAAATAGGGCCTCTGCGGTTTGTAGGGCAGTAGGCAGACCCGACATAGGGAGAAGACGACAGGCCTTAGAGAACCGGTCCACAACGACCAGGATGGTGGTATTCCCCTGAGAGAGGGGAAGGTCTGTCACAAAATCCACCGAGAGGTGGGACCATGGTCGTTGTGGAACGGGCAGGGGTTGTAACTTACCCCTGGGCAGGTGTCTGGGCGCCTTACACTGGGCGCACACCGAGCAGGAGGAGACATAAACCCTCACATCCCTGGCTAACGTGGGCCACCAGTATTTAGTGCTAAGACAATGCACTGTCCGGCCAATACCCGGATGTCCAGAGGAGGGTGACATGTGAGCCCAGTAAATGAGTCGATCCCGAATCTCGAGCGGAACGTACTTCCGACCCTCAGGACACTGTGGTGGGCTGGGGTCGGTACGCAACGCTCGCTCGATCTCGGCATCGACCTCCCACACCACCGGTGCCACAAGACAAGACTCCGGTAGTATGGGAGTAGGGTCAACGGACCTCTCCTCCGTGTCATACCGCCGGGACAGCGCATCTGCCTTACAATTCTGGGACCCAGGGATGTACGTGATTTTAAATACGAACCTGGTGAGAAACATACTCCATCGAGCCTGGCGAGGGTTCAGTCTCCTCGCTGCCCGGATGTACTCCAGGTTCCGATGGTCAGTCAAAATGAGGAAAGGGTGTTGAGCCCCCTCAAGCCAATGCCTCCACACCTTAAGGGCCTGAACTACAGCTAACAGCTCCCTGTCCCCGACGTCATAATTACGCTCCGCCGGGCTGAGCTTTTTTGAGTAAAAAGCACAGGGGCGGAGTTTAGGTGGCGTGCCGGACCGTTGAGAGAGAACGGCCCCTATACCAGCCTCAGACGCGTCCACCTCAACCTGAAAGGGTAATGCGGGATCCGGGTTGCGCCAGCACCGGAGCCGACGTAAACAGGTCCTTCAGTCTCCTAAAGGCCCTGTCCGCATCAGCTGACCACTGCAGGCGCACCGGACCCCCTTTCAGAAGGGACGTGATGGGAGCTGCCACCTGTCCAAAACCCCCGGATAAACCTCCGGTAGTAATTCGCAAAGCCCAAGAACTGCTGCACCTCTTTGACAGTGGTTGGGGTTTGCCAATTACGCACAGCGGACACACGATCCACCTCCATTCTCACCCCCTGACGTGGACAACCGATAACCCAAAAAAGGAGACCGACTCCTGGAAAAACAGACATTTCTCTGCCTTGACATATAGGTCGTGCTCCAACAGCCTCCTCAATACACGACGCACCAGGGTTATATGCTCGGCTCGGGTAGACGAGTACACCAGAATGTCATCAATGTACACGACCACCCCTTGCCCCTGCATATCCCGGAAAATGTCATCTATGAAGGATTGGAAGACTGATGGAGCATTCATCAACCCATATGGCATGACGAGATACTCGAAATGACCTGACGTGGTACTAAACGCGGTTTTCCATTCGTCGCCCTCCCTAATGCGCACCAAGTTATACGCGCTCCTGAGATCCAGTTTTGTGAAAAACCGTGCTCCATGCAATGACTCCGTCATGGTCGCAATCAGAGGGAGTGGATAACTGTATTTCACAGTAATCTGATTGAGACCACGGTAATCAATGCACGGGCGCAACCCTCCATCTTTTTTCTTCACAAAAAAGAAGCTCGAGGAGGCGGGAGAAGTGGAGGGCCGAATGTATCCCTGTCTCAAAGATTCGGCTATGTAAGTCTCCATAGCTTTTCTCTCCTCTTGAGACAAAGGATACACGTGGCTCCGTGGGAGCGCTGCTCCTGCCTGGAGATCAATCACACAATCCCCCTGTCTATGAGGAGGCAACTGCGTCGCCCTAGTTTTACTAAACACGAGAGCTAAATCCCCATATTCAGGCGGAATGTGCAGTGCGGGCACTTGGTTTGGACTTTCCACCGAAGTCGCCCCCACGGAAACACCCAGACATCGCCCCTCGCACTGAGCAGACCACCCATCGAGAGCCCTCTGTTGCCACGAAATAGCAGGGTTATGGGTGCTTAACCAGGGAATCCCCAGCACCACTGGGTACGCAGGAGAGTCGATCAGATACAGCTGTATAGTCTCTTCATGACCCCCCTGCGCACACATCCTAAGTGTTGCTGTGATCTCCCTAATCAACCCCGACCCCAACGGGCGGCTATCTTAGGCATGAACGGGAAAAGGTTTGTCAACAGGTAGGAGAGGGATCCCTAAATCTAAACAAAACTTTAGATCAACAAAATTCCCAGCTGCGCCTGAATCTACTTGCGCCTTATGCTGGGAATGAGGTGCAACCTGTGGAAAACAAACAGGTATACAAAAGTGCGCAACAGAGAGCTCTGGGTAAGTGGGGCGTCTACTCACCTGGGAGGGCTCCCTAGTGCGTGGCCTGTTGTCTTCTCCCCCGGAGAACCCTCCCCAGCACCTGGCTGCACTGTGCCCTCCACGACCGCACTTGGTGCAGGAGACAGGCCCCCTCGGGCTCCTCCTCCTCCTTTCTCTAGCACCGGCACCCCCGAGCTCCATAGGGCTCGGCTCGGAGGTGCCGGAGGGCGGAATGGACGGACCCCCCTCGGGACGTCCACGGGTGGCCAGCAGGGTGTCCAGACGGATGGACATATCGACCAACTGGTCGAAGGTGATATTGGTATCCCTGCAGGCCAACTCACGTTGAACGTCCTCCCGTAGGCTACATCGAAAATGGTCGATGAGGGCCCGTTCATTCCACCCTGCGTCCGCCGCTAGAGTCCGGAACTCCAGCGCAAACGCCTGTGCGCTCCTCCTCCCCTGTCTCAGGTGGACTAGATGCTCCCCCGTCGCTTTGCCCTCAGGTGGATGGTCGAACACGGCCTTGAAGCGACGGGAGAACTCGGCGTAGGAGATGGTGGTGGCGTCCATCTTCCTCCACTCGGCGTTGGCCCATTCCAACGCCTTGCCCGTGAGACAGGAGATGAGGGCGGAAACGCTCTCGTATCCCGAGGGCACCGGGTGTACAGTGGCCAGGTAGAGCTCCACCTGCAGGAGGAACCCCTGACACCCGGCAGCTGTTCCGTCATACGCCCTCGGGAGCGAGAGCCGAATCCCCCTGGGTTCCGGACCTGGGACTGGTGGACCGGCCGATGGGGTTGGCAGGGTAGGTGGAGGTGTGGGTACCCCTCTGGCCTCCCATCGGTGCAGGGTGTTGATGACGTCCTGTAGAGCGGTCCCCAGTTGTCATGTCTGGTCATCCTGGCCGCGGACATGCTCCTCGAGCGACTCAGGCGTGACTGTTGATCCTGCTGATTCCATTCAATTGGTGTGTGATTCTGTCAAGGGGTGCTGAAGGTGGGTGTGGTGCAGGAATCAAGCGCAGGACGCAGAAGCTCAGTCCAAAAGACTTTAGTGAAATATTCACGTAGTAAATGAGCACAATAAGCCCGGAGGCGAAATAACGGCGCACACAGGCATCAAACAAACGGCGCACTAACATGTGCGAAAACCTCTCCAAACACTGGAGGGAAGTACGTAGCTCAAACACCAAAACAGAAGAGCAATCACCCACAAACACAGACACACACAACGAGAACTAAATAGGACACTAACGAGGACTAACTAGACACAGGTGTACAACATCAAGACAAAACCAAACGAACATGAAACATAGATCGGTGGCAGCTAGTACTCCGGGGACGACGACCGCCGAAGCCTTCCCGAACCAGGAGGAGGAGCAGCCTCGGCCGAAACCGTGACACCCTCTTTACACTGTTATTTTTGTTGCCGGTGGAAATCCTACAAACATCCAAAAACTCATCCCTCATTCATTGAATTGTTCCATGCATTAAAAAGGAGTTTGTCGTAGAATTAGAAATAAATGGATTCCTATTAGATAAGATATTGCTTTCTATTGATGATAGCAGGCCTAATAGTGAAGGTGAAAGATTCTCATTGGAAACAGTCACATAGGTTGTTATATAACAAATACTTTATTTCTATTTGTTTAGTTTACCTACAGAACCACAATGGAACATACAGGTAATTTTCAATAATACTGTACATAATGTCTTTTGAATAATTTTGTCATTTATACTACTACAGTCACCTCCCAAATTATTGGCACCTTTGATAAACATGATCAAAAAAGACTGTATAAAATAAATAACACAAATACTGAGCTACAGTGGGGGAAAAAAAGTATTTAGTCAGCCACCAATTGTGCAAGTTCTCCCACTTAAAAAGATGAGAGAGGCCTGTAATTTTCATCATAGGTACACGTCAACTATGACAGACAAAATGAGAAAAAGAAATCCAGAAAATCACATTGTAGGATTTTTAATGAATATATTTGCAAATTATGGTGGAAAATAACTATTTGGTCAATAACAAAAGTTTCTCAATACTTTGTTATATACCCTTTGTTGGCAATGACACAGGTCAAACGTTTTCTGTAAGTCTTCACAAGGTTTTCACACACTGTTGCTGGTATTTTGGCCCATTCCTCCATGCAGATCTCCTCTAGAGCAGTGATGTTTTGGGGCTGTCGCTGGGCAACACGGACTTTCAACTCCCTCCAAAGATTTTCTATGGGGTTGAGATCTGGAGACTGGCTAGGCCACTCCAGGACCTTGAAATGCTTCTTACGAAGCCACTCCTTCGTTGCCCGGGCGGTGTGTTTGGGATCATTGTCATGCTGAAAGACCCAGCCACGTTTCATCTTCAATGCCCTTGCTGATGGAAGGAGGTTTTCACTCAAAATCTCACGATACATGGCCCCATTCATTATTTCCTTTACACGGAACAGTCGTCCTGGTCCCTTTGCAGAAAAACAGCCCCAAAGCATGATGTTTCCACCCCCATGCTTCACAGTAGGTATGGTGTTCTTTGGATGCAACTCAGCATTCTTTGTCCTCCAAACACGACGAGTTGAGTTTTTACCAAAAAGTTATATTTTGGTTTCATCTGACCATATGACATTCTCCCAATCCTCTTCTGGATCATCCAAATGCACTCTAGCAAACTTCAGACGGGCCTGGACATGTACTGGCTTAAGCAGGGGGACACGTCTGGCACTGCAGGATTTGAGTCCCTGGCGGCGTAGTGTGTTACTGATGGTAGGGTTTGTTACTTGGGTCCCAGCTCTCTGCAGGTCATTCACTAGGTCCCCCCGTGTGGTTCTGGGATTTTTGCTCACCGTTCTTGTGATCATTTTGACCCCACGGGGTGAGATCTTGCGTGGAGCCCCAGATCGAGGGAGATTATCAGTGGTCTTGTATGTCTTTCATTTCCTAATAATTGCTCCCACATTTGATTTCTTTAAACCAAGCTGCTTACCTATTGCAGATTCAGTCTTCCCAGCCTGGTGCAGGTCTACAATTTTGTTTCTGGTGTCCTTTGACAGCTCTTTGGTCTTGGCCATAGTGGAGTTTGGAGTGTGACTGTTTGAGGTTGTGGACAGGTGTCTTTTATACTGATAACAAGTTCAAACAGGTGCCATTAATACAGGTAACGAGTGGAGGACAGAGGAGCCTCTTAAAGAAGAAGTTACAGGTCTGTGAGTGCCAGAAATCTTGCTTGTTTGTAGGTGACCAAATACTTATTTTCCACCATAATTTGCAAATAAATTCATTAAAAATCCTACAATGTGATTTTCTGGATTTTCTTTTCTCAATTTGTCTGTCATAGTTGACGTGTACCTATGATGAAAATTACAGGCCTCTCTCATCTTTTTAAGTGGGAGAACTTGCACAATTGGTGGCTGACTAAATACTTTTTTCCCCACTGTATATTGTATGGTCCAAAAAAAAGAGACAATTATTGTATTTTATACTAATACAATTGCTTAGAGAAAGAGATTTTGTTTAACAAGTAATATATATTTTTTCTCTCAAAGATGGGTGTCAAAATTGTTTGCACCCATAAAGATTATTGTACACTGAGTGTACAAAACATTAGGAACACCTGCTCTTTCAATAAACAGACTGACCAAGTGAATCCAGGTGAAAAGTATGATCCCTTATTGATGTCACATGTTAAATCTACTTCAATTAGTGTAGATGATGGGGAGGAGACACGTTAAAGAATGATTTTTAAGCCTTGAGACAATTGAGACATGGATTGTGTATGTGTGCCATTCAGAGGGTGAATGGGAAAGACAAAAGATTGAAGTGCCTTTGAACAGAGGGTATGGTAGTAGGTGCCAGGCGCACCGGTTTGAGTGTGTCATTCAGCATTACACTCTGAAGTTTGCTCAGTAAACTGACAATTTGTCAAACATTTAGTAATAGTGACAGTTAGTTATCTGGCAGTGGAACATCACTCTTTTGTTTTGGCTGCGAAGCCTTCCTCTTCCATGCACATATGACAGTGACATGCTTCCTTGTGTGTTGTGATGAAGTTGATGATTCATGATAGACCTCACCGATCAGTACTATCTGCAACATAACACAACACCAGGCCTGAATTATTCTAAGACATAGTGCATGCAATAGACATCAGCACTATCACATACTTGTCAAAAGGGCTTCAATATTATTTAGTCTGGAGATCAACATCTATTCTGGTAGTAGGACACTGTATTTTGATGTCCACATAGAATAAGAATGACGTGGTATACCAACCCATACGAACACAGGATTAGCTCGCGTGTGAATCCAAAGGCAATATGAACTCCTTGGTTCTGTTTTATTCAGTGCAGCAGTATAGTATTGTAGCCTACTCGAGCAGTTTAGCAGTATCAGTGTTTCTAGAGCCCCAGCCACCATCATTGTCCACGAATAGCTACACAAAACAGGGGAATGCTTGCCTTGCACCGATGTTGCAGCAAATCTATACTTTGGATGCTGATATACTGTGGGGAAAAAAAGTATTTAGTCAGCCACCAATTGTGCATGTTCTCCCACTTAAAAAGATGAGAGAGGCCTGTAATTTTCATCATAGGTACACGTCAACTATGACAGACAAAATGAGAAAATAAAATCCAGAAAATCACATTGTAGGATTTTTTATGAATTTATTTGCAAATTATGGTGGAAAATAAGTATTTGGTCAATAACAAAAGTTTCTCAATACTTTGTTATATACCCTTTGTTGGCAATGACACAGGTCAAACGTTTTCTGTAAGTCTTCACAAGGTTTTCACACACTGTTGCTGGTATTTTGGCCCATTCCTCCATGCAGATCTCCTCTAGAGCAGTGATGTTTTGGGGCTGTCGCTGGGCAACACGGACTTTCAACTCACTCCAAAGATCTTCTATGGGGTTGAGATCTGGAGACTGGCTAGGCCACTCCAGGACCTTGAAATGCTTCTTACGAAGCCACTCCTTCGTTGCCCGGGCGGTGTGTTTGGGATCATTGTCATGCTGAAAGACCCAGCCACGTTTCATCTTCAATGCCCTTGCTGATGGAAAGAGGTTTTCACTCAAAATCTTACGATACATGGCCCCATTCATTCTTTCCTTTACACGGATCAGTCGTCCTGGTCCCTTTGCAGAAAAACAGCCCCAAAGCATGATGTTTCCACCCCCATGCTTCACAGTAGGTATGGTGTTCTTTGGATGCAACTCAGCATTCTTTGTCCTCCAAACATGACGAGTTGAGTTTTTACCAAAAAGTTCTATTTTGGTTTCATCTGACCATATGACATTCTCCCAATCCTCTTCTGGATCATCCAAATGCACTCTAGCAAACTTCAGACGGGCCTGGACATGTACTGGCTTAAGCAGGGGGACACGTCTGGCACTGCAGGATTTGAGTCCCTGGCGGCGTAGTGTGTTACTGATGGTAGGCTTTGTTACTTGGGTCCCAGCTCTCTGCAGGTCATTCACTAGGTCCCCCCGTGTGGTTCTGGGATTTTTTCTCACCGTTTTTGTGATCATTTTGACCCCACTGGGTGAGATCCTGCGTGGAGCCACAGATCAAGGGAGATTATCAGTGGTCTTGTATGTCTTCCATTTCCTAATAATTGCTCCCACAGTTGATTTCTTCAAACCAAGCTGCTTACCTATTGCAGATTCAGTCTTCCCAGCCTGGTGCAGGTCTACAATTTTGTTTCTGGTGTCCTTTGACAGCTCTTTGGTCTTGGCCATAGTGGAGTTTGGAGTGTGACTGTTTGAGGTTGTGGACAGGTGTCTTTTATACTGATAACAAGTTCAAACAGGTGCCATTAATACAGGTAACGAGTGGAGGACAGAGGAGCCTCTTAAAGAAGAAGTTACAGGTCTGTGAGTGCCAGAAATCTTGCTTGTTTGTAGGTGACCAAATACTTATTTTCCACCATAATTTGCAAATAAATTCATAAAAAATCCTACAATGTGATTTTCTGGATTTTCTTTTCTCAATTTGTCTGTCATAGTTGACGTGTACCTATGATGAAAATTACAGGCCTCTCTCATCTTTTTAAGTGGGAGAACTTGCACAATTGGTGGCTGACTAAATACTTTTTTCCCCACTGTATATTGTATGGTCCAAAAAAAAGAGACAATTATTGTATTTTATACTAATACAATTGCTTAGAGAAAGAGATTTTGTTTAACAAGTAATATATATTTTTTCTCTCAAAGATGGGTGTCAAAATTGTTTGCACCCATAAAGATTATTGTACACTGAGTGTACAAAACATTAGGAACAACTGCTCTTTCAATAAACAGACTGACCAAGTGAATCCAGGTGAAAAGTATAATCCCTTATTGATGTCACATGTTAAATCTACTTCAATTAGTGTAGATGATGGGGAGGAGACAGGTTAAAGAATGATTTTTAAGCCTTGAGACAATTGAGACATGGATTGTGTATGTGTGCCATTCAGAGGGTGAATGGGAAAGACAAAAGATTGAAGTGCCTTTGAACAGAGGGTATGGTAGTAGGTGCCAGGCGCACCGGTTTGAGTGTGTCATTCAGCATTACACTCTGAAGTTTGCTCAGTAAACTGACAATTTGTCAAACATTTAGTAATAGTGACAGTTAGTTATCTGGCAGTGGAACATCACTCTTTTGTTTTGGCTGCGAAGCCTTCCTCTTCCATGCACATATGACAGTGACATGCTTCCTTGTGTGTTGTGATGAAGTTGATGATTCATGATAGACCTCACCCGATCAGTACTATCTGCAACATAACACAACACCAGGCCTGAATTATTCTAAGACATAGTGCATGCAATAGACATCAGCACTATCACATACTTGTCAAAAGGGCTTCAATATTATTTAGTCTGGAGATCAACATCTATTCTGGTAGTAGGACACTGTATTTTGATGTCCACATAGAATAAGAATGACGTGGTATACCAACCCATACGAACACAGAATTAGCTCGAGTGTGAATCCAAAGGCAATATGAACTCCTTGGTTCTGTTTTATTCAGTGCAGCAGTGTAGTATTGTAGCCTACTCGAGCAGTTTAGCAGTATCAGTGTTTCTAGAGCCCCAGCCTCCATCATTGTCCACGAATAGCTACACAAAACAGGGGAATGCTTGCCTTGCACCGATGTTGCAGCAAATCTATACTTTGTATGCTGATATAATGTAACCTTTCTAACCGTGCACTACACACACCCAAACAACTTGGCTATAATGTAGCCACCTACTGATTTAATGGTTTGATACACTTACATTGTGAAATGTCTACCAGTACTGTACACTTCCCTTAGCAAGGTTAGCTGCCATTCCTCCCTGTTTGAGTCCCCCTCTGTCATTTCCCCCTGACAATGATCCATATAACCAGTGTTAGCATTCGGTTATTTGAATAGAGAGACCATCAAATGGCTATGCTGATATTTTCAATATGCTACTTATGAACAATTTTGCCCAGACAAACATTGCCAGAAGATACCAACCCTACCATTTAGCTTGTTTACACTGAGCTGCACTGAGGTCAGAACGCAATCATGGTTACATTAAGAGACAGTGGAGTCGGCGTGAGACATGGGTAGGAAAACGTAGGTATGGTATATGTTAGGGGTGTGCTGACATGGCCAACTCGTATTTGTAATCGTATCCGTAAATTGACAGTTGATAGTCATATCAAATGCGATGACAGTCGTGATCGAAAAAAACGAATCTGTTTTAATATGCCTGAGTAGATGTTGGCAAAATACCTCCCTGCACATTCTCACTGCAAAAAACCTGCAGAGTAGGAGCAGCGCGCGGAGGTGTGTGTATCCTCAATTTGCAGCAGGCTGCCAAGTTTGCTGTCACTTAGTCAGAATGTGCATCAGCGCTTTCATCTTCTTTCTCTACCCTTGCCCTGCTTGTTAGATATTATGCACATTGATAGCTTGATAGCAAACGTACTCGCCATGGGATTTATCATAGTAGCAGGCAGATACAATCTAAACAGTGGAGGCTCCTCAGAGGAGGAAGGGGAGGACCATCCTCAGTGAATTAAATAAAAAGAGTGAAATATTAAAGTTAATAGTTTTAGATAAAACTATAATAAATATATTCAAAAGTCACCGAATAATTTATTAAAACATACTGTTTTGCAATTTATGTCTACAGTAGCCTCATCAGCACTCTGTAGTGTAGTACCACGGTGTAGCTGGAGGACAGCTCGCTTCTGTCCTCCTCTGGGTACATTGACTTCAATACAAAACCTAGTTGGTTGTCACCCCCTTCCATAGACTTACACAGTAATTATGACAACTTCCGGAGGACATCCTCCAACCTATCAGAGCACTTGCAGCATGAACTGACATGTTGTCCACTGAATTAAAGGATCAGAGAATGAATCTAGTACTGAAAGCATAAGCTATAGGTAGCTAGCACTGTTATGCATAAAATGTGGTGAGTAGTTGACTCAAAGAGAGAGAAAGAAAATAGTTCAACAGTTTTGAACAAATTAATTTCTTCCAAAATGAATAGAGAGATATATTTGGTTGTATTTTTTAAAACTTTCACTTAGCTAGCGAATGCAGCTAGCTAGTTTAGCCTACTCAAACACTCGGCTCAAACAGAGAGGGATGCTATGTTAGCTAGCTGGCAATGGCTATCCAACACTGGAACTCTTCCATGTCAAGGTAAGCTTTTGGTTTTATAAATGTATTGCCACCGGGGCCCGCCGGTGTAACTGCAAAATTGCTTTCTGACTGTACATTGTACTGCATGATTTTAGCGGTTTTGGCTTGGAACGTTTTTTTCCGCCTGTACACAGACACCTGATGTTTTGTGCACTGAAGTCCACAAGCAAACGGTAAAGGTCAGAGGAGGAGAGTGCGTAGATAGTTGCGAGAAGGAATTATATATACAATGAGCAAAGTGATCATGCTGTTTTTATGTGGCTGTTATGAAAGTGAACTGTGTTTGCGTGTAATCAGGGGTGCACCAACGTTGTAAACTGTTATTCATAGGCTAGGTTGTAGCAACCTCATGATGGGTACAGTGAAAATGTTAGTATCATGTTGTAGCCTAAACCTATTGACGTTACATTGAGCTGGGGAAATGGAATATGATTGACAGTCATCCAAAATGCTGCCATGCTCATAAAACAAAATAATCATCCTCCCTCATCTTAAATGGCACCGACTGCCATTAAATCTAAATGATCAGACTGAAAACATGCGAGGAAAACTGATCGGGTGAAATTGTGAAGCACGTGGCTGGAGAAATACAGCTTCACTCTATCCAATCAGAGCAGCAGGATCAATGTGCAGCCCACCCTTCTCTTTACAGACAGCCAGTTGAGTTATTTAGACCACGTAGAACCTTGCACATGACTGACTGACATGAGAACGTTTTTTTTATTTTTTATTACGGATAATTATAAAAAATTGTCTGTTCTTAATCATATCCAGACAATGTCCCATATCCATTACGATACTCATTTTGTCAGACTATTTGGCACACCCGTAGTATATACCTGTGATGAGGTGGTGTTGAAGGAGTCAGGCGTAGGAGGGTAAATCACAGAATAACAGGCTTTAATCCGCAAAATACAGCTTTACGCAGAAATGCATCAAACACACTCCAGGGCACAAAACAGGCGCACTGGAAAATACAAGGCTCACGGGAAATTCTCCCGTCGATACAAAATACACGAGCTCCACCGAGCTTCACTAAAATCTACAATAAACAATCACCCACACAGACAAGGAAGCAGAGGGAACACTTATACAATGACTAATGAGGGATAAGGACCAGGTGTGTGTGATTGAAGAAAATAAAAATGGAGTTATGGTAAATGCATCGGCAGTAGCTAGTAAGCAGGTGACGCGGAAGGCCGAAACATGCCCGAACAAGGAGGGGAGGCAGCCTCGGCGGAAGTCGTGACAGTACCCCCCCCTTGACGCGCAGCTCCAGCAGCGTGCCGATCCCGAACTCGGGGACGGCCAGGAGGACGCGGAGCAGGGCGAGCCGGATGGCGACGGTGGAAATCCCGTAACATGGAGGGATCGAGGATATCCGTCACCGGGACCCAGCACCGTTCCTCCGGACCGTACCCCTCCCACTCCACGAGGTACTGAAGGCCCCCCACCCGACGCCTCGAATCCAGGATGGAATGGACAGAGTACGCCGGAGCCCCCTCGATGTCCAGAGGAGGTGGAGGGACCTCCCGCACCTCAGACTCCTGAAGCGGACCAGCTACCACCGGCCTGAGGAGAGACACATGAAACGAGGGTTTAATACGATAATCAGGGGGAAGTAATAACCTATAAGTGACTTCGTTGACTCTCCTCAGGACTTTAAACGGCCCCACAAACCGTGGGCTCAGCTTCCGGCAGAGCAGGCGGAGGGGCAGATTCCGGGTCGAGAGCCAGACCCGATCCTCCGGTACAAAGACGATGGCCTCACTGCGGTGGCGGTCAGCATTGGCCTTCTGACGACGCACGGCGCGTTGGAGGTGAACATGGGCAGCATCCCACGTCTCCTCTGCGCGCCGAAACCAGTCATCCACCGCAGGAGCCTCGGTCTGGCTCTGGTGCCACGGTGCCAGAACCGGTTGGTAACCTAGAACACACTGGAAAGGCGTTAGGTTAGTGGAGGAGTGGCGGAGAGAGTTCTGGGCATATTCTGCCCATGGCAAGAACACCGACCACTCCCCCTGCCGGTCCTAGCAGTAGGACCGCAGGAACCTACCCACGTCCTGATTTACCCGTTCCACCTGCCCATTACTCTCGGGGTGGAACCCAGAGATCAGGCTGACCGAGACCCCCAGACGTTCCATGAACGCCTTCCAGACCTTGGACGTGAACTGGGGACCTCGGTCAGACACTATATCCTCTGGTACCCCGTAGTGCCGGAAGACATGTGTAAACAGGGCCTCCGCAGTTTGCAGAGCCGTGGGGAGACCGGGCAGAGGAAGGAGGCGGCAAGCTTTAGAAAAGCGGTCCACAACGATCAGGGTGGGGGTGTTAACTTGGGAGAGGGGAAGATCAGTTAGAAAATCAACACTTAGGTGAGACCATTTTCGTTGTGGAACTGGTAAAAGTTATAACTTACCAGCTGGGAGGTGCCTAGGTGCCTTAATCTGGGCGCACACTGAGCAGGAGGAGACATACACCCTCACGTCCTTAGCCAAGGTAGGCCACCAGTATTTTCCGGTCAGGCAGCGCACTGTACGGCCGATAAAGCTGAACGCCGAAACCTGCCCGAACAAGGAGGGGAGGCAGCCTCGACGGAAGTCGTGACAATGCCACTGTACTCAAAGTTTTGTCTTTTCCACACTGATATATTGAGACGATTGAAATACTGCAAGTTTTATGGAAAACTGCACTTTTCTACCTCATGCTAGGTAGCAGAAGCCACTCAGCCATATTGGAATGGCAGTGTCAACCAATCAGCTCCGTTGTTGTTCAACGCTACGTGCCATTCCATAATGGCTGCTGTGGCTACTGGTAGCTAGCATGAGGACGAAAAGGGACGTTTTCTGGGAAAACTAGCAGTATTTCAATCTTCTCGATGGAGCAATGTGGATAAAGGTAACATTTGGAGTACAGTGGCATATCCCATCACTGCACTGAGGTACATTTTCTGATCAATATCTGCCGCCGGCTCCACGGTGTCTTGATGTAACCATGATTGTATTCTGACCTCAGTGCAGCTAGTGTAAACAAGGGCAGCTGTACTCTGTATCTTCTGGCAAAGAGAAACAATACAGTATCAATTCTCCATATTGCATACCCTCTTTGAGATGACTTAATTCCTGAAACGCCCTCTTTGCGGAGACAACAAATGAGATTCTCATCTCATTCACCACAACAGTAAAAGGGGCAGCTTCTTGCGGCCAACCAGTAGGAACAGGTTTTGTGTTGAGGAGACGCAAAACAGGTACCAGATCAGCTGCTTCTACCATACACGCATTCCCCCACATGGCCCACAAGCCTTATAGCTTGTCCAGAGACAGTATCTAATTAACAATACTGGATGTGATTTCTGTATGAATAATACTCATAGCGTTGGTGACAAGTTATATCCCCTTTTCTTTTTTACTTTTACAATGAATGTTATAGAGGCTTTTTAGGTTGTTTTAGAGGCTAATGGTTCACTATGGCATACCAGTCTTTAACCAAATGCAAGGTAAAAAAACTGGTGATGCTGCAGTTTTAAAAGCCTACTATAGTGTCTCTTCAATGTGAAAGTGAAAGTGTTTCTGATAAAACCATCTCTCCTCCCCTTTACCCTCAAACTGTGTATTTCATTTTCCTCTGGGCATCGAAGACGGTAGTCAGATTGTCTTTCAGTAGTCATCTTCCAAAGAAATTCACACGGCATTATGGTTCAGTAAGTACATTTTCCTCTTTACATTTAGCACTAACTTACACATGATAGAGTTAAAGGCGGATCTGATCTGTGTATTGTTTGTTCAATTGATATCCGGACTTGAACAATGAAGACAGATAATCATTTCTGAATTGATAGGCACACAGAATAAGTCATGGCATCATTGAATGCATTTACACAGGCATTCCAATACTAATCTTTTCCCCACTATAATTGCTCTTTTGAACAATCACATCAGCTCTTTTGTCAATAATTGGTCAAAACTTCAGAATTGGCCTGTGTAAATGCAGCCATTATGTTGCAGATGAGTTGTTCTTAGGGGTGCACCTGTCTAAACTCATGCATTGCTCAATGTTCATCCTTCATTGAGTTATCTTTATTAACACTACTTTGTGTTTAAGTAAAGTTGATGTGGTATGTATAGGCTTCTGGTGCAGACATGAAAATAGAATGGGTTTTATGATGCTAATTATATGGGTGTATAATGTGAACAATTCACTTTCACTTTCTTGTTTCCAGTAGATCACGTGGTCAAATAAAGGCAAGAGGGTTCCAAGTAGGGAGGTGGGTGGGAGACCGCATAGCTTATCTCAGAAGGATCTGTCATAATCAGAATGAAAGTGAAAGATTACTTGAAATATTTACATTGTCTGCACACTGGTTGTTATATTATATTTATATTTACATTAACATTTTAGTCATTTAGCAGACACTCTTATCCAGAGCGACTTACAGTTAATCGAACCCACAACCCTGGCGTTGCAAACGCCATGCTCTACCAACTGAGCTACATCCCTGCCGGCCATTCCCTCCCCTACCCTGGACGACGCTGGGCCAATTGTGCGCCGCCCCATGGGTCTCCCGGTCGCGGCCGGCTACGACAGAGCCTGGATTCGAACCAGGATCTCTAGTGGCACAGCTAGCACTGCGATGCAGTGCCTTAGACCACTGTGCCACAGTAAGATATGTATTTTATTGTCTGTTACATGATTAATAATTATATTTTCCCTGTTCACTCCCCTTACAGATCCACAATGGAACACGTAGGTAATTATTTTAACAGGACACAGGCCTTCCACTTATTTAAATAATGTTTAAGGCCAGATCTTAGGTTAGGCTTATATCTGTCTGGGCGGTGATCTAAACCAAAACATTTCTACTTTTAGTTTTAGGGTCAATACTTGACTTTTCTCTTTTTTGTCCATTACAAAACAGAGGTGCCAAGGTTGATTAAATACTACACCATCACCACTGGCAATATTATGGGTTCTCATATCCAGTTTACGAGACAACTTGGAGGAGGCTTCACTGAAGTGATGTCACCAGAGCAGAGTGATGTCATCATGGCTTTCTGTCCCATTGTCTCTCGTGCTGGTACTGATATTGAGGCAGCACTGCAGCAGATTCCAGGTAGCCAACCCCAAAGTATCCTCAAACTATATTACTGTCTCTTCTATATATTCTATCTCCACATCAGTGTTGATCTAGATAGAACATGTATCAAGAGGCTAATGACATTAATAAATGCTTTGTTTGTCCCTCATTCCTTTGACAGATGATAAACATGTCATTCTGGTAGTCCTGCATCACTTTTTTAATCCGGAGTGCACTGTACCTGACAGCAGCCGACTAGTGACCAGAGGTGATATAAAACTCACAGTGGACTGTCTGTTTCATGAGAGTCAGGGAGGACTACTGAACTGTCCTCGCAACAAAGCAGCAGTTGGTAACATTCTGATCCAGCTGAACATGAAGCCAAAGGTAGTTTACCCATGTTGTATGTGTATATTCGTCATTCATTCATGATCATTCATGAATTGGACACACAAACCAAACACATTTGGTTAGCAAAATGAGTTCATGCAAAAGCAGATATTTTAATTTAAGGGTCCAAGAGTGTAAATAATGTTTTTTCATTTAAATATTAGTATTTGTTATTTGTAATCAAAGTATATAGAACTACTTTATTCAGTGTATTGAAATACTGTATTCATAGGTTGTCAGCTTCCTGCCTCCTGTTTGTCTCCGGGCCTCTAGAGGTCATCTGTGTTCCCCTCTGCCTTAGTTCTTCCTCGTGTGTCCTTATTAGCTTGATCCAGGTCACCTGTGCCTTGTTTCACCTAGAGTATTTTAGCTGTGTTTTTTCCCCTGTTCCTCACTTGGTTTTTGAGTCCTGGCTATGTGTCTCCTGCTTTGTCCCACCGTGTCTTTCCAAGTAAGCTTTTCTAAGTTATCTTTAGTTTGTTTTTCTCCCCTCGTGGAGTTATTTTGTTTTGCCTCCTGTTTTGTTACTCTACCTCTGTTAATATACCTCTTTCTGAGAAGAACTTTCGTTGGACTATTTTTGAAGTGCAAAGAACCTTTTTTTGTTACATTAAATCTACTTACCTGGAGTATTGCCTTGGGTGTTTCATTTGGGTCCAACTATACCTCCTCTGTGGCTAAGGGGTAGAACCCCCAGCTCCCCACATCTGAGACCGGAGTTCTAGCCCAGCTTGTGACATAGGTGACAGATGTCGTCATGGACATCCCTGATCACAGGAACAGGCCAGTATGTATATTTTCATTTTAGGAGTTGCCACTTAACTCAACAGCTGACAAAATACCCAACAATTGTATACCACTATATGATGTCACATAGAGCTTTTATACAAAGTTTATATACATTTTGTATGTAATTTGCAATCTTTCTCTCTGCTGCAGCGCACATTTCTTGGAGGTAAGTACCAGCTATAAATCATACATTAATATGATATGTATGTACAATATCTACATTCACTTGTCATTTAAGAAAACTGCTATTGGGGGATCAATGTTGATGCCTGTAAGAAACTGACTGTAAACAGATCATGTGGAAGCAGTGTTTAACTTCAGTTGCAAAACCACATCCACCACTTTCTGATTTCAAAAACTATTATGAAGGAAGTGCCTCCTGTCTCGTTTCAAAGAGATAGCTCATCTTGATAACTGGATTGCCTCATTTCCAAATAAGCATAATGGATTACAGTGTATTTTTCCCCTTGAACTACTTTTGATGTAATGCAATTAAAAAGATAAAGCATTCTATCTAGATAGTGTGAATTATTTCTACATTTGCTTCATATTGTCTGTATCTCTATAGGGATGTCAGGGATGGTGAGATTCTTCATATTTGTGCATGGTAATACCTTGGGTGCTCATGTGGATTTGACAAGACATCTCGTCATCAGAGGAGGCTGTACTGAAGTGATGTCACTAGAAGAGAGTGATGTCGTCATGGCTTTTTGTCCCATCGTCTCTCGTGCTGGTACTGATATTGAGGCAGCACTGCAGCAGATTCCTGGTAATTTAGTCAGGGCAGAATCAATGCCTCCAAAATGAATGGGAAAATAGGCAAACAAAATAAAATGGTAATGAGGTGATGTGTATTTTGTTTCCTTTTGACAGTTGGTAAACCTGTCATTCTGGTAGTGCTGCGTCACACCTTCAACCCAGACTACACCGTACCTGACAGCAGCAGACTAGTGACCAGAGGTGATGTAATACTCACAGTGGACTGTCTCTTCCATGAGACCCAGGGACTACTGGAGTGTCCTCAAAATGAAGAAGTTGTCAAAGAGATACTGAAGAAGCTTAATATACATCCTGAGGTATTTACTCATCACCACCATTTTGAATTTCACTCTGCTAATGATGTACTGTGAGAGATAAAGATATTGTTTTAATCTTTCTTTCTTTTACAGACTGAATCTGGATCTCACTGTATGGGCCCGTGCATGGTATGGAAAACCAATGCAAATGCCAAAATACATCAGCAATATACTGCATTGTACCCTCTCAACCAAATTCATATTGGGATCTTTTTTTTCATGATGTCTTCAGCTTTTGTATTGATGGTCAAAGTCATATTCAGAGGTCTACTTGTAGCTAGTTATTTAGTAAATATTCAGTACAACATCCATACTATTCTGAAGCCAATGTGTCTTTTTCCAATTGTTTTAATTTCCAGATGGCGTGTTCCTGGGTCCTTGGTTGGATCATGGCAGTCAGGCGTTGTAAGTCCATCATTAATTAAAACTAAATTCTACGACATTACACTATTTACAGTTACTTATATACACGTTATATTCATAACTAATAACTATATAATCCATATACATAGTTGTTGGTAATTATGACACGTTTTTATACAGAGGTTATTTTGTTTGCATTTCAGAAACATTGACTCTTGTGATAATTGTACTTTACTGTAGCTATCTAACATTTACTACTATCTTACAGGTTGCCAAACATCACCATTTGCATTTGTTGTTGGGCTTGTTATTTTTCTTGTTATTTTGTGTTTGGCTATATTTTTTATTGTTTCTAGCAAGAAACAAAGAGGTTTATCAAAATAACCTAATGGAAATAGAGCAAGTAGTTCTAAACTGCAATAGAGGAATAAAATGTAGAAATTACATAGACAACACAGATAGACTGACTTAATTGTACATTAAAAGTAATGAATAAAGCCTAATAAAGCACCTACTCTACCTACCTTTATCTATCAGGATAGTGTGTTAGTTTAAGATGGCACGATGCTCATGTAATATTGTAGGCCTACTCTGATTGTATATTCTGTATTGTCACTTTATTCTGCTTCGACTGCCCTTCTTTTAAATATTAAAGTCATTGAATTTCAGTTGCTGTATGAGTGTGAGTCAATTATGAAGCACAAATAGTCATCATTACACTTTGACATTAAAAACATGACACCTGTATTGGGGTAGGAGTAATGCTGCATTGTTAACCAAGTGGGAAGGTGGTATTTACCAGTTGTGAAGTCGTAAATACCAGTTTGCACTCATTGAGAAACGCTGATTGGCTAATGGCCAACAAGCTGTGTCAACCATAAACTAAAACTACAGCTATCCATAGCTGTCATGTCTCCTCCCGTTGCTCCCCTCCGGCGCTCTGATTCGCCGGTCTACTGAGCCACTGGTCTGAGCGCATCACCTCGGCAACACCGGAATGGAAACACAATGCACCCTAATCACCTCCAGCGCACCTGCACCTCATCTCATCACAACCCCTATTTAGCCCTGGACTGTTCTGGATGATGTTGTGTGTGTGATTGTTTAGCATCGTGTCGTTTACTCTATCTTTGTTATTTGTCTTTGTCATTGTTTAGTTAATCTTGACCTTGTTAATTCCTGCGTCTGCGTTCTGCCTCTTCGTATACTCAGTACGCGTCACAGAATCACACACCAAACGAAAATGGATTTAGCAGGAGTTTCCCAGTGCCTCGACCAGCACCAGCAGCAGATTGCCCAGTTGAACACCGCCATGCAGGAAGTGCTCCAAACTCTGCATAATCTGCCCAGCGCTCCGGTTCCACCTCAGGGAGCGGCGAGTGCCCCCAATCCACCTGTTCCCGTGCTATCACCCACTCCTGCGGGAACCCTCGCCCTACCGGAGCGCTATGACGGTAAAACTACTAAATGTAGCGGCTTCCTGCTACAGGTTTCCCTTTATCTGGCGCGTTAGCCTGGGGCATATCCATCTGACCAAGCCAGGATAGGGCTGGTGATTTCACTTCTTAAAGGAAAGGTGCTGGATTGGGCCAGTCTGGGAAGGAGAGGAGGCAGTGGCACTTCTCTATCCCACCTTCCTCGTTAGGTTTAGGGCGGTGTTTGATCATCCCACGGAGGGAAAGGACGGCGTGAGCGTCTCCTCCATCTACAACAGAGAGAGGGGCCCGCGTCCGAGTACGCTCTGAGCTTCCGCATGGAGGCGGCGTCTTCCGGCTGGAATGAGCGTGCTCTGCGCACAGCCTTCAGGAGAGGCTTATGGGAGGACATCAAGACGGAACTCGCATGTCGGGATGACGAGATGGACCTAGATACCCTCATCACCACGTCCATCCGAGAGAGAGAGACGGCGTTCCCAACACCTCCCGTAGCCTCGACGCTCACCTCATCTGAGCTATGGAAGCCGCCCTGCTTCCGAGTCTTCACCGATGGAGGTGGGCAGCACCCCCTACACCACCACGGACCACAGATTTCCTGGCGGCTCCCTATCTAGGCGGTATGACTCCCGTCGCCGCTCTGTGAGTGTTACGTCAGCTCTTATCACAAAACCATTGTTTTTAATTCCATAACAGTGACTGGTTATTCCTTCTCTTCCATTTCTACCGCAATGGTAGATTCCGGATCAGCGCGGAACCTTATAGATAGGGAGCTGGTCTCTGAATGGGGGTTGCCCACCGTGCCACTGCCATCTCCTCTACACGTCCCATCACTGGACAATAAACCCCTTGTATCAGGCACCATTACGCACATCACTCTCCCCATCACCATCGCCATTCCCACACTACCGGAGCACCATTGTCACGTCACCCCTTCACCGGATCGTCTTGGGATTGCCCTGGCTCAGACTACACAACCCCACCATCAATTGGAGCACCAAGAGGATCACAGCCTGGTCCACCTCATGCCGGAAGACCTGCCTGCCAGTGGTTTGTTGTTCGACGTCAGCGGAGAGTCCGGAGTCCGCCCTCCAGCCCAACATTCCACGTGAGTATGCAGATCTCTCCGATGTCTTCTCTTCATTAAAGGCTACGTGTCTCCCTCCTCACAGGCCCTGGGACTGCACCATTGACCTGCTGGAGGGACAACACCCATTTACCCCCTTTCCATGGCAGAGACTGAGACCATGGAGAAGTATGTGGCGGAGACCCTCAAACTGGGGTTCATCAGACGCTCTACCTCTCATGCCTCCGCCAGCTTCTTCTTCGTGGCCAAAAAAGACGGAGGACTGAGACCATGCATTGACTACAGGGGGCTGAATGCAGTCATCACCAAGTACCGGTACTCCCTCCCTCTGGTTCCGTCGGCCATCGAGCAGCTATGAAGGGCCCAGTACTTTACCAAGTTGGACCTGAGGAGTGCCTACAACCTGATCCGAATCCGGGAAGGAGACATGTGGAAGACGGCATTCAGCACCACATCAGGCCACTATGAATACTGCGTCATGCCCTACGGTCTTGCCAACACACCCTCTGTGTTCCAGTCCTTCGTCAGGGACGTCCGTGCTGTCCTACTCCACCTCCGGGAACACAGCCTGTTGGTGAAGGGGGAGAAATGCGAATCCCACCAACAGTCCATCTCCTTCCTGGGATATTGGATCCGTCCTCAGGGGGTGTTCATGCAAGGAGTGAAGACGGACGCCGTCAGGTCATGGCCAGTTCCCACCACCATCAAGGGCCTACAGAGCTTCCTGGGCTTCGCTAATTTCTACCGGCATTTCATCAGGTCCTTCAGCTCCATCTCCTTAAGGGTGGGCCTCAGAAGCTGGCCTGGAACCCTGAGGCTGAAGCTGCTTTCAAGAGGCTGAAGGAGAGGTTCACCACAGCCCCCATCCTAAAACACCCAGACCATCTCGTCCTTTCATCCTGGAGGTGGACGCATCAGAGGAGGGCGTGGGTGCGGTCCTCTCCCAGCAGCACGGTAAGCCAGAGAAAATGTATCCCTGTGCCTTTTTCTCTAAAAAGCTTACCCCCGCAGAGAGGAACTATGGAGTTGGAGACAGGGAGCAGTTGACGGTGGTCCTCGCTCTGGAGGAATGGAGACACTGGTTGGAGGGCGCTGTCCATCCATTCCAGATTCTTACTGACCACCGGAATTTGGAGCACATACGGGCAGCGAAACAGATGAACTCTCGTCAAGCCAGGTGGGCCCAATTTCTCACTCGCTTCCAATTCATTCTGTCCTACTGTCCAGGATCCCAGAATGTGAAGGCCGACGCACTCTCCAGGATGCACCATAACGGAAAAATGAAGGATCTGGGCAGTCCTATCCTGCATTCGTCTCTCATCGCTGCTCCGGTCGTTTGGGATGTGGATGAAGACATCCACCTGGCGGCTCAGGAGGACCCAGCACCTGCCAACGCCCCTCCGGGGCGCGTATATGTACCCACCAGTGTCCGTGACCTGCTGATCTGGGTGCACGCCACACTTACAGCAGGGCACTCTGGTATTACGCGCACCCTGCATTCTCTAGGCCAAAAATACTGTCAAATGGGCAGGTGGAGCGCATGAACCAGGAGCTGGACAGGTCTGGGACGCCACCCATGTCCATCTCCAGAGGGCCATTCGTCGGCAGAAGGACCAAGCCAACCAGCCTAGGGATCGTGTCTGGCGTCCACAAAAAATCTCCCTCTCCGCCTGCCCTGCAAGAAACTGAGCCCCCGGTTTGTGGGGCCATTTAAGGTCCTCCGGCGGATAAATGACGTATCATACCGGCTGCTCCTTCCCCCTCACTACCATGTCTCACCCACTTTTCATGTGTCTCTCCTCAGGCCGGTAGTTCCTGGTCCTCTGGCGGATGCCGTCCCCCGAGGCACGCCTCCTCCGCCCCTGGACATTGACGGGAGTCCGGCGTATGCGATGAGGGACCTGCTGGATTCCAGGTTCCGTGGGGAACGGCTCCATTACCTGGTGGACTGGGAGGGGTATGGTCCTGAGGAGAGGAGCTGGGTTCCGGCTGGGGACGTTCTGGACCCCATCCTAATTCGGGACTTTCGCCGCCCTGACCGGCCTGCTTCTCATCCTCGGGGTCGTCCTCCTGGCCCCTGGGGGGGGTGGGGGGGTACTGTCACCTCTCCTCCCGTTGCTCCCCTCCGGCGCTCTGATTCGCCGGTCTACTGAGCCACCGGTCTGAGCGCACCATCTCGGCAACACCGGAATGGAAACCCAACGCACCCTAATCACCACCAGCGCACCTGCACCTCATCATCTCATCACCACCCCTATTTAGCCCTGGACTGTTCTGGATGATGTTGTGTGATTGTTTAGCTTCGTGTCGTTTACTCTATCTTTGTCATTGTTTAGTAAACCTTGACCTTGTTAATTCCTGCGTCTGCGTCCTGCCTCTTCGTATAGTCAGTATGCGTCAGAATAGCCGCAGGAAGTAGGGATGCTGGGTGTGCTGCAGCACCCCCTGAAAAATCGGAATAAAATAATATATATATTTTGGATTTTAAAAATGTGCCCCCACCCCCCAAACGACTTCCCGTGGCTATGCAGCTATCATGCTTGTAAACAAATCATAGTGTTCAAAAACCATGTTAATAGATTATTTATAAAAAACAATGTTTTGTTGTTGGATTTAACTGCCAAAAATGCTGTTATTGAGGTAATTTCCTTAGTAGGTGACGTCAGAGGTCAGCATGTGGTAGAACACAGCCCTTAGCCGTGGTATATTGGCCATATATCACAAACCCCTGAGGTGCCTTATTGCTATTATAAACTTGTTACCAACGTAATTAGAGCAGTAAAAATAAATGTTTTGTCATATCAGTGGTATTTGGTCTGATATACCAAGGCTGTCAGCCAATCAGCAAATGGGCTCGAACCACCCAGTTTATAATCTGTGTTTAACTGTGGGCTCTCTGTATACAAAAGTAATTGTCTTGATGTGGTGTTATTGTTTAGGTAATTAAACTATGTATAGCCAACAATGTGCCACAATGTTTTCATACGTTTTTTCATTTCCACAATAGAAAAACAACAGTGTTTATTTGTAGCGCTGCACAAAGCAAACACCATAAATATATTGGCTACATTATTCCAGTTCTCTGCAAGTATGGGTATCTGTAGCCTAATATGGCGACCGGAGGAGTGGGTGTATGGAAAGCAAATAAGCTAATTGGGCAGATTTGTTGCCACTGATTGTGTGGCTGATTTGGCTGCACAATGAGTCGATAAGTCTGCGACCAGTGTGTAATATTCATATGTGTCAGCATACTGAAATGTAATTGGATGCATTCTACCGTCGTATCATACTGCGCTATGATTGGTTAAGACCACCCAGGTGGTGAGGTCATCTTCAGATGTTCATGGCCGGAGACACATGAACATGCCAGTTATAGCTAGCTAATAAAGAGCTACGTTTTAAAGATCCTGTCGTGCTGCATTTTATTATTATGTACAAAGAATTCAAAACAAGACATGGTGTCAGAGTAAAAGGACTAAAAGATGGATTTTGTTGGAGTTTTTTCACCTCGAATGGATTGGGGGTCTACAAATCCACCCGATGCATGGCGTAAGTTCAAAGAGCATGTGGAGCTAATGTTCACGGGTCCTCTGAAGGAAAGAGGAGAAGTGCAGCTACCTGCTCCTCTGGATCGACGAAAAAGGGAGAGACATTTACAACACATGGAAACTTACCGAGGCTGAATCAAAGGTACTGAAAACATACTACGATCGTTTTGAAGCATATGTAGTGTCAAAGACCAATACAATTTTTGCTAGGTACAAATTCCATGAGAAAGTACAGGGAGCTAGCGAATCATTTGAACAGTTTGTCACTGAGCTGCGTCTGCTTGTGAAAGACTGTGATTATGCAAACAAGGATGAGATGGTCAGGGACCGTATTGTATTTGGAATACACTCACCGCGAGTGAGAGAGAAACTTTTGAATGTTGGGTCTGAGCTAACGCTGGACAAAGCTATCGACATAGCCAGATCTCACGAGCTAGCAGAGGTTCAGATGAAAACAATTTCGGGCGGCAGCACGAGCGCATCACATGAACAAGCAGTGCACGCAGTCAGGCAGACATCCAAGGACAACTCCGGTGCCCAGAGAGCATTTTTCAGAACGGAGAGAGACAGAACTCCTTAACAGAGTGACACAGATTCCAAACGCCCCAAAACATGTGGATATTGTGAATACAAAGTGCATGGCGAACAGGGAAATTGCCCAGCTGAAGGCAAACAGTGTACTAAATGTGGAAAATGGAATCACTTTGCTAAAGTGTGCAGAGCTTACCGTGGAAAAACAGTATATAGAGTGAGTGAAGATGAAATGTCAATCAAAGAGTCAAATGCTGATGAGCTCTATTGATTCAGTGACACAGAAAAATCAGATATCAGAGACAGAGCAAGCCTTTGCTGACATTGAGATAGGAACACAAGGTACAGAGCTAAAGTTCAAACTAGACACTGGTGCACAAGTAAACATAATTCCTCTGAATAAGTACCGAAGCTTGACATCTGAGTGCGAGCTACAGCCCACCACGCGCAGACTGACTGGTTATGGTGGTGAACAGCTCCCAGTAAAAGGAACATGCACTTTCAAATGCAAATACAAGGAAAGTGACATGATGTTGGACTTTTACATTGTTCACACACTAGCACCTGCAGTGCTAGGTCTTAAAGCATCTTTAGACATGGACCTAATCAAGCTAGTTTTATCAGTGACAGCACCAGTAGAGATAGAGAATGTCATGGAGGAGTTTGCTGATGTCTTTACAGGAATAGGACTATTCCCAGGAGAATGTACCATTCACCTTGACCCAGACGCAACCCCTGTGGTCTCCCACCGACAAAGATTCCTCTTGCTCTCCTCGCCCGTCTAAAGAAAGAGTTGGAGAGCATGGAGCAATCTGACATTGTCACCAAGGTTACAGAACTGACGGATTGGGTCAACGCGTTAGTGGTGATGGAGAAACCACGCACAGGCAAGCTCAGAGTATGTCTCGACCCAAGAGACTTGAACAAGGCTATCAAACGCCCCCATTACCCCTTACCGACGCTAGATGGCATCACACACAAGCTAGCGGGTGCACGCTACTTCAGTGTCATGGCTACTGGGCTATCAAGCTCACAGAAGAGTCATCTAAGCTCACAACGTTCAACACACCGTTTGGACGCTACAGGTTTCGTCGCCTGTCTTTTGGGATTGTCTCAGTCCAAGACGAGTTTCAGTGAAAGATCGACGAGGTTTACGAAGGCCTCGACGGAGTTGTGGCAATTGTGGACTACATCCTTGTCTATGGTCGAACCAAAGAGGAACACGACAGAAACCTCAGTGCGATGCTGCAAAGCTCCCGCGAGAGAGGAGTCTGGCTCAAGAGGTCAGCTACTTCGGACATCTTCTCAAAGCGAATGGAATCAAGCCAGATCCGCAGAAGATCCCAGCCATAAAGGAAATGGAGCCACCAAAGAACCATGCAGAGCTGGAAACAGTGCTTGGCATGGTCAACTACTTAGCCAAGTTCGCACCCAGCCTCTTCAATGCTAATGCACCCCTGCGTCAGCTGCTAAAGCGGTCCAGTGAGTTCCTCTGGGACAAGCAACACAACATCGCTTTCCAGAAAGTGAAAGACTTGATCACGAGAGAACTAGGACCAATCCCTGCCTACTACGACCCCAACAAAGAGCTCAGACTCCAGGTGGACGCGTGGAAGTATGGACTAGGTGCAGTGCTACTGCAAGAAGGAAAACCCATCGGCTACGCTTCCAAATCTCTCACAGACTGTGAAATCAACTACGCTCAAATCGAAAAGAAGCTGTACGCCATTCTGTTCGGATGTAAGCGTTTCCATCAGTATGTCTATGGACGACAAGTCATTTGGAATCCGACCACAAGCCCCTCGAGTCAATCATGAGGAAACCGTTAGCTGCAGCCCTGCCAAGGCTACAGAGAATGATCCTTCAACTACAAAAATACGACTTCACAATCACTCACCGTCCAGGCAAAGACATCCCTGTCGCAGACACACTCTCCAGGAAGTTTCTTCTTACGTACAAGGACAGCAGCCTCAGTGAAGGCATGGACATGCAGGTGCACAACTTACCAGTTAGTGACACAAAACTGAAGGAGATCCGAGCAGAAACAGAAAAAGACACACAACTCTCACAGCTGAGGAAAGTCATACAGTCAGGATGGCCTGAGGAGAGGAGAAAATGCCCTCAGAGCGTCTCAGAGTTCTGGAATCATCGTGACGAACTATCACAGATCAACAGAATCATTTTCAAAGGAGAGAAAGTCATCATTCCTACCAGTCTCAGAGAAGAGATTTAGACAAAGATCCATGCTGGACACATGGGCATGGAAAAGTGCAAACAGAGAGCACGGGACATTTTGTTTTGGCCCGGAATGTGCAAACAAATAGAAGACATGGTTGGTAAATGACCCAGCTGTCTTGAACGACGCCCCTCAAACACCAAAGAGCCAATGTTACCTCACCGTATCCCAGACCGAACCTGGCAGGTCGTGGCAACCGATCCGTTCACCTGGAACAACGAGGACTACATTATAACAGTGGACTACTACAGCAGATACTTTGAACTCGACAAGCTTCACAGCACCACATCTGCAGCTGTGATACACAAGCTGAAAGCAGCCTTTGCCAGGCATGGCATTGTAGAGACTTTAATATCTGACAATGGCCCCTGTTACAAATCAAATGAGTTTGAATCCTTCACAAAAGCATGGGAGTTCACACACGTCACCACAAGCCCACATTACCCTCAAAGTAATGGCCTTGCTGAAAAATCTGTGCAGATTGCTAAATCACTCATGGACAAAGCAAAAGCAGACAAGAGAGACCCCTACCTCAGTCTCCTTGAATACCGCAACACTCCAGTTGACAACTTCAAATCACCAGCCCAGCTGTTGATGAGCCGCAGACTTCGCTCAATTCTTCCCAGCACCAACCAGCAGCTGCAAACTGAGGTCGTCAGCTACAAGGAAATGCATACAAAATGTGCACAGAGACAATAACACCAAAAGCGATACTACGACAGGTCAGCTAGACCACTGCCACCACTGAATGACAAAGAGTCAGTTAGAATCCAGGAGCATGGCTACTGGAAGCCAGCAGTCGTCATCCAACCAGCTGACACTGAACGTTCATATCACGTTCGCACCGCAGAAGGAGCGGTGTACCGCCGCAATCGTCGTCACCTACTGAACACAAAAGAACAACACACTGACGAGATGAACTGTTCCCCTGAAAGAGAACGGGATGGACTAAACACAGACACAACACAACATACACCATTCTTACCTGAAACACCACAAGAACTGTTGACTGACACAGAAGCATGCTCAGCTTCATATCACACAAGGTCAGGAAGAGAGGTCAAGCCTAGAGCTGTCCTAGACCTGTGAAATGCCAAAGGGTCTAGGCGGATCGCTGCCCTAAAAGAGTTCCGGACTGTAAACGTGTTATTGAAAAGTTAACTTGAAATGCTTTGGTATTGTATTTGTTTGAAATGTTGAGATGTCATTGCTACAGTGAAAAGCTGAGTTGCTGAGAAATATTTGTTCTAAAAGTAACAGTATACTGAATCATTGTTTCAGAGTCTGTTATGTTGATGCAGTTGGTGCAGTATACAGTGGGGGAAAAAAGTATTTAGTCAGCCACCAATTGTGCAAGTTCTCCCACTTAAAAAGATGAGAGAGGCCTGTAATTTCCATCATAGGTACACGTCAACTATGACAGACAAAATGAGAAAAGAAAATCCAGAAAATCACATTGTAGGATTTTTAATGAATTTATTTGCAAATGATGGTAGAAAATAAGTATTTTGTCAATAACAAAAGTTTCTCAATACTTTGTTATATACCCTTTGTTGGCAATGACACAGGTCAAACGTTTTCTGTAAGTCTTCACAAGGTTTTCACACACTGTTGCTGGTATTTTGGCCCATTCCTCCATGCAGATCTGTTTTGGGGCTGTTTTGGGGCTGTCGCTGGGCAACACGGACTTTCAACTCCCTCCAAAGATTTTCTATGGGGTTGAGATCTGGAGACTGGCTAGGCCACTCCAGGACCTTGAAATGCTTCTTACGAAGCCACTCCTTCGTTGCCCGGGCGGTGTGTTTGGGATCATTGTCATGCTGAAAGACCCAGCCACGTTTCATCTTCAATGCCCTTGCTGATGGAAGGAGGTTTTCACTCAAAATCTCACGATACATGGCCCCATTCATTCTTTCCTTTACACGGATCAGTCATCCTGGTCCCTTTGCAGAAAAACAGCCCCAAAGCATGATGTTTCCACCCCCATGCTTCACAGTAGGTATGGTGTTCTTTGGATGCAACTCAGCATTCTTTGTCCTCCAAACACGACGAGTTGAGTTTTTACCAAAAAGTTATATTTTGGTTTCATCTGACCATATGACATTCTCCCAATCCTCTTCTGGATCATCCAAATGCACTCTAGCAAACTTCAGACGGGCCTGGACATGTACTGGCTTAAGCAGGGGGACACGTCTGGCACTACAGGATTTGAGTCCCCCCCTCCTCTCTCTCTGTGGATGACTTCGTCAACCACTTTGAAAAGAAGGTTGACGACATCCGATCCTCGTTTGTTAAGTCTAATGACACTGCTGGTCCTACTCACACTGCCCTACCCTATGCTTTGACTTCTTTCTCCCCTCTCTCTCCAGATAAAATCCTGCGACTTGTGACTGCAGGCCGCCCAACAACCTGCCCGCTTGACCCCATCCCCTCCTCTCTTCTCCAGACCATCTCCGGTGACCTTCTCCCCTACCTCACCTCGCTGATCAACTCATCCTTGACCGCTGGCCATGTCCCTTCCGTCTTCAAGAGAGCGAGAGTTGCTCCCCTTCTCAAAAAACCAACACTCGATCCCACTGATGTCAACAACTACAGACCAGTATCCCTTCTTTCTTTTCTTTCCAAAACTATTGAGCGTGCCGTCTTTAGCCAACTCTCTTGCTATCTCTCTCAGAATGACCTTCTTGATCCAAACCAGTCAGGTTTCAGGACTGGTCATTCAACTGAGACTGCTCTTCTCTGTGTCACGGAGGCTCTCCGCACTGCTAAAGCTAACTCTCTCTCCTCTGCTCTTGTCCTTCTAGACCTGTCTGCTGCCTTTGATACTGTGAACCATCAGATCCTCCTCTCCACCCTCTCCGAGCTGGGCATCTCCGGCGCGGCTCACTCCTGGATTGCGTCCTACCTGACCGGTCGCTCCTACCAAGTGGCGTGGCGAGAAGCTGTCTCCGCACCATGTTCTCTCACCACTGGTGTCCCCCAGGGCTCAGTTCTAGGCCCTCTCCTTTTCTCCCTATACACCAAGTCACTTGGCTCTGTCATATCCTCACATGGCCTCTCCTATCATTGCTATGCTGACGATACACAACTAATCTTCTCCTTTCCCCCTTCTGATAACCAGGTGGCGAATCGCATCTCTGCATGTCTGGCAGACATATCAGTATGGATGACGGATCACCACCTCAAGCTGAACCCTGGCAAGACGGAGCTGCTCTTCCTCCCGGGGAAGGACTGCCCGTTCCATGATCTCGCCATCACGGTTGACAACTCCGTTGTGTCCTCCTCCCAGAGTGCGAAGAGCCTTGGCGTGACCCTGGACAACACCCTGTCGTTTCTCCGCTAACATCAAGGCGGTGACCCGCTCCTGCAGGTTCATGCTCTACAACATTCGGAGAGTACGACCCTGCCTTACACAGGAAGCGGCACAGGTCCTAATCCAGGCACTTGTCATCTCCCGTCTGGATTACTGCAACTCGCTGTTGGCTGGCCTCCCTGCCTGTGCCATTAAACCCCTACAACTCATCCAGAACGCCGCAGCCCGTCTGGTGTTCAACCTTCCCAAGTTCTCTCACGTCACCCCCTCCTCCGCACACTCCACTGGCTTCCAGTTGAAGCTCGCATCCGTTACAAGACCATGGTGCTTGCCTATGGAGCAGTGAGGGGAACGGCACCTCTGTACCTTCGGGCTCTGATCAGTCCCTACACCCAAACGAGGGCATTGCGTTCATCCACCTCTGGCCTGCTGGCTCCACTTCCTCTGCGGAAGCATAGTTCCCGCTCAGCCCAGTCAAAACTGTTCGCTGCTCTGGCACCCCAATGGTGGAACAAGCTCCCTCACGACGCCAGGACAGCGGAGTCACTCACCACCTTCCGGAGACATTTGAAACCCCACCTCTTTAAGGAATACCTGGGATAGGATAAAGTAATCCTTCTACCCCCCCAAAATTGTAAAGTGGTTATCCCACTGGCTATAGGGTGAATGCACCAATTTGTGAGTCGCTCTGGATAAGAGCGTCTGCTAAATGACGTAAATGTGCCCTTGAGCAAGGCACTTAACCCTAATTGCTCCTGTAAGTCGCTCTGGATAAGAGCGTCTGCTAAATGACTAAAATGTAAATGTAAATGGTAGGCTTTGTTACTTTGGTCCCATCTCTCTGCAGGTAATTCACTAAGTCCCCCCGTGTGGTTCTGGGATTTTTGCTCACCGTTCTTGTGATCATTTTGACCCCACGGGGTGAGATCTTGCGTGGAGCCCCAGATCGAGGGAGATTATCAGTGGTCTTGTATGTCTTCTATTTCCTAATAATTGCTCCCACAGTTGATTTCTTCAAACCAAGCTGCTTACCTATTGCAGATTCAGTCTTCCCAGCCTGGTGCAGGTCTACAATTTTGTTTCTGGTGTCCTTTGACAGCCCTTTGGTCTTGGCCATAGTGGAGTTTGGAATGTGACTGTTTGAGGTTGTGGACAGATGTCTTTTATACTGATAACAAGTTCAAACAGGTGCCATTTATACAGGTAACGAGTGGAGGACAGAGGAGCCTCTTAAAGAAGAAGTTACAGGTCTGTGAGAGCCAGAAATCTTGCTTGTTTGTAGGTGACCAAATACTTATTTTCCACCATAATTTGCAAATAAATTCATTAAAAATCCTACAATGTGATTTTCAGGATTTTTTCTCCTCAATTTGTCTGTCATAGTTGACGTGTACCTATGATGAAAATTACAGGCCTCTTTTTAAGTGGGAGAACTTGCACAATTGGTGGCTGACTAAATACTTTTTTTCCCCACTGTAAATGGTTACTTACCTCGAGTTCAAACTACAGAGCATGTATTCAAAAGAAAAGCTTAAAATATGTAGAACATTTTTCTTTTTTTTAAAGAAGGGGGATGTAATATTCATATGTGTCAGCATACTGAATTGTAATTGGATGCATTGTCCCATCGTATCATACTGCGCTATGATTCGTTATGATCACCCAGGTGGTGAGGTCATCTTCAGATGATCATGGCCTGAGACACATGAACATACCAGTTCTAGCTAGCTAATAAAGAGCTACGTTTATAAAGATCCTGTCGTGCTGCATTTTATTATTTTGTACAAAGCATACAAAACAAGACACAGTGCTCCCGTTTCCACTAGATAGCACAGCCACAAAGTCAAAATGCATGCTGACATACTACTGTGTTTCAGGGTCGTGTCGCAGGTGCGGTAGCTAACGTGGCCATTTTTTTCCCTCCCATGATTTTATTTCAAGTAGGATAGCAGCCTACACAACAAGTAACTAATATTGAAAACCATAGATGTCACCTTGACACAAACATACATACAGTCTACTACTCAATGGGGGGGCATATAGAGCAACAACACCGGGACACTGTGACTTTTGATCCCACTTGACAAACACTACTGTCCGGTGCCAGAATTAAGCCTAGGCAACCGTATGACTGTGTGGCTGTCTCCTACCATTGAATGACATGACACCAACGCCTTACCCTTCGTGTACACTAGCACGCGGTGCCGTGCAGTGAAAAACTGCTTCCCATTCATTTTCAATGGAAGGAAAGCGGTGAGAAGCGAAGGTGGCATGGGAGGCGATGAAAAAGTTCAACATTTCACAAAGTTATGCAAATCACCAGCGGCGACGCCTGGGTGATGACCAATCATATCGAGTGGTTCCCATGACGAATTTCACGCTATGCGACCCAAGGCTGGAGCAGTGTTGCCAACTTAGCGACTTTGTTGCTATATTTAGAGAGTATTCAGACCCCTCTAGCGACAAATTTTTTAAAAAGCGACTAGCGACAAATCTAGCGACTTTTTCTGTTGTTATTTGAGACTGACGTGAAAGCACGTATCGTTCTTACTCTTCTCAACGAGCTGCGGATGCTACCGTGGGGTTGTGTGGGGGATTGTGTTAGGCCTACTGCTGCTAGGTAGCTCTCTCTCTGCTTTTCCCCTCCCCTCTGTCTGTCCTTGATTGCAGGAGTGAAGTCTGGTGTGCGGGAGTCAGGGTTCCAGCTGCAGCTCATTCACCATAATCACCTCAGCCTTTAAGACCCGGTCAAACTTGCCACTCATCGTCAGATCATAGTCAAGACGGCCATGTTAGTTTCGCTGTTGACTCAACCTGCTTGTTTTCGCCCTTTGGGTTTTTGGCCTGTTCTAGTTACTTTTCTCCTGTGCCACAGATTATTGGAACCTGACTCCTGCCTCCGCTTCACTCCTGCCACCACCATCCTGCTTTCCACTACCGGACCTCCCTTTTGGACTCACCACGGACACTAGGACATTACGGTACCACACCTGCTCTGAACCTGGATCTGTTACCCTCCCTGTAAACCTGGACTTGCTCTTCCCCTATTATTGGAAACCTGGACAAATTGAACTTTGTAAATAAACCTGTTAAACCTTCTCTGGCTCGGTGTAGTGGTCTGCATTTGGGTTCAAATCCAGTTAAATCATGACAGATTGTCTCTCCCACGACATTATTCCTTTCTCCTACAGCGTCCATCACAATTGCATGCACATGGCCAATTATGCAAATTAGGCGATGACGTCATTTAGCTACTTCTAGCGACTTTTAGGACAGCCAATAGCTACTTTCCTTACTGAGGAGTTGGCAACACTGGGCTGGAGACTTTCTTCAGCAAAGCTGGCTGACAAAATACTACGATGGAAGCAAATGTAAGTAATTATAACGTCAAAACAAATCATGCAAAAAATGTACAGTTGAGAGGAATATGTTTGTTAAAATCGCTATTTAGAAAGCTAGCTGGCTAAAGCATTTACTGCAAATTGAATGTACCATTTTGTAAGCATGTCTTGCTCATATTTGCTATGCAAGGCAGCTGAAGTAACGTAGCTAGCTAACTATTTTCTTGCTTATTGTGCAGTGGAGGATAAAAATACCTGTATGCCTATGGATATGTAGCTAGCTATGTGGCCGATCTGTGTATGGACCCTAAAATGTTTGGTATAAATATTAGTTCAGAACCTGGCTATGAACCTCAGCTATCATAGCCGGTTGTATCAACTTCAAAACAGTCTGAATTACATTAATTAAGCCTATGGATTGAGTAGAATATAATATAACTTTGTGCCAAGAATGCAAGTCGTAAATACATGTAGTTATTACCAAGCATTAGATTCCCACATTGTAGCCTGTACATTGAATATCTTAACTGATCATGTACTCTTCCTTGGCAAATAAAGGTGCAGTTCAGGTATGAATGTCTGTGAGACATTCTTTTTCAATCATATCCAATTCCAGGAGTATCAAACTCCAGTCTTTGAATGATGCTGTGTCTGCATGATGTATTACAATTATACACTTCAACAGTGTTTACCAATCCTGGTCCTGGGACATCAATGGTTACACATTGTAACTATGTAATAGACTAGAAACATGATTTAACTAGTTAAAGGCTGATTTGTAACTCATATATACAGAAACAGAATTTAAACTGTACACTACACCTCCTATGCATCATGTAAACACTCTAAAACCGGTTATTCTCAATATTTAATTTCCTTCATCTGCACTGATCTGAGGACACAGGATAGGTGTAGTATTTCATCAAATGAGAGACTTACTTTCAACCAGTAGAGAATGTGAAAAGATTTATTGAAAGAAGTTCATTATCCAAGTGTTATAAACACATAATACATGCATTATAAATATCATTGAAATATTATATTATAAATACAAGTTCAATCTGTACTTCAATGCACATCTGTTGTCCATTATAAAAACAGGAAGAAAGAGGTGGGAAGAGATGTGTGAGAGTGTAAAAGACAGAAAGGGAAAGAGGTAAGAACAGAGGAGCAGGGAAGAGAGCATATGATTAATGAACTACAGTGCTACTAAACTTAATATTCTCTCAGTTCATCACAATTACATAATAGTGTCGCTAGCTGTGTCTCCTAACAAGCCTTGGGCCCCCAGTTGGCCCGAAGGTTATCTTAAGAGTGGGTGAGGTTGCGATGACAGGACTGGGGGTTGGCATCCTCTCTCACATCAAAACATACCTGCAGACGAGAGACAGATGGAGAGAGAGATAGCATGATTAAGCCTTGTGTTTTTTTTATTCTAACACTGTCAGTCATCTTAATCATGATGACTGACAGTGCAAAACTGACCTTGGATCATTAACTCTGGGACTACTACATCTCTATCTGTATTTCAATGTAAAGCATCTCTTTAATAATACTTCCTGTTGACCCGACCAAGTGACCTCTCACCTCTGATCATGCTGTGCCCTCTATGTAGCCAGTTCAGATGCGGGAGGGGTTGACCGACACAGCTGATATAACCTAGAGGATTTAGGGAGAACGGGGGAGAGGGATAAATTGAGACTTATTGAGAAAATCAGGTAGTTAAAGAGACAGTGTTCAACAGGAATCTGTGTGTGTGGCCTCACCTGGTGTCCACACGAAGTGGCTGCAGAGTACTTTATACTGAAAAACATACACAGACGCCCGAGGACAAACAATATAGCGTACTTATAGAAATAATGAAGTGTCTTACTATTCTCCATGGTTGGTCCTCTGGCCTATTCTTTGAAGGTGGAAGGAGCCACAGTAATACACCTGAGCCTGCTTACTGCACAACAAAATCCATCAATCAGATTGATACACGAGGGTGTAGGTGTGGGTTATAGGGTGTCTAATTGTTTCACATTTGTTCAATATGGGTGACTCTTAAAAGAGCCTGTTTTCTTTTTGTACAGACATCACCCTTACCTAAACAGCACCCTCACCTGAGAAGTAGAAATCAAAGGGAGAGAAACTGGGAATTGAATATTAACATAGCTAAGTAAATGGAAGAATACTCTTATTGCAATGTGCGTGGCTCTTAAAAGAGCCTTTGGTTGTGTATAGTGTAGTCTATGGTGTTGCCAGGGTAGAGCACCCTCTTTGAAGAAGTAGGAGGTGAAGATCTCCTGCACATGGATTGCCTCCTGTGCTGCGATGTTGGCCCCCATCCTTGAAACATCCTGCAGAGCAGCAGACCTCTCCTCTGGCACACCGTGGTGAGCTGCAGATCCCCTCCTGGTCCTCATGTCCATTCTCATGAAGTTATGCAGGACACAGGTAGCCTTCACATGCCTGAATTCCCCAAGGAGGCAATCCCAGATGGCCCTGGTCACCCAACCTTGTAGTGCCCTACACGGTAACTGTAGGCAATCGTTTTCAAGGAATCTCCAGTTGCAAGGTATCTGTAGGAATATGGAAGATAATGTCATTATTAGACTTTTACAACACCAGGTCATTGTGGATTATTGAAGTATAATATATCCTATAACAAATCATGATAACATTGGATAGATGGATGCATGTGCACACACGTGCATATGTTGCATGTGACAACAGCAGGATCATATCAAGGATCACAAATGAATACATAAATACCACTTGAAGCTTGATGAGTTGATCCTTTGAATCAGCTGTGTAGTGCTAAGGCAAAAACTAAAATGTGCACCCCTTTGAGTCCCCAGGACCTTTGAGTCCCCAGGACCAGGACTGAGAACCACTGCTCTTCATTGGGACCTCTTCATCTGCAGACAGGCTTTCAAAGCTCTCTATCTGAGGACATCACAAGAAACAGACTTCATTATACTCAAATTAGACAGCACTGAATATTATATTACTATTATCTCTGTCCTCACTTCTAGGGACTGGACCTACACAAAAGTACCTGCCCTATCCAGAATAGCCTACTCTCTCACTTTGACAGTTGGGGCTGCTATCCTTTCACCCTCCTCCATGGCTGTTAGCTAGCTACCTACAAATGCAAGATAGCTAGCTAATATGAAGTTAGGTAGCTGGTGATATTTAATTCACTTAGCTAGCTAGCTATACAGTATGTAAAGTTAGCTAGATAGCTACGTTAGCAGCTCATTTGAGTTAGCCTGCACTGTAGCTAGTTAGCTAATAATTGTTGGGTTTTATTGTTTAATTGGATCTGTATGTGATGAATAGCTTGGAAGGAATGCATTAATGAGGAGCACTGTGCTGATATGGATTGTTTCACATGGCGGGCTGTTATTCATGTGGGGAATGTTGGGGGTGGGACAGATAAGACTTGTATTTCTTACAGATAAGAACACTCTCTCTTTCTTGTCTGTGAAACTGTCCTTGAACATGGCTACAGTGGATTTGTGTATTTTCGGTGCTGACTCCGCAGGTTATTATCATAGCAACTATGCCTGGCAACAAATGGAACGGATTGGCTGAAATGGAGTCTGGACCACACTCAGTCCTTTGCTCTGGTTGGCCAACAGAAGAGGTGGATGCTTTCTGTCAGAGTATTTGAAGAAGAGCTTAGAACAATGGATCAGTTCTCTGTCGGCCCTGCGTGGTTTTTCAGTGAGCCCGTATACGAACCTTCATACATACATACATTTTGCATATAATAAATTAAGCTTGGATTGAAGATCTCTTGATTCTTATTCCAATACCATATTTGAATTACGCAATTTCTAACAATTGGTGACCTCCGACTGTGATCTGGTGGCGGAACTTCGCTGGAATTCACCCAGCCTATTGGACATCACTGTCATCGAACCGTGTTTCACAAATTGCCCGGGCTTCTATAAAGGTAAGCAAAACACCTATTGTAATATAACTGAAGTTTTGCACATTGGCTTTATCCAAAGTAATTTTGTGAAGCACCTGTTTGATGTAAGTGAACCCTATTGTACTATAAATAACAATTACAGTATACTATTTCGATTTCATAATATACTATGCAAATGTTTGATAATTGTGATGGTTAAACCCATGGGAGTGCAAACTATGACTAGAGGTTCATAGGTGGCACTTTAAAGCAAATAAACAGTGTGACCTATGGTTAGAGGGTGTGACTCCCATAGGATGTATTTTAAATAAACATTGTGACCTATGGTTAGAGGGTGTGACTCCCATAGGATGTATTTTAAATAAACAGTGTGACCTATGGTTAGAGGGTGTGACTCCCATAGGATGTATTTTAAATTAACAGTGTGACCTATGGTTAGAGGGTGTGACTCCCATAGGATGTATTTTAAATTAACAGTGTGACCTATGGTTAGAGGGTGTGACTCCCATAGGATGTATTTTAAATTAACAGTGTGACCTATGGTTAGAGGGTGTGACTCCCATAGGATGTATTTTAAATTAACAGTGTGACCTATGGTTAGAGGTGTGACTCCCATAGGATGTATTTTAAATAAATGGTGTGACCTATGGTTAGAGGTGTGACTCCCATAGGAGGTGTTTTAAATAAGTAGTGAACTATGGTTAGAGGGGTCTGACTCCCCATAGAAGATATTCTACACAAGTGGTGTGACAGTACGGTTTATGACTTAAAAATCATAGGAAGCATGATAAAAGGTTAGACAGTGTGAGTGTGGTCGTATGAATGAGAGTGTGAATGATAAACCAGTATACCTTGATAGAAAACTAATTGGGAATCAAAGACGTCTGTGCCTGTCCAAACTGTATACATTTGGGGATAACTGTTGGGTTTGTGGTTGCTTAAAACCGTATAACCTGTTATTGATGTTTGACATAGCATAATACTGGTTTTGAATAGTTGTGTTGAAGCAATTCGGTTTATTATTTGATTTAACATTTGATGTTTGACCCTGCAAAATACTGGTTAAACAATTAGACTGAAATAATTTGGTTTATCGTTTCAATATAAACATGCACCAACTTTAACTAATTAGGTGGGAATGATTTGATTTAAATAAATAGACTAAAATACTTTAAATAACCACAGAATATTGGAAACACTAACACAGCTCCTCGAAAGAGCCTGCTCCCAGAGGAGAGGGAGAGAAAGTTGCGAGGGGAGGGGCTGGAGAGAGCGAAACTGTGGCTTTTGGAGCGAGGGAAAGACTGGGAGTTGGCTGGGAACACCACGGGGTGATTATTTGAGAGGTGCCTGTGGGTTTCTGACGAGGGATGAGATGGGTGAGAAAGTAGAGAATATTTACATTTGCATTTTTGGTGATTTGGCAGACGCTCTTGTCCAGAGCGACTTGCAGGGAGCGATTGGGGTTGAGTGCCTTGCTCGAGGGCACATCGGCAGATTTTCGCCTGGTCGGCTCGGGGATTGGAACCGCGACCTCTCGGTTGTTGGCGCGGCGCTATTGATCACTAAGCTGCCTGCCGCCCCATATGAGTTTAAGGTTGTGGCGTTGTTTGATCATGTGATAAGGTTTAATTTGTAATCGGACCATAACTAAAGTGGTTATAGAAGTAATGTATAGGTAGGGGAGAGCCAATAGGGGGCTCCATTGAACTATTATGGTTTATTTGGCATTTCAATGGCATAAGGTGAAATCTGTATGCATGAGGAGAATTCGATTATGTATTATTATAGTATTATGGACACTCCGTAATAAATCAACTGAACCAAACAAGACGTTACTACAGCAATAGAGAATAGTTAATGTTGTTACGTTAGTTCTTAAACCCGATGATAGAGGAAAATGCAGAACGCTGTTAGAGTGTGTTTTATTTCGGCTACTAGGGTGTTTGAGACGGAAGGGCTGGCTAGACGGGGGTGATGACGTGGCTGGATGTGCGACGTGAAAGTATTTACTTTGAGAGAATCGTAGATGGTGTGGAGTGACTGGCGATGTCCCTGGTTCGAACACAGGTAGGGACAGTAGACAAAGCTTTCGCAGTGGGGCTATATACCTAGATTACTATGTGGAAATGTGAAATAAGGAATTAGATTGATACAAACAATTATTGATGGGTTAAGACTGGGGATAACCAGGAGAAAGAGATTAGCTCATCTCGTTGGAATGTTGCCTAGGGCTAGGGGAGCAGTAGTGAAGTTAGGCAGTATTTAGGTCATAAAAGTGAGCTACCAAATTAAGGCCTGGCTATTTGTGGTTGTTTTTCAAATTGGTTTTTCAAACAAAAAACAACACACCTAGTATGATGTTTATAAGCCTTGTTGTTTCAATTTTGGGGGGGTTTCAGCAGGTCAAGGGTGATAGGTCTTAGAGGAGCACACAGTGAATTTTATGGAGTTTTTTAGCTTTTGGCTGAGTTTGGGGTATATATGATTTCTTATGAGAATGAATGTCATGAGGACTTAATGAACACTTGGGATAACTAACATTTATGAAGTATTTAGAATAATGGTAATGTTTAGTATACTATGGGATTAAACAGTTCGTTAAATGATTTCAATTGCCTCTGAACTCTGTTTTAACATTCTGGTGTTATTTTAATCATCCACACTAGTAAATTCTAAAGGCATGAGAGGAGGACTTTAAGATAGTTTATTTTACTAAGTTGAGGGTAATTTATAGTACTGTGAAAATTGTGAAGAAGATTATAATTTGGTAATAATATATTTGATTTGAACCATAAAATAACAGAAGAGAGAGTGGAGGAATGGCAATTGGATAATGAATTACCAATATTAACTAAAGTGATTGTTTAGGTAGGTGGTAATATTGACACATGGCCAAATCATGTGTCAAAAAGGGGGATGGTTGGATTAAATATTAAATATATACGAAGGAGAGGACAAAATACAAATGGTTGGATTAAATATTAAATATATACGAAGGAGAGGACAAAATACTTTTAAAAAAACAAAAAAACATGTATGATAGTTTATTAACCACACCTGTATGTCAGAGGTTTTGTGCCCCACAGGTGAACTAAAGGAGAAGGTGACCCACTCTATCTAACCAGGAGACTGAAGCAGGCCTGGCGGGAAGGGCCCTACCAAGTACTGCCTTTGCCAGCAGAATAGCTGAGAGATCCATCTGGGTGCATGTCACTCACTGCAAAAAGGTAAACCCAGCTACACCTGACGAACAAACACAGAGTTAGGAGAAAGATCCGATCACCACTAGGGCTCGGGGGTTGGCTCCTTAACGAAGATTCCCTTACCCTGTCTGATCATCCCTGTGTGAGTTCGATAGAAGGTGAAGCAATGGGTTGGACTCTGGCGTCTGACATGTTCTCAGGGCGAGGGTGGGGGATTCACAGGTCTCCCGACGGTAGGTAGCTGTCTGATTGTGGGGGCCATATTCCTAACACACACGGACCCTCCTGTTTCAGCCAGAAGTGGTAGTTAACCTAACACAAGTTGAAAAGGCATAGGAGACAGCTAGACGTAGGGAAAGGGGAAATACTAGGGACTTTAGGGAAGGACATCACCATATGTATGTCACCATGTACATCCTGGGACTATGTAGTTGCTCATACCGAGCGAGCGGGGGGGGGATATGTCAATCTCCATACACAGTTTAGGGACAGGTGGAGTATTGTGAAAGTAGGGAATTATCAGAAATGGCAGTGCGACCCATATGAGGGTAGGTACTGTCTGAAAGTCTGAATTATGCTAAAACAGATTACAGACCTGACAAGTGAGATATCTTCTTCAACTGGGGCACCCTATAGAGTAAACCTCTCTGAGGGAGGTAGTGAGACAGTGCAAACTATAGACCTGAAGGAAGTAGTACAGATGGAGATGGAGTAAATAGATTTTAACCTGTGTGGTTGGAATGGATTCAGTATACGGTCTAAAGAGGACTGTTATGCCTGTAGGACAGCCAAACCAAGGTTAACAACTACTCCGTTCCCCTTGACAGGCTTTGACTCTCTGTCAGGTTTATCCTCCATGCAAGCCACCTGGGAATGTGGTGAAAGAGTCTTATGGTAACTTGCACTATCTGTATCCCCCGATAACAAAGTCATCCCAACCTGGGTTGCCTCAGTTTGAAGTCACAGGGGATTCTAATTGTTTTTCTAGGACTAGTAAGACAGGATACAGGGTAGGGCCTCTTAGCTCCTGCTCCCACACAGAGAATGTCACAACTAAAGAGACCATGACTAATCTCTCCTCTTTGTTGCAGCCAGAGGATTTTAGGAACCAAAACCAGACCCGTGCTGACATCTGATGGATGTGTGGTGATAACTGATTGTGAACTCACCTACATATGTAAACAATCAAATGTGTCAGAGACTGGTGAGTTGTCACATAGAAAGTAGGACCTCCTCCCGGGATCCTTTGATGAAAGGATATATATTGATGGGATCCACAATCAGATCGCAGCTGGGTTTGAATCAAGTATTTTCTGGTGGTCAACAATTAATAAAAATGTAGATTGGATAAATTATATTTAATATAACCAGCAAAAGATTTATAAACCACACTCGTGATGCAATAAAGGGATTAGCTGAGCAGACAGCGGCAACTAGCTTAATGACATGGCAGAATTGAACAGCTTTAGATATGCTTTTGGCTGAGCGGGACGGGGTTTGTGTTCTGTTTGGATATATGTGCTGTACTTTCATCTCCAACAATATAGCACCGGACGGGCCCGTGACCAAAGCGCTTGAGTGACCATCACCACGCTGGCGAACGAACTGGTTGAGAACTCTGGTATTGATAGCTCCATAGATGGTTGGTTTGATAACATATTTGGTAAATGGAAAACTATTGTTGTAACTATTCTGGGTGAAGTTATAGCTTCTATGGGTATACTTGTTCTTTGTGGATGTTGTCTTATTTCCTGTGTCTGAGGGTTGGTGAGAAAAGGAGATGGAGAAGGTGGTTTCCAAACAGATGGTGAGATACGGCCCAATCCCGGACTCCGACCTAAGGAATGAAGGATATGACCTACCAGGCTTGGTGGAGTGACACTCTAGAGGGTGTCTAAAGGGGGCCAAAATTTACTTCCCTGTTTGTGTTTTATGTTTTAATAATCTTGTGTTTTGTGTTCTATTAATCCCGTGTTTTATGCTTTATTAATCAAGTTAACCATTGAGAATGTTTGTCTTTCCTTATGTGAAGGTTTGAAGTGCCTGGGTGACTTGTGGCCAACCGTTTGCAAGTTGGGTGTAGATGGAAGGACTGAAGGACTTTTATTATCAAATTGTCTATTAATAAAAGTGTTTATTTTTGTTTGTATTGTATTTTAATGAGTGACACCCTAGAGGGCGTCAAAAGGGGGAATTGTTGGTTTTTATTTTTTAATTGGATCTGTATGTGATGAATAGCTTGGAAGGAATGCATTAATGAGGAGCACTGTGCTGATATGGATTGTTTCACATGGCGGGCTGTTATTCATGTGGGGAACGTTGGGGGTGGGACAGATAAGACTTGTATTTCTTACAGATAAGAACACTCTCTCTTTCTTGTCTGTGAAACTGTCCTTGAACATGGCTACAGTGGATTTGTGTATTTTCGGTGCTGACTCCGCAGGTTATTATCATAGCAACTATGCCTGGCAACAAATGGAACGGATTGGCTGAAATGGAGTCTGGACCACACTCAGTCCTTTGCTCTGGTTGGCCAACAGAAGAGGTGGAGGCTTTCTGTCAGAGTATTTGAAGAAGAGCTTAGAACAATGGATCAGTTCTCTGTCGGCCCTGCGTGGTTTTTCAGTGAGCCCGTATACGAACCTTCATACTTATCATACATACATTTTGCATATAATAAATTAAGCTTGGATTGAAGATCTCTTGATTCTTATTCCAATACCAGATTTGAATTACGCAATTTCTAACATAATACATCGTTTTTTTCACATTTTCGAAATGTATTTACTTACTTGAATAGGTTCTCCCAGCCATGTGGACGACTGGAAACAGGGCAGCAAAGTTTGTTTGTCACCAGAGCAGTTTAGAGCATATTACTATTTACCTGTGAATAAATTCATTTACCCATTTAATAAACAGACATTCATACATCTGTAGTGGTCTTTATATGTACCTCAGAAGAACCAAGAAATTAAGAGCGACACCAAGGCTGTCTTTTTGGCCTTTTATGTAGATCTGCAATAACATTTTGAAAAGACACGACAGGAATACATCAGTCTCCAATGCACATCTCCAATACATTGCTAGGTAATTTCAGTGTTGACAGTTTTAAAACACAACAACTCATATACAAAAACAATGTAATACAAACAAGCTACAACGTGAAACAACATTACCCCATTCAGACCTTAGAGAGCTAAAACTACATCTCCCATAATGCAACGCTAGCATATGTCTGCAGCTCAGCTAACCATCGGCATCACAGAAAGACATGCTAGCTAGCAACAGCAATACTTTTTAGTACTCTGTAAAACGGTATCAATAACAACGATACACTCTGAAAGTTACATGTTTCAATAGTCTCACACTCCCTTATAACAATACTTATAGCATTGACCTTGGGATGCTTTATTTATTTAACGTTATGGACTTCTACACAGGAGTAATCTGCAACACATACCTCTCTCTTCAGTGTTTTCTCAGATTGAGGAGAAAGGGAGTTTAACAGTGTTGCCAACTCCTCAGTAAGGAAATTAGCTATTGGCTGTCCTAAAAGTCGTTAGAAGTCGCTAAATGACGTCATCACCCAATTTGCATAATTGGTCATGTGCATGTAATGTGATGGATGCTGTAGGAGAGAGGAATAAAGTCGTGGGAGAGACAAAAAGTGAGCAAAAAACACCCTAAATATGTTTTGAACACACTTTCTTCTGTCGATTCTTGTTTTTTTAAATGTCACAATTCCAACCCTCCTTCTTTATCTGGGCTTGGGACCGGCAAAAGTGACCCAAAAGTGACTCTGGCGGAGTTACTTCGTTTTTTTTTTTTTGTGTTCTTAAGTTTGGTTTGGTTTTTAACCTTATGGTCCACTTAGGAGCCTACAACAAGTCACAGTAAAACATGAACATTTTTAACCATAACATTTGTAAAAAAAATTTTTTATACAATCTACATTAACAATCTAAATGGACCAAAAAGAGACAATAGAAAAAACTGTCAATGGTAATGTGAGAAGATGATTGTAACTAGTCTGGCCCTAATTTTGTTTTTCAGACCCCCCTCCACACACACACAGGCTGTGCTGGCTCACAGAAAGAGTGGGTCATCGTCATTTTGGTCAAGGCTCTCTATGACAGGTTCAGCAACTGAGGGAGCTGACTTAAATGATTAAGCAGCTGATGTGCCAAAAAGCTGCAAAACATTATCAGGCAGCTGGTGCTCATAGCAAGCCTCACCAGACAGCTTCAGTCCATATCGAATGTACAGGATGGAGTTAAGGGTCTGCAAGGACATCCGATTTCTAAGTTTTTACCACACTCATCTGGCTGAATACTCTCTAGACTTCAGCATTTGAGTGTGGCAAGGACAATACAGACACAGCAGCCATGGCAAGTTCTTGAAACAGGTTGATATCAGCTGCATCCCTGAACTTCCAAATCTCACTCCAGAAGCCCAGTGTGTTTTTTGTCTCATTCCATTTACTAAGATGGATGGCACGCCATTGCTGGACAATCTTGTCTAGTGGTCCTCTGTAGCTCAGCTGGTAGAGCACGGCGCTTGTAACGCCAAGGTAGTGGGTTCGATCCCTGGGACCACCCATACACAAAAATGTATGCACACACGACTGTAAGTCGCTTTGGATAAAAGCGTCTGCTAAATGGCATATTATTATTATTATCTCTGCAGGGGAGTAGCCAAGGAGCTTAGCAATTTTTTCTATTTCTCCAGGGCTTATTGTGCTTTAGAGTTTCCTCCACATTGAAAACTGACATGTACTGCAATGCTTCAATGTTGACCGGCAGTCTCACCCTCAACTCATTAGTGAGGGAGATGGTGAAGGCTACACACCGCTTTCGGACATTGTTTTCATCCTCAGGCGCAAGGTGGAGCTCAGCTGCCTTTGACTCAAAAAGGTAACCAAGGTACGGTTTGGGACTGATGTATCCATCTATTGGCCCTTTGAGTACATCAACATTTGCCAATGGATTCAGCACCCTGCTGCTCACATACTTCATCAGGCTAACCAAGATGTCAAGTAGCTTAAGAGGATCTACTTGCTCTCCCTCAAAAGCCTTGATGGCCAACTGTACCTCACCCAGCACTGACTTAAAAAAAGTCAGATACAATATGTTTTGAGGATCACTGTACATGGAGTATAAAACCTCAGCCATGTAGCAGTGTTCACTGGACTTGGTGACTGCGAAATGCAGCCTAAGCTCCTCCCACTGGTCCAAAATGCGTGAAACCGCGGGTTCAATGGAGAGCCAACGTGTGGCACACACCTTGGTTTTCTGTAAAGGTTTCTCCCCACAGTTGATGGTCTCATATATGGCCTTGTAGGCCTCCCTGCGCTTTGGAGACACTGAAAACCAGTCATAAGTCTCTCGTACCAAGTACTCCACACTATGGGGGATGGTGTCATTGGAAGCATGACTTACAGCAAGCTGCAGAGAGTGGCATACACTGCGAATAAGAACCAGATCTTTGAGGCCATACTCCTCCTTCAGCACTTTATGGACCCCATTGTTAATCCCCGTCATAACAGAGGCATTGTCAGTCCATAACCCGAGGAGTTTCTCTTTTTTAAGACAACACTTCTCGAGGAAAGCCACAACAGCACGGGCTATAGATTTGGCATGTCCTCCCTCCAACTCAACAAGCCCCAGAAATGTTGATATAATTGTCTGCTTGGTGTCACTAAAGTACCTTATCACAACCCCCAGGTACTTAGAAACACTTACATCCGTGGACTCATCGAGGAGGAGGCTGAAATGCTGGTCACCCACATCTGCCACCAACTTTTTCAGAAAGTATGGTGCTAGAACACCATTAATCATTTCTGTGCACTTTGAAGTGGGTAGCAGCAGTGGAGTCTGAGAAAGCAGCTCTACATGCTTCTCCAATGTGATCACATGCCAGCATGGAACAGTGTTCAGCGATAGCTAATGCCATGGTGGCCTCAGCCTTTTTTCCAGAGTAAATTTTTTTAAACCATAAATGGCAGCTTGTTTTGGGTGGAACTGTTATAAGGCTTTACCTTTTGAATATGTTTTTGAGTTGTCATGTGTTTTTTTACATGACTAAGTTTGGCGTAGAAATCAGCCTTACAATACAGGCAGTATGCCTGTGTATCATCTCCAATAAACAGCTTCAACCAGCCTTTGAATTCAGGGTTTGATTCCCACTCCTTTCTGTATTTTTGAGTGTACAGTTTAGACTGAGACATGATGAGCTAGCCAGCTAGATGTTTAGCTTATGTCACAGAGAGGCACACACACAGTGGATGAGGTGAGTAAGTGACTGAGGCTGTGTGAGTCAAATACAGTGATTTATTTTTGTGTAGTGATTTATTTTAGACAAAGAACATTTTACATTTACATCCCGCCCTGAATCTAAGCCAGGGCGGGATCAGCCAGCGGCGGCTTCCCGCATGCGCAATTCATTTGCAGTCTGGACGCGGAGGGGTGAACATCTCCTGCTCTGACTGCAGCTGGGAGGGACTGCTGCGCGAGGACTGGGCCGCCTGTGAGTGTTTTGGGACGGGGGTGGGGCCCACGGCAGCACCCACTGCTTATTGAGAAGAGTAAGAACAATACGTGCTTTCACGTCAGAGTCTCCAAAAGTCTCCAATAACACCAGAAAAAGTTGCTAGATTTGTCGCTAGTCGATTTTCTGAAAATGCGTCGCTAGAGGGGTCTGAATACTCGCTAAATATAGCGACAAAGTCACTAAATTGGCAACATTGGAGAGCTACAGGTAGTACCAGGGTGTTATTGGGTGTCGTAAGCACCCAGATTAAATAAAATACATTTAATGAAATAAAAACCGAAGATGTTAATATCATCCAGCTACTGTAGCTGCCTCCTTAACATCAACAGGCAGTACTAGTAGCGCAACAAATGAAAATAGAAACCAAAAGTAAAGTTCCCAGCGATCATAGCGATCTGACTCCCCCTTCTGTCTGAATTTGGAACATTCCTGTTTGCGGGCTTGGGCCACAGACCCTTAACCTGGATGTTATTTTCTGCATTGTGTACTATTCTAATAATTTGAAGTTTGATGGAATAACCCTTTTAACTCTCCTACACACATTTGTTATGCTGAATTCTTGATGCACAATCGAACTTGCTGCTACATGCTGCCAGCACACACACAAGAGAGCGACTCTGGGCGACTGGAGTGGCACGCTGCAATTTACCATGTACTAATGTATCCAGGGCATTAGAGACAATGAAAATAATTAACAAGATGTCCTTGATCCGATTGAGGAGTAAATTAGGTCTACTGTGTTAAGGTAAATTTGGTAAATTACAGGAACTCAAGTCCTTTTGTTCACCCGACCTAGAATACCTCACAATCAAATGCTGACCGTATTATCTCCCAAGATATATCCCCCCTCAAGCCAATACCACGACAACCTTCAAATAACTTCACTGGATTTTATGCAAACTGGAAACAACATATCCTGAGGTTGCATTTATTGTAGCTGGGGATTTTAACAAAGAAACATTTGAGGACTAGGCTGCCAAAGTTCTGTCAACATATCGACTGTAGTACTCGTGCTGCTAAAACACTGGACCACTGTTATTCAAACTTCCGCAATGCTTACAAGGACCTCCCCAGCTCTCCTTTTGGCAAATCTGACTATGACTCCATTTTGCTTCTCCCTTCCTATAGGGAGAAACTCAAACAGTAAGTAAAGGCCTATTCAATGCTGGTCTGACCAATCGGACTCCACGCTTCAGGATTGTTTTGATCACGCGGACTGGAACATGTTCCGGGTATCTTGCGAAAATAATTTAGACGAATACACCGATACGGTAACTGAGTACAGTGAGGGAAAAAAGTATTTGATCCCCTGCTGATTTTGTACGTTTGCCCACTGACAAAGACATGATCAGTCTATAATTTTAATGGTAGGTTTATTTGAACAGTGAGAGACAGAATAACAACAAATAAATCCAGAAAAATGCATGTCAAAAATTTTATGAATTGATTTGCATTTTAATGAGGGAAATAAGTATTTGACCCCTCTGCAAAACATGACTTAGTACTTGGTGGCAAAACCCTTGTTGGCAATCACAGAGGTCACACGTTTCTTGTAGTTGGCCACCAGGTTTGCACACATCTCAGGAGGGATTTTGTTCCACTCAGATCTTCTCCAAGTCATTAAGGTTTCGAGGCTGATGTTTGGCAACTCGAACCTTCAGCCCCCTCCACAGATTTTCTATGGGATTAAGGTCTGGAGACCGGCTAGGCCACTCCAGGACCTTAATGTGCTTCTTCTTGAGCCACCCCTTTGTTGCCTTGGCCGTGTGTTTTGGGTCATTGTCATGCTGAAATACCCATCCACGACCCATTGTCAATGCCCTGGCTGAGGGAAGGAGGTTCTCACCCAAGATTTGACGATACATGGCCCCGTCCATCGTCCCTTTGATGCGGTGAAGTTGTCCTGTCCCCTTAGCAGAAAAACACTCCCAAAGCATAATGTTTCCACTTCCATGTTTGACGGTGGGGATGGTGTTCTTGGGGTCATAGGCAGCATTCCTCCTCCTCCAAACACAGTGAGTTGAGTTGATGCCAAAGAGCACGATTTTGGTCAACTGTTGTCACCTTCTCACCAAGCTGCTTGGCGATGGTCTTGTAGCCCATTCCAGCCTTGTGTAGGTCTACAATCTTGTCCCTGACATCCTTGGAGAGCTCTTTGGTCTTGGCCATGGTGGAGAGTTTGGAATCTGATTGATTGATTGCTTCTGTGGACAGGTGTCTTTTATACAGGTAACAAGCTGAGATTAGGAGCACTCCCTTTAAGAGTGTGCTCCTAATCTCAGCTCGTTACCTGTATAAAAGACACCTGGGATCCAGAAATCTTTCTGATTGAGAGGGGGTCAAATACTTATTTCCCTCATTAAAATGCAAATCAATTTATAACATTTTTGACATGCGTTTTTCTGGATTTTTTGTTGTTATTCTGTCTCTCACTGTTCAAATAAACCTACCATTAAAATTATAGACTGATAATTTCTTTGTCAGTGGGCAAAAGTACAAAAATCAGCAGGGGATCAAATACTTTTTTCCCTTACTGTATATCAGGAAGTGTATAGGAGATGTCGTACCCACTGTGACTATTAAAACCTACCTTAACCAGAAACCGTGGATGGATGGCAGCATTGGCGCGAAACTGAAAACGTGAACCACTGCATTTAACCATTGCAATGTGACTAGGAATATGGCAGAATACAAACAGTGTAGTTATTCACTCCACAAGGCAATCAAACAAGAAAAACGTCAGTATAGAGACAAAGTGGAGTCGCAATTCAACGGCTCAGACACGAGACGTATGTGGCAGGGTCTACAGACAATCACAGACTACAAAAGGAAAACCAGCCATGTCGCCGAGACCGACGTCTTCCTTCCGGTCAAGCTAAACACCTTTTTCGCCCGCTTTGAGGATAACACAGTGCCACCGACGCGGCCTGCTATCAAGGACTGTGGGCTCTCCTTCTCTGTGGCCGAATAAAACATTTAAACCTGTTAACCTTCGCATGCTGCTGGCCCAGACGGCATCCCTAGCCATGTCCTCAGAGCATGTGTAGACCAGCTGGCTGGTATGTTTACGGACATATTCAATCTCTCCCTATCCCAGTCTGCTGTATCCACACACTTCAAGATGGCCACCATTGCTCCTGTACACAAGAAAGCAAAGGTAACTGAACTGGACTTCCTGATGGGCCGCCCCCAGGTGGTGAAGGTAGGAAACAACACCTCCACTTCGCTGATCCTCAATACTGGGGCCCCACAAGGGTGCGTGCTCAGCCCACTCCTGTACTCCCTGTTCACCCATGACTACGTGGCCAAGCACATCTCCAACTCAATCATCAAGTTTGCAGACAACACAACAGTAGTAGGCTTGATTACCAACAATGACGAGATAGCCTACAGCAGGTCTGCCCAACCCTCTTCCTGGAGATCTACTGTCCTGTAGGTTTTCAGTCCAACCCTAATTTAGCATATCTGGTTCAGCTAGTTAAGGTCTTGTTGAGCAGCTAATAAGTAGAATCAGGTGTGTTATATTAGGGTTGGACTGAAAACCCACAGGACGGTAGATCTCCAGGAAGAGGGTTAGGCAGCCCTGGCCTACAGGGAGGAGGTGAGGGCTCTGGGAGTGTGGTGCCAGGAAAATAACCTCACACTCAACGTCAACAAAACAAAGGAGATAATCGTGGACTTCAGGAAACAGCAGAGGGTGCACCCCCCTATCCACATCGACGGGACCGCAGTGGAGAAGGTGGAAAGCTTCAAGTTCCTTGGCGTATACATCACTGACAAACTGAAATGGACCACCCACACAGACAGTGTTGTGAAGAAGGCACAACAGAGCCTCTTCAACATCAGGAGGCAAAATAAATTTGGCTTGGCACCTAAAACCCTCACAAACTTTTACAGATGCACAATTGAGAGCATCCTGTCGGGCTGTATCACCGCCTGGTACGGCAACTGCACCGCCCACAACCACAGCGCTCTCCAGAGGGTGGTGCGGTCTGCACAACGCATTACCGGGGGCAAACTACCCACCCTCCAGGACACCTACAGCACCCGATGTCACAGGAAGGCCAAAAAGATCATCAAGGACATCAACCAACCGTGCCACTGCCTGTTCACCCAGCTATCATCCAGAAGGTGAGGTCAGTACAGGTGCATCAAAGCTGATACTGAGAGACTGAAAAACAGTTTATATCTCAAGGCCATCAGACTGTTAAACAGCCATCACTAGCACATTAGAGGCTGCTGCTTATAGACATAGACTAGAAAGCACTGGCCACTTTAAGAAATGGAACACTAGCCACTTTAACACTAGTAGTTATTTTCAAAACCTGTGGAACCACAATCTGATGTTTAATATATTATTTGTTATGTTTTGCTGTGCTTTTCACAACACACCAAAAAAAAATCTACTTGCATCATAAAACACTTGATTCTTCTAAACAGGAAGTGCACTCTAGAAACCAAAATGTCATGGTAGTCAAAACCCCCCAAAACAAGCCTTACACTTTAAAATCGCCTACAGCTATATTATTTGTCTTTAAGCTTTTAACTGCATATACTGCCGTTTTATTTTATTTTTGACACCTTAGTATTTGATTAAAACACCATGTCAATTGTGCATTCCAATAGTAATACATAGAACATGCATCATCCACTGTACCTAAGGTTGGCCTATTCATCCATTTCCTTGCTGCGTTTATTGCCCTTGCGTAAAATCTTTAACTGCTTAAGCATGTCATTACCCGTTGTGCTGTTTTCCTCTAACTCTTAAACTACCCATCAAATTACATTTACATCAAATCATGTCAGTGCATTTTATTAATACATTTTTAACACGTTTTGTATGGTCAGGATCTAATGTTTGTATTATAAAAACTTGATAGAAAAGACATGCATCACACCACTCATTGGTTTGGTACAAGTAACTCTTTCGAAACTATACTTGTGGCCCAAAACTTTTTTTATTTTATTTTATTAAACAAAGTGCTGAACAATGTCAAATTTGCTGTATAGTTAACACAGTGGATGAATTGTGAAAGACAGTAAGTATAACACCATTGAATCCACCAAACATGTACTTTTTGTGTTGACTTTTTCTAAAATAATATCTCACATTATCATTATCTAAAATAATATTACTTCACTTAAATTTCATTCAAATCAAATGTAATTTAAAAACACAGAAAGAACAGTTGGCATCCATTAAAGTGCTGAGCAATGTGAAACTGACTGCAAAGTCTGTTTCCCAGTCTCCCTTAATGCGAAGTTGTCTCTCAATTTAAAGTTCCCAAATTAAAGTAATCCACAACATTTTTCTTTAAAGAATAGTACATCTAACATTTGTAGATGATGATGAAATTGAAAGTCAAGAGAGAACATTTTACATCTGCCACTACTTCCTCCGAAGCTGCCTCCTTTCCTTGTTTGGGCAGGCTTCGGCGTTCGACGTCACCGGCCTTCTAGCCACTGCCGCTCCTCATCTCATCATTCCATTTGTTTTGTCTTGTTTATTACACACACCTGGTTCATATCCCCTCATTGGTACCTGTATAAGGATTCCCTCTGCCCCCCTGTCTTTGTGTGTGATTGTTTATTATGGTGGTCACCATAGCTCGGTGGAGCTACAGTGAGGGAAAAAAGTATTTGATCCCCTGATGATTTTGTACATTTGCCCACTGACAAAGAAATGATCAGTGTATAATTTTAATGGTAGGTTTATTTGAACAGTGAGAGACAGAATAACAACAAAAAAATCCAGAAAAATGCATGTCAAAAATGTTATAAATTGATTTGCATTTTAATGAGGGAAATAAGTATTTGACCCCCTCTCAAACAGAAAGATTTCTGGCTCCCAGGTGTCTTTTATACAGGTAACGAGCTGAGATTAGGAGCACACTCTTAAAGGGAGTGCTCCTAATCTCAGTTTGTTACCTGTATAAAAGACACCTGTCCACAGAAGCAATCAATCAATCAGATTTCAAACTCTCCACCATGGCCAAGACCAAAGAGCTCTCCAAGGATGTCAGGGACAAGATTGTAGACCTACACAAGGCTGGAATGGGCTACAAGACCATCGCCAAGCAGCTTGGTGAGAAGGTGACAACAGTTGGAGCGATTATTCGCAAATGGAAGAAACACAAAATAACTGTCAATCTCCCTCGGCCTGGGGCTCCATGCAAGATCTCACCTCATGGAGTTGCAATGATCATGAGAACGGTGAGGAATCAGCCCAGAACTACACGGGAGGATCTTGTCAATGATCTCAAGGCAGCTGGGACCATAGTCACCAAGAAAACAATTGGTAACACACTATGCCGTGAAGGACTGAAATCCTGCAGCGCCCGCAAAGGTCCCCCCTGCTCAAGAAAGCACATATACATGCCCGTCTGAAGTTTGCCAATGAACATCTGAATGATTCAGAGGAGTACTGGGTGAAAGTGTTGTGGTCAGATGAGACCAAAATGGAGCTCTTTGGCATCAACTCAACTCGCCGTGTTTGGAGGAGGAGGAATGCTGCCTATGACCCCAAGAACACCATCCCCACCGTCAAACATGGAGGTGGGAAACATTATGCTTTGGGGGTGTTTTTTCTGCTAAGGGGACAGGACAACTTCACCGCATAAAAGGGACAATGGACGGGGCCATGTACCGTCAAATCTTGGGTGAGAACCTCCTTCCCTCAGCCAGGGCATTGAAAATGGGTCGTGGATGGGTATTCCAGCATGACAATGACCCAAAACACACGGCCAAGGCAACAAAGGAGTGGCTCAAGAAGAAGCACATTAAGGTCCTGGAGTGGCCTAGCCAGTCTCCAGACCTTAATCCCTTAGAACATCTGTGGAGGGAGCTGAAGGTTCGAGTTGGCAAACGTCAGCCTCGAAACCTTAATGACTTGGAGAAGATCTGCAAAGAGGAGTGGGACAAAATCCCTCCTGAGATCTGTGAAAACGTGGTGGCCAACTACAAGCAACGTCTGACCTCTGTGATTGCCAACAAGGGGTTTGCCACCAAGTACTAAGTCATGTTTTGCAGAGGGGTCAAATACTTATTTCCCTCATTACAATGCAAATAAATTCATAACATTTTTTACATGCGTTTTTCTGGATTTTTTTGTTGTTATTCTGTCTCTCACTGTTCAAATAAACCTACCATTAAAATGATAGACTGATCATTTCTTTGTCTGTGGGCAAACGTACAAAATCAGCAGGGGATCAAATACTTTTTACCCTCACTGTATACTGTATTTTGTATCGCCGGGATATTCACCCATGTGCCTTGTTTTCTCCAGTGCGCCGTATTTACCACATTGGAGTGTTTTACACATTGCTGTGTACCGCTGTACTGCTGTACTGCTGAATAAACTATTTATTTGGGGATTTACACTACTGTGCCTGACTCCGTCCAAATCACCCGCTACAGAATCACACACCCAACAGCATGGAGTCAGCAGGAAACAGGAATATGCCTGGAGTCGTGGAGCGGGTCCGGGAGCATTCCAATATGCTAGCCAGATTGGGCGAAGCGATGGATCGGGTTCTCCAGGTCGTCCAAACGCCTGGAGAGGAGAGGACCCAACCCTTCGGGACCAGCTGAGCGACCGGATCCAGCCACCCACACCCCAGCACCCAGAGGGATTCACCTATCCCAACCAAGGGAGTATGACGGGACAGCGGCCCGCTGCCAGGGATTCTTCCTGCAGCTGGACCTCGGAGTGGGAGAATGTGTCCGCCCTCGTCTCCTGCCTCTCGGGAGAAAGCCCTGGAGTGGGCCAACGCGGTCTGGGGTGAAGGAGGAGACGCGTTGGACAACTACGGGGCGTTCGCTCGCCTCTTCAGGCCAGTCTTCAATCATCCCCCCGAAGGAAGAGAGCCTGGCGAGCACCTGGTCCATCTGAGGCAGGGGACGAGGACCACGCAAGATTTTGCCCTGGAGTTTAGAACTCTAGCGGCGGGTTCCAGGTGGAATGAGCGGGCCCTCGTCGACCACTTCCGGTGCAGCCTGCGGGAGGACGTCCCAAAGGAGCTAGCCTGTCGGGATACCACGTTGACCTTCAACCAGATTGTGGACATTGCCATCCGGTTGGACAACCTGCTGGCTTCCAGAGGACGTCCTGGAAGGGGCCTGCCCATTTCACCCCCCTGCAGCCCGGATTACATTCCGATGGAGCTGGGCGGTGCAGCGATCCGGGAGAATGGAGGACGACAGATCCAGTGTCACTCTTGTGGCAAGAGAGGATATTCTGCTGCACGCTGTCGTCAGGGTTCTTCTGGGTCTGGAGGCGGCAGGCAGGGCACTCTCGTGTCACCCCAGTTAGCGCAAACCCACACTCGTCAAAGCCCTCTGCTGCGCACTTCACCATACACGTCCACTTCCCTGAGCACACGGTACTTCCCTAGTGTAAGGTGCTGGTCGATTCAGTCGCAGCTGGGAACTTTATGGACAGGTCTTTAGCTAATAGGTTATGTATCACATTGGTTCCCCTACCGATTCCATTGGCCATCAAAGCACTTGACAGTCGACCATTAGGGTCAGGTTTTGTTAGGAGGTTACAGTACCCACACGATGATTATGCAGGAGACCCATAGGGAGCAAATCACTTTTTATATTATTAAGTCCCCTGATTTCCCTGTTGTGTTGGGTCTTCCCTGGCTCGCACTACACAACCTCACCTTTTCATGGCCACAGAGGGTTCTCACGGGGTGGTTGTGAGAGTGTCAGGGTAGGTGTCTAGCTGTTTCCGTTGGTGCAACCACAGTGGAAAGTCCAGACACTACCTCCACCGTTCGCATTTCCCCCGAATACCTCAACTTGGTGGCCAACACCAAGGCCCAAGGCCCAAATCCCTATCATTCGCATGAGAAAGAGACAATGATTTCGTGGACGTAGGTCGGGGTGCCTTGTAAGGATCCGACGGCAAGCGAGTAAACTGCCTCTTCCATCAGTCCTATTAGCCAATGTTCAATCATTTGAAAATAAATTGGACAACCTAAGAATAAGGTTATCCTACCAACGGGACATTAAAAACTGTAATATCTTATGTTTCACCGAGTCGTGGCTGAACGACGACATTGATAACGTACAGCTGACGGGATATACGCTACATCGGCAGGATAGAACGGCTGACTCTGTTAAGACAAGGGGTGGCGGTGTATATTTGTAAACAACAGCTGGTGCATAATACTAAGGAAGTCTCAAGGTTTTGCTTGCCTGAGGTAGAGTATCTCATGAGAAGCTGTATACCACACTATTTACCAAGAGAGTTTTCATCTATATTTTTCGTAGCTGTCTATTTACCACCACAAACCGATGCTGACACTCAATGAGCTGTATGAGGCCATAAGTCAACAGGAAAATACTCATCCAGAGGCAGCGCTCCTAGTGGCTGGGGACTTTAATGCAGGGAAACTTCAATCCGTTCTACCTCATTTCTACCAGCATGTTAAATGTGCAACCAAAGGAAAAAAAACTCTAGACCACCTTTACTCCACACATAGAGACGCGTACAAAGCTCTCCCTCGCCATCCATTTGGCAAATCTAACTATAACTCTATCCCCTTGATTCTTGCTTATAAGCAAAAACTAAAGCAGGAAACACCAGTGACTCGGTTAATACGGAAGTGGTCAGATGACGCAGATGCTAAGCTACAGGACTGTTTTGCTAGCACAGACTGGAATATGTTCCGGGATTCTTCCGGTAGCATTGAGGAGTACACCACATCAGTCACTGGCTTCATCAATAAGTGCATTGATGACGTCGTCCCCACAGTGACCGTACGTACATACCCCAACCAGAAGCCATGGATTACAGGCAACATCCGCACTGAGCTAAAGGGTAGAGCTGCCGCTTTCAAGGAGCAGGACTCTAACCTGGACGCTTATAAGAAATCCCGCTATGCCCTCCGACAAACCATCAAACAGTAAAAGAGTCAATACAGGACTAAGATTGAATCGTACTACACCGGCTCCGACGCTTCTCGGATGTGGCAGGGCATGAAAACTATTACAGACTACAAAGGGAAGCACATTCGCGAGCTGCACAGTGACACAAGCCTACCAGACAAGCTAAATCACTTCTATGCTAGCTTCGAGGCAAACAACACTGAAGCACGCATGAGAGCATCAGCTGTTCCAGATGACTATGTGATCACGCTCTCCGTAGCAAATGTGAGTAAGAATTTTAAGCAGGTCAACATTCACAAGGCCGCAGGGCCAGACGGATTACCAGGACGTGTACTCCGAGTATACGCTGACCAACTGACAAGTGTCTTCACTGACACTTTCAACATGTCCCTGACTGGGTCTGTAATACGAACATGTTTCAAGCAGACCACCATAGTCCCTGTGCCCAAGAACACTAAGGTAACCTGCCTAAATGACTACCGACCCGTAGCACTCACGTCTGTAGCCATGAAGTGCTTTGAAAGGCTGGTCATGGCTCACATCAACAACATTATCCCAGAAACCCTAGACCCACTACAATTTGCATACCGCCCCAACAGATCCACAGATGATGCAATCTCTATTGCACTCCACACTGCCCTTTCCCACCTGGACAAGAGGAACACCTACGTGAGAATGCTATTCATTGACTACAGCTCAGCGTTCCACACCATAGTGCCCTCAAAGCTCAACACCAAGCTAAGGACCCTGGGACTTAACACCTCCCTCTGCAACTGGATCCTGGACTTCCTGACGGGCCGCCCCCAGGTGGTAAGGGTAGGTAACAACACATCTGCCACGCTGATCCTCAACACGGGGGCCCCTCAGGGGAGTGTGCTCAGTCCCCTCCTGTACTCCCTTTTCACCCATGACTGCATTGCCAGGCACAACTCCAACACCATCATTAAGTTTGTCGATGACACAACAGTGGTAGTACTGATCACCGACAACGATGAGACAACATATAGGGAGGAGGTCAGAGACCTGGCCGTGTGGTGCCAGAATAACAACCTCTCCTCAACGTGATCAAGACAAAGGAGATGATTGTGGACCACAGGAAAAAAAAGAGGACTGAGCACACCCCCATTCTCATTGACGGGCTGTAGTGGAACAAGTCGAGACCTTCAAGTTCCTTGGTGTCCACATCAACAACAAACTATCATGGTCCAAACACACCAAGACAGTCGTGAAGAGGGCACAACAAAGCCTATTCCCCCTCAGGAGAATTTGGCATGGGTCCTCAGATCCTCAGAAAGTTCTACAGCTGCACCATTGAGAGCATCCTGACTGGTTGCATCACCGCCTGGTATGTCAACTGCTCGACCTCCGACTGCAAGGAACTACAGAGGGTAATGCGTACGGCCCAGTACATCACTGGGGCCAAGCTTCCTGCCATCCAGGACCTCTATACCAGGCGGTGTCAGAGGAGGGCTCCCAAGTGGCGCAGTGGTCTAAGGCACTGCATCTTAGTGCTTGAGGCGTCACTACAGACCCCCTGGTTCGATTCCAGGCTGTATCACAACCGGTCGTGATTGGGAGTCCCATAGGGCGGCGCACAATTGGCCCAGCGACGACCGGGTTTGGCCGGTGTAGGCCGTCATTGTAAATAAGAATTTGTTCTTAACTGACTTAGCCTAGTTAAATAAAGGTACAATTTAAATATAAAAGGCCCTAAAAATTGTCAAAGACTACAGCCACCCTAGTCATAGACTGTTCTCTCTGCTACCGCACGGCAAGCAATACCGGAGTGCCAAGTCTAGGTCCAAGAGGCTTCTAAACATAGTCACTTTAATAACTCTACCTACATGTACACATTACCTCGACTAACCGGTGCCCCCTGTATATACAGTGGGGGAAAAAGTATTTAGTCAGCCACCAATTGTGCAAGTTCTCCCACTTAAAAAGACGAGAGGCCTGTAATTTTCATCATAGGTACACGTCAACTATGACAGACAAAATGAGAAAAAAAAATCCAGAAAATCACATTGTAGGATTTTTTATGAATTTATTTGCAAATTATGGTGGAAAATAAGTATTTGGTCAATAACAAAAGTTTCTCAATACTTTGTTATATACCCTTTGTTGGCAATGACACAGGTCAAACGTTTTCTGTAAGTCTTCACAAGGTTTTCACACACTGTTGCTGGTATTTTGGCCCATTCCTCCATGCAGATCTCCTCTAGAGCAGTGATGTTTTGGGGCTGTCGCTGGGCAACACGGACTTTCAACTCCCTCCAAAGATTTTCTATGGGGTTGAGATCTGGAGACTGGCTAGGCCACTCCAGGACCTTGAAATGCTTTTTACGAAGCCACTCCTTCGTTGCCCGGGCGGTGTGTTTGGGATCATTGTCATGCTGAAAGACCCAGCCACGTTTCACCTTCAATGCCCTTGCTGATGGAAGGAGGTTTTCACTCAAAATCTCACGATACATGGCCCCATTCATTCTTTCCTTTACACGGATCAGTCGTCCTGGTCCCTTTGCAGAAAAAACAGCCCCAAAGCATGATGTTTCACCCCCATGCTTCACAGTAGGTGATGGTGTTCTTTGGATGCAACTCAGCATTCTTTGTCCTCCAAACACGACGAGGTTGAGTTTTTACCAAAAAGTTATATTTTGGTTTCATCTGACCATATGACATTCTCCCAATCCTCTTCTGGATCATCCAAATGCACTCTAGCAAACTTCAGACGGGCCTGGACATGTACTGGCTTAAGCAGGGGGACACGTCTGGCACTGCAGGATTTGAGTCCTGGGCGTAGTGTGTTACTGATGGTAGGCTTTGTTACTTTGGTCCCAGCTCTCTGCAGGTCATTCACTAGGTCCCCCGTGTGGTTCTGGGATTTTTGCTCACCGTTCTTGTGATCATTTTGACCCCACGGGGTGAGATCTTTGTGGAGCCCCAGATCGAGGGAGATTATCAGTGGTCTTGTATGTCTTCCATTTCCTAATAATTGCTCCCACAGTTGATTTATTCAAACCAAGCTGCTTACCTATTGCAGATTCAGTCTTCCCAGCCTGGTGCAGGTCTACAATTTTGTTTCTGAGATGTCCTTTGACAGCTCTTTGGTCTTGGCCATAGTGGAGTTTGGAGTGTGACTGTTTGAGGTTGTGGACAGGTGTCTTTATACTGATAACAAGTTCAAACAGGTGCCATTAATACAGGTAACGAGTGGAGGACAGAGGAGCCTCTTAAAGAGGAAGTTACAGGTCTGTGAGAGCCAGAAATCTTGATTGTTTGTAGGTGACCAAATACTTATTTTCCACCATAATGTGCAAATAAATTCATTAAAAATCCTACAATGTGATTTTCTGGATTTTTTTCTCTCAATTTGTCTGTCATAGTTGACGTGTACCTATGATGAAAATTACAGGCCTCTCTCATCTTTTTAAGTGGGAGAACTTGCACAATTGGTGGCTGACTAAATACTTTTTTTCCCCACTGTATATACATTGACTCGGTACCGGTACCCCCTGTATATAGCCTCGCTATTGTTATTTTATTGCTACTCTTTAATTTTTTGTTTCTTAAAAAACAAAAATTGTAGGTATTCTTTTTTTAAACTGCATAAAAAAAGGAAGAAAGGGAGAGTGAAAGAGAGAGGTGGGAAGAAAGTGATAGATGGGGGGTAGGGAGAGAGAGAGAGAAACAGAGAAAGACAGTCGTGCAAAATTACTTAGACTTGAGTATTTCAACAACTCTCGTCTTCAAACTGGTTAGGCCAGCCACACAGGAGGGTGATTTTCACTGAGGAGAAGGAGGCCATGCTGACCGAGATGCATGTTGGCCATTTCGGGGTGAAGCGCATGATTGCCAAAATCAACATACTCTTCTTTTGGCATGGCATTGTCAAGGATGTGGACAGCTGGGCAAGTGAAATAACCTTTTGTTTATCGATCACATTTTATTAAATCTGAAATTATTATGATTTCAATGAATGTCATATCAGAGAGAACACAATGTTTAATTTTGTCACCTTGTGCTTAAAGGTCACTACCTGTCTAGCCTGACAGAAGTTTGAGAGGGTGAAGACTGTGGCGCAGGAGTTGAAGCCCATCAGTTCTTTCACCATGGCACATGATCGGTAAGTGTTACAGTTCAAATTTTGCCCTGATAAGTTGTTTTGTAATGGTTGCTTTATTTGACCACAGCGGAGTTCAATATTATAGATTGTGTCATTATCCTTACAAATATGAAAATCTGCGTACTGAATGACACAGATACGGTTAAGAATGAACACATATGTTAGGGTTGGATCTCATCGGACCCTTCACGAAATCCAGGAATGGCAACAGCTGGTGTCTGATGCTGACCGATTTATTTTACCAAGTGGGTGGAGGCAATACCCATTAAGGTCTGTAAAGGAAGAGAACGTTCTCAACTCTAAATTCCCTTCAGTAACACATTTAAAAAGGGTGCTTGGAACCAAACATTTATTTTATTTTGTATGATCCCCATCAAGGACAAGACTGGTGAGGCCATCTCCAAGGCGATTATGGACATCTTCAACACCCACGGTTCTCCTGAGGTCATCTTGAGTGACCAAGGTCGTGAACTCTGGAACAACGTACGGATGTTATAGGTTATATTCTGTCACCAACAGTGTTTTAGTTTTTTTTACAATTCGTTTTTGTTTTTCAATGGTACATAATCAGACATTTCAATGTGTTCCATTGTCAATAGATATCCCTTTCCTACCCCCTCCTCCAGGTTTGGATGAACGGACCAACCACACCCTCAAGACTGCCATGGGTAAGTCCCTTGACGGGTTCCAGGAATGGTGGGAGGACAACCTGAAGGTCATTCTCTTTGCACACAACAGCAGCGTTCAGGCCTCCAGAGTACTCACCCTATCGCCTGCTGTATGGACGGGAGCTGCAGCTGTTGACTGAGGAAAACAATGCAATTGTATATAAACTCAGCAAAAAAGAAATGTCCTCTCACTGTCAACTGCGTTTATTTTCAGCAAACTTAACATGTGTAAATATTTGTATGAACATAACAAGATTCAACAACTGAGACATAAACTAAACAAGTTCCATAGACATGTGACTAACAGAAATTGAAGAATGTGTCCCTGAACGAAGGGGGGGGGGTGGTCAAAATCAAAAGTAACAGTCAGTATCTGGTGTGGCCACCAGCTGCATTAAGTACTGTAGTGCATGTCCTCCTCATGGACTGCACCAGATTTTCCAGTTCTTGCTGTGAGATGTTACCCCACTCTTCCACCAAGGCACCTGCAAGTTACCTGACATTTCTGGGGGGAAAGGCCCTAGCCCTCACCCTCCAATCCAACAGGTCTCAGACGTGCTCAATGGGATTGAGATCCGGGCTCTTCGCTGGCCATGGCAGAACACTGACATTCCTGTCTTATTGCTGGTGATGTCTGGTGAGCAGTGGCGGCTCCTGAAAAAATTCTCAGGAGGGGCAATTTTTCTGATGATTTAGGTGACCTACACACATTTTAAAAAAGATATGTCCAGCAACAACATGAAGACAGGGGCAGCATATAAGTCAATACCAGAAGCATTTATTGACTGATCTCAAAAGTGTTGGCTTACCAGGGTTGGTGGAGCCCTCAGTTTCATCTTTTGCCTCGCAGCTAACTCAAACACTCCGCAAAACTTCACACACTGGATTAGCCGGCTGAGGATGTGGCGGTTCTTGCTAATGTCGTAGTAAATATATTTGTTATAGTGAATATGGAATATGATATGTTGAGTAAAATGTTGTGCTAAGATCTATTTAGGTCAGGAGCTGGTTATAAGTTCTGTTCCTATCCAACAACAATGGACAAAAGGGTCCTATCTTGTCAGCCTTGTCAGCAGGTGGCCAAGGACAACACCCACGCCATAGGCCTCTCAGTTCTTCCAACTCACGAGTTCTTGCTCTGAGGACACACACACACACAAACACACACACACACACATCATCACTGTTAAACACACACACACACACACACACACATCATCACTGTTAAAACACACACACACACACACAAAAATCCCCCTCTCTTAGGCTGGAACATTTGAAGACAGAGAACCCGACCTCAGAGCCAATGCAACAGTGACAGTAGCCTGGAGGGGACCTCGCCCAACTCATCAGGACCAATCAGAAGATCAGAACTACTAGATTCAACCTACTTCATTTATTGCATAAAATGTCTGTACACAATGTTTCGGGGCTCTCTTCAGATAATAATAATAATAATAATATATGCCATTTAGCAGACGCTTTTATCCAAAGCGACTTACAGTCATGCGTGCATACATTTTTGTGTATGGGTGGTCCCGGGATCGAACCCACTACCTTAGCGCTACAAGCACCATGCTCTACCAGCTGAGCTACAGAAAGTGGATACTCATGGATGCGCATCGCAATTGTAAAATGTCAACACAATTGGAGACACCACGTCATTTTTGGAGACATGTTATTGACAGTAAACTATTGTAGATGCGACTGCTAACTAAATAAAACATTGTAGCTGGCTAGCTAATCATCTTAGCTAAATGTGGGGCAAACAATTCAGTTATTTACCGTTAATTTGAGGGATTGGGGTGAAAGAAATCGAGTTACATAGTGATACTTTACGATATACTGTATTGACAATATCGCAATATTTTAGCGCTAGTTGGCTGTACCTGCCAAAACACCATTATTGTTCCTTCATAGCTTGTTCTCAATCTTTTCACATTGGGAGCCAATTTGTTTTCAGCACTTTTATTTCCATGACTGATAAAAACTCGTTCTCATGGCTTTCTGATCCCTCTGCAACAGACATATGGTAGCGCAATAAAATCACAGTATCGAATCGCAATACGTATAGAATCATGAGACTCGCAATGCTGATGCATATATCTTATCGTGAGGTTCCTGGCAATTCCAGCCCAAGTTCATTTGCCACAACAAATCTCTTCGCTAGCAAACGCGATGTCTTCTCCAAAACGGCAATGTGTCTCCAGCAATGTTTACTTTTTTTGACGTTCTATGGCATCTCCACTTTCCAAGCATATATGACCACATGTAATATTTTGGTAAGTGATGCAAATAGTGAACTATGTAGGCCAGGATGTAAAATATATGTAGCTGCAGCAATTTCTCTTATCTGATATGGTAAGTAATGGGGCTTAATTTATAGCTCCTAAGAGTTTGACGAACGGGTCCGTGAACGCGATTCCAGATATCTTTACCTCTGAATAAACTGCCTTTATTATTACCATATCCACCCTGTCCAAAGTCTCTACTTGGTCTCAGTTCTCCAGTAAACTTGTGATTATCAACACTAACCTCATCGTTGTGGCGGCGGACAGCCAGCCTGTATCCCTCATCCAGTTGAGTGAGTGGCAATGTCTTTTTTCGTTCGTACTCAATTTTTGGAAAATCCTTGGGTGTAGGACTTTCCGCCTTTAGTAGAAACCCTGTTGAATTATTAAATTTGGTCTGGGAGGTCCTAATTGTTTCGTTGCCAATTTATCTTCATTTGTTCGCCGACAAAAAAGGAACTTCTTTCAAACAATCCGCTCTTTTCTCGAGTTACGTTCATGGTTACGTAACGATGACGAAAGCGCGTAAAGTGCAAGCCCACAGACACCCATTGAGATTGTATTGAAGGCTCTGAAATTTGAAAAAATAGATTTTACATGGGAGTCTATGACAGACTTCTGGGCGATTTTCAACCTGACTGAAATCGCCCCAAAAGGGGGGAGCCATTTGAAGCACGACTTTAGCCTGATTCGACATTTAGTGGCAGTGTGGCACTGTGGCAGATCAGACGTATAGATTACAACACTGATAACTACTGTTGCCGTGATATAATTGATTAGAAAAAAAATCCCTTCCTTTTCCCGTTTGGCAGTGCGTCGCCCATATCGCCCTATTGAACAGGCCGCCCCTGCTGGTGAGGACCTGCCTTACAACAGGCCTACAAGCCCTCAGTCAAGGCTCTCTCAGCCTATTGCGGACAGTCTTAGCACTGATGGAGGGATTGTGCGTTCCTGGTGTAACTTGGGCAGTTGTTGTTGCCATCCTGTACCTGTCTCGCAGGTGTGATGTTCGTATGTACCGATCCTGTGCAGGTGTTGTTACACGTGGTCTGCCACTGCGAGGATGATCAGCTGTCTGTCCTGTCTCCCTGTAGCGCTGTCTTAGGCGTCTCACAGTACGGACATTGCAATTTATTGCCCTGGCCACATCTGCAGTCCTCATGCCTCCTTGCACATGCCTAAGGCACGTTCATGCAGATGAGCAGGGACCCTGGGCATCTTTCTTTTGGTGTTTTTCAGAGTCAGTAGAAAGGCCTCTTTAGTGTCCTAAGTTTTCATAACTGTGACCTTAATTTCCTACCGTCTGTAAGCTGTTAGTGTCTTAACGACCATTCCACAGATGCATTTTTGTAATGAGGTGATATGCCTATGTCGTATCGAGTGAGTGGTGGCAATTATTGCTGATAAACAAAGGAGTCCGCTCATACTGAATCCTTGATCCTAAGTTTATTCAGATCACAAGCTTCAGCATAAGTGACAGGTGACATGACACCCGGAGAGCGACGCCTCAGAATGGCCGCTCTGCCCTTTCTGTAGTCTAGCCCCTATTTATAAACAATGCAAAAAGATGCTCCCTCTTCTGGCCAATCACCAGTCTCCCCTGTCTACAACACACTTCCTGTCTGTTGTATGTGGCGTTACACTAAAACATTCCCTCTTGATACTAAAATCAACATTCTTTCAGTTCCACTTAAAAAACATTTAACACCATCATAATCTCAATACACTACATTCCCCCTTTCGAGACAAACTAAAAGTCTCGAAAAACAAACAGAATAGGATTATGACAAGTAACAATTTATCTTATTGAGTATCTTTAACATTAAACCAAAAAACATTGTCCTCTAGAGTGTAAATACCTTTCTAGAAATATGAACAACTGTTTATGAAGTGTGAATACATTACTATGACATATGAACAAATCTTTATGGAGTGTAAGAGCGAAAAACTGTCCGGCAACCTTCCATCCATCAATCAAGACAGTAAAATTCTCTCACGGTCCCTCTGCCCCAGGCAACCACCTTCGGTACTCCAGATAAACTCATAAACCATATAAATGCATTTGAAACTATGATGCAATTAAATACACATGTAAGCCCCTGCAAACAAAATCCTATCCAAAAACATCCACTCTAAGGCTGGTCAACCCATTGGACCCTAAAGTGGAACTCTCCCTGCCTAGCCTCTCTGTGTGACACTCTGGCTCTATGGACTTTGATTTTGAGCCAGGGTTGTTCATTTCACTTGGGTGTATTTCTATGTTGGTTAGTCTAGGTTGTTTTTTCTATGTTTGGTCAATGACTCCCAATCGGAGGTAACGAGTGTCAGCTGTCGGCTCGTTATCTCTGATTGGGAGCCATATTTATACTGTGTGTTTTCACCTTGGGGTTGTGGGTTTTTGTTCCATGTTTCTGTCAGTGTTACAGAGGACTTCACTATCGTCATTTGTTGTTTTTGTGGTTGCTTTATTTAATAAAGTCATCATGATCACTCCACGCGCTGCGATTGGTCCGCTTCTTCAGACTGATCGTGACAGAAAACCCACCAGAGAAGGACCACAGCGTGTCCAGGAGCAAGACAGCTGGACATGGGAGGAGGCGCCTGGTAAGGAGATCGAGAGGCTGGCGATGGCCCAGGTGGGCAAATCGTGGTCCTGGGAGGACATGCTCGGGGGCAAGGGACCTGGGGGAAGATCAAGGCCCTGGCGAGAGAGGAGCAACGGCGTCAGCAGGGCCATCATCGTTGGAAGGACGAGAGGCAACCCCAAAAAGTTTTTGGGGGGCACATGGTTGGCGGCTGGGCAGCAGGAGGCTGCTACAGGGAGACGTGGAGAGAAGGCTATCGGATTACGGGAGCCATTGGCGAGTAGAGGAAGGGAAGTTGTTGCGGCACGGCGTGAGAGACTGATGTGTGTTACCAGTCCGGTCCGGCCCGTTCCTGATCCCCAGTTAAAGCCAGTGGTGTGTGTTCCCAGTACGGACCGGCCTGTTCCTACTCCACGCATCAAGCCCACGGTGTGCGTCGCCAGCCCAGCCCGGCCTGTTCCTGCTCCACGCACAGAACCTACGGTGTGCGTCGCCAGCCCAGTCCGGCCTGTTCCTTCTCCCCGCACTAGCCCTGAGATGCGTGTCCTCAGCCCGGTACCTCCAGTTCCGGCACTACGCGCCAGGCCTAAGGTGCGCCTCAGACGGCCAGAGTCTGCCGTCTGCCCAACGGCGCTTGAACTGCCCGTCTGCCCTATGGCGTCGGAACTGCCCGTCTGCCCAACGGCGCCTGAACTGCCCGTCTGCCCAACGGGCGCCTGAACTGCCCGCTCTGCCCAACGGCGCCTGAACTGCCCGTCTGCCCAACGGCGCTTGAACTGCCCGTCTGCCCAACGGGGCGCTAAAGCCGCCCGTCTGTACTGAACCTGCAAAGCCGCCCGTCTGCCATGAGCCTTCAGAGCCGTCCGCCAGACCGGAGCCGCTAGAGCCTTCCGCCAGACAGGAGCCGCTAGAGCCTTCCGCCAGACAGGATCAGCCAGAGCCTTCCGCCAGACAGGATCAGCCAGAGCCTTCCGCCAGACAGGATCAGCCAGAGCCTTCCGCCAGACAGGATCAGCCAGAGCCTTCCGCCAGACAGGATCAGCCAGAGCCTTCCGCCAGACAGGATCAGCCAGATCCGTCAGCCAGCCATGAGCAGCCAGATCCGTCAGCCAGCCATGAGCAGCCAGGTCCGTCAGCCAGCCATGAGCAGCCAGATCCGTCAGCCAGCCATGAGCAGCCAGATCCGTCAGCCAGCCAGAGCCAGCCAGCCAGGATCCGCCAGAGCCGTCCAGCCAGGATCCGCCAGAGCCGTCCAGCAAGGATCCGCCAGAGCCGTCCAGCCAGGATCCGCCAGAGCCAGCCAGCCAGGATCCGCCATTCAGTCCGGTGCTGCCCCTTAGCCCGGTGCTGCTCCTTAGCCCGGTGCTGCCTTTAGCCCGGTGCTGCCCTTAGTCCGGTGCTGCCCCTTAGGCGGTGCTGCCCCTTAGTCCGGTGCTGCCCCTTAGCCCGGTGCTGCCCCTTAGTCCGGTGCTGCCCCTTAGCCCGGTGCTGCCCCCTTAGCCCGGTGCTGCCCCTTAGTCCGGTGCTGCCCCTGAGTCCGGTGATGCCTCTTGGTCCAGTGCTGCCCCTTTAATCCTGTGGGGTTTAGTTGGGGGGTGGTCGTGTGGAGGAGGTTACACAAGCGGGTAGTGACTATGGTGGGGTGGGGACCACGACCAGTGCCTGAGCCGCCACCATAGACAGACGCCCACCCAGACCCTCCCTAGACTGTTTGCTGGTGCGCCCGGAGTTCGCACCTTTAGGGGGGTACTGTGACACTCTGGCTCTATGGACTTTGATTTTGAGCCAGGGTTGTTCATTTCACTTGGGTGTATTTCTATGTTGGTTAGTCTAGGTTGTTTTTTCTATGTTTGGTCAATGACTCCCAATCGGAGGTAACGAGTGTCAGCTGTCGGCTCGTTATCTCTGATTGGGAGCCATATTTATACTGTGTGTTTTCACCTTGGGGTTGTGGGTTTTTGTTCCATGTTTCTGTCAGTGTTACAGAGGACTTCACTATCGTCATTTGTTGTTTTTGTGGTTGCTTTATTTAATAAAGTCATCATGTTCACTCCACGCGCTGCGTATTGGTCCGCTTCTTCAGACGATCGTGACACTCTGTCCCTAAACATCACCGAAATAAACAAAAACATCTAAGATCCTCACATGTATTCAATAACATCAAACATCATTCTACAAAAATTAATACCTAAGAATATGACACAATTATGTATTACACATGTCTATATTTCATTGCAGACACTGGAATGTAGTCCACTACACTTCATCTCCCCGTAGTCTCCTCTTCCAATGGACTGTTGATGATGGAATCGGAATCTTTCCACACCCTCCTTGTTTCATCTCCTCCAGTCATATTGTCCCTTCATATTGTCCCTGTTTGAGTATTTCAATCTCCACATGTCCCCCAAATGCTTCTGGAAGAAAAGAAAAAACCAAACAGTATATTTTGCAAAACAACACTTTCAAATTAAACATCAATATCAACTAAGAATATAAAAATGCTATATAAATGATATATGAATCACATTAACCCATTCCCCCCTTTGATTCATAAATCATACTACAAATCACACTAATATTGAAACATTTTTTTTTTGAAAAAATGATCAAATAATCAAAAAGAATGATATTTATCCATCAGTTCCACTTGTCCATCTTCATCCAGATCAGGAACAGTCAACACCGGCATCTGAGTGTTGTCTCCAGGCATCACTCTCCCTGTCTCAATATCATAGCTTTCTCAAAGGTCAGTAACAAATTACAAACATCACACACAGTGCTATCAAAGCTGCCATTAAAATGTAACCCATCACTGCCCCTACTGGCCTACCTGATTTTGCAACCAAGTCTTCTCAGATCTCCCAAACGCATCTCTTATATTCTTCAATGCATATATAACCCTAATGATAATATCTGAACTATCTGGACTCAAAGTATCTACTAATATTATCAATATGATCTTTCCAAATGTTACACCATACCATGGAAAAAGTCCCCCCTTCTCCCTTAGATTTATCCTTCAATGATAGGCTTGAAGACTATGACATGTAGCCATGTCTCTTTTCATCCAATTTCAAATATAGCTTCAGATTTCTGTGTCCGGTGCTACCCCTCTTATAATGGTAGAAACCTCATATGGAAGCTTCAACGTTGACATGTAACAACATCCTGTCTATCCATAGGGTAAGAATATATATGCTTTATCACCACAAACCCTCCAAATATCTCTAAACTTCCCCATAGTCACATTGTCAGGCAAAAGCTAATCTTTTAACCATCAAAGTCCTGCTGTTCCTACTACCTGGTACATAAAAAGTTACATATTTCTCATTACTACCCTTAAGGTCATGCATACCCAAAGTTATCATATAGTCATCACAATCTGATATTCCCATAAACATACCCCTTATATAATATGTTCTATTAGAACAAACAACTTTTAGCCCTCACTGGTTTCACCTCCAATGTTTCAGGGTTTGCTGTTACCTGATTTTCTTTACCATCCAACAAATTCACACAAGTTAATTCACTTAACCCAATAACACCTAAACCTAGGCTTAAACAAATGTTTTGACAACGACATTATTTTATCTGTTACTGACTGTTGCTGATACCACAGTCATGACAACGCATAAGATTGACACATACTTGATAGAGGTCGAGCGACCGTCTCTAACATGTTTGGTGGAATTCTCAACAGACATGGACCCTCAAGATTCCTCACTGATATTACAGAATGAGCTAACCGCTGGAACCAAAGATTCCTACCTGCCTATCTATCTCTAATTTTCACAACAGAAGAATCAAACCCATCCATTTAGTTTCTCTCTTCCCTAACGAGCGGTACTGATCAGATACCTCTCCCTGTCTGTCATTAAAATCAAAGACCTCATCCTGTACCTCCATGATAGTATCACTATTTCAGATGAATCTATATTGTTCTCTACTACTATCTGCTCTCCTATTTTAACCCTATTCGTACAATCATTGACAGCACTCTCCATCCGTAACATAAACCCCTGAGTCTAAAATTCCCCATTTAATTTCAGAAAAGTTGTTGTCGGTGTCATACTTCCTACATTTGCTATTGCCATCGTATCATTAATCCCTTCCAAAGTTACCATTAAAGTAGTTGATTTAGTTGCTGTATCAACCCTAATTACTTCTAGTGCGAAAGTTCCCGTTATCCTCTGTGTATTATCTACTGTTGGAGTGGCTACTGTAATCTACTCCTCCTGAACTCCCTCAATGACAGTGGAGGCTACAACAGACCTCAACTCTTCCATTATAAGCGTTACTTTATGAATTACATAGCCTTTTAACCAATAATTCTTAACCGGAACAAATTTTAATGCTTGCACTAGATAAGTACCCATATTCTCTCCCTGACCTTTCTCTGTAACATTACGCCAAATAAGTGAACAGTCACTCCTAACCTCTTCCACTTCATATCGTTGAATCAAATGCGATATATTTATGGCTTTAATAACTATCAATGTTGAAAGAGTTAAATTGCTTCTCACTGTTGTTTTAATAGACTGAAGTGTTAATGTCCTTGTTGCTTCATCCATTTTCCCCAAAGAAAAGTTGTCTTTGCTTGTACTTCCATCTATCACCACTAGTGTCACTTTTTCCCAACTCTCAGTCCTAACTTTCAAACTTTTGATTATAAAAATACACCTATAATTACCTTGATCTCCCTGCTGGGAACTGTAACTAAAGATACTCAATCACCCTCAATCTTCTCTTATCATTCAGCAACACATACTTTCTCAATGCATCTGCTCCTAACAGATCTAAACTCCTACCATATCTTCCCACTAAACTTTAAAATGTCCTTCACTACTGTTCTCTCTCTCTTACTACTAACTTTGAAACTTAGCTTACTGTCTTAGAGTTCCTTCAACCCTAGTTCTCCTAACTTATTTTAATCTAATCTTTTCTCTCATAACCTTTAAAAACTTTTTCCACTGATTTATTCACAAAATCCCTTTACCACCAAATTTTAGAATATGTGATTGGGAAAGTCCCCACCTGCCTTTGACTTCTTTACACACAGACTTGGCAAACGACTAAACACCTTTTAGCCTAGCCTGAAATCTCTTGGTGTAAGAATGTAACCCAGAATAACCGTCACCCCTTTTAACTTTATTTTCCAGACAGATTGTCTAATAGGCAGTCTAATAGATTATCATCCTTCCTATGATATTATCTTTTTAAGCCAATATGATTCCCAAAAACCCTATTCTTTTAACATCTTCTACCAGACAGCCGTTTAGTGTACATCCTATTGTACAGTTCAATTTAAACAATGCATCTCTTCCCAACAATGCAATAGGTATATGGTCTAATATTAGTATCTTAAGAGTAATTAACTGTTTTACTACCTCAAATCCCTATCCTAATTAGTTAATTTTACATAGTGAGATGTTTAACCTCTTTAGGCTGAACACAGATAAGTTTTTACACTATTCACTATCACTTCTCATAGTCCTCTGGTTTTACTTCAATTGTTAGCTATTTTCTCTTCTTCTCTAATCGATGCTATCAGCTGACACCCCCCTCGTATCTTCTTTAGGGTTCACCTGGAGAACAGGTGATCTTGACTGGCCCTGTATCTTCCTTAAAAATGTTCTCTGTTGTTTCCTCCTGACGCATTGCACTCACAGGTAAAGTAACCAACCTGTCCCTAATTATAACAGTCTTCTGAAAGTTGCTGGAAGTGTAGCTGAAATCTTCCTCCTCCTTCTATTTCTTCTCGTCCTCTTCCTCTCCAATTCTGTGTCTGTCCAGAAACTGTCTGTGGATATGGAACATTTGGTACCCCCCTTGGCTGGTACAATTGCATTTGATATTGTTCAGTTGAAGCTGTAACAGTGATTGTTGATTTGGTTCACTCTGATTCTTCATAACCAAAGCTTCTCTTCTCCACCAGTTGTATGATTGAGTTTTCTGAGAGCTTCTTGATCCTGTTCTTTCTTGTTGACATATCAGGATTCTTCAACAGCTCATATTCTAAGTACTGTCCTCGAAATATCATCTTCCATCATCTTCTTACTTTTCTTCAGCATCTTGGCCTCAATGTATTCTTCTTCTCCTCCAATTCTTGGGATCCTTTTCTCAGCAGTTTCTCCTCTTCTGTATCTTCAGCTGTGTTACTTCTTCTAAACTATTTGCTTTATCCAGGCATGATAAGCATCGGTCTATATCTCCTTCTATTTCTTCTGTGCCAGTCCTTGTAGGACAAACTCCTTTTGAATACACAGCACCTTCAGTCTCCTCTTTCTCGCTGTCTTCATCTGAACTCGAATCTCTTGTATCCTTCAACTTCCATCAGAGATCAAATCTCTAGTATCCTTCTTCTTTCCTCTCTTGCCAACTTCCTTCTGATCACAGAGTCATATCCACCCATGATCTCTTCTCAATCACTCTCATCTTCATCATCCTCGTCTTCTTTAACCTCACTCTTCTCTTCCAGACATCTCATTTTCTTCCTTCTGGAGTTTTGGATTCACCTTTATCGCTGCTTTCTGCTTGTCTCTATCTATTATTCGTCTTCATCTCTGATGCAACAATCACCCTCCTGGATGATCCCTGGAAGCTGAGGATAAACATCCCTAAGCTCTCCTTCCCTTAGCCTTATCTCTTAGCTTTGTTTATCTTATCGCTGGAATCTTTTATCAGTTTTTGTTTGAGAATGAAGGGCAACTTTTGTTTCACTTGCTGGATAACCTCGCAATACTTTAGTTAAAGGGTCACTATTTTGTACTATATCAATCGGTGTAATCACCTTCATATAGCCTTGCTGTCCTTTCTCCCCATTGTAACTACTCTTTTATATTCCTTTATTATGAATTATCTTATTTTAGACTATATAGCCTATGGCTTCCCCCCTGTAATTATTAATATAAACCTAACAACTCCAAAAATCTTATTGTACAATTCAATTAAAAATCATGAATAATTAAAACCAATTTTTATTCCTATATCCTATGTCACCAATTTATCAATTAGTGTTGGCTATCTTACCACAACCCATCAAATGCAAGTAGTCAACTTCAGACTAAAATACCCATAAACAAAGCCTCTAACCCTATCATTACTACAATTCCCATAAACCCCCTTGCTCTATAGGCACCTAATTATCTTAAATTTACAGAATAATGTCAGTCCTTGATTCCCAACACAACTCCAATCAAACCCCAGTGATGCACAGAGCCTCCAAAATGCAATTTTTAATGAAATAGTATTTGCCAAGCCTATGTGAAATTGTCATCTCAAAACCTTTTTTTTGACTTTTCCTCTGTCGCGTCACGTGATGTCACGTCATCACTTCCTGTATCTCCTCTCTCCCCTCGCTTATCGTTCCTCTCATATGACAAGGGAACAAAGACACAGAAACAGATTTTAGTAGTTAATGCAATCACTGAGTTATTTCAACCATATTCAATATTCCTTCGTTTTGCATTCGCTCTAAGAATTAACTCAGGAAAAATTATAGATCGCTCAAAAACATTTTTATTTTATTTATTTATTTTAATCGTCATTTAATTCAGAACTAAATAGATCGCTCAAAAACATTTAATTTAATTTTAATCGTCTTCTAATTCAATTTATTATAATCCGTTACCATACATCTAATTTATAAATTCAATAGGTCACAAAACAAGTTCCATCTTTAACCATCCGCCGATGTAACAACTAGAATACTCGTGTCCAAATATCTCTTTGTCTGTGTGTTTCTCTGTCTCCCCCTGCAGCCCCCAACAGAAATATGACCCATTAGCAAAAACGTGTTGTAGTTTAGTACCGTAAACCAAAACGTGTCCTAATCTCGTGCCATAAACTCCCCCTTTCTGTAGTGTAGTGTCGCAAAATTAAACGCATGCGCAAATCCATTCAAAAATACTTTTTCACCGTGGAAGGGAGATTTTAGATCTCTCCCCCCAAACAGACAGTTAACAGTCCCACTTTACCTCCCGTTTCCCCCTCATAGTCAAACAACATTTAACAGCGCTCACAAAACATAGAACCGAAATTCCACATACAGACATAATTTAAGAGGCTTTATTACCATCGCAGTGGACCTCTACGGTCACATGTTAGCATGCAGCATATTAGCATTTAGCATTAGCATTAGCCTGTATGCACCATGTAGCATAAAAACAATGTACCCGACATTGCGTCTTTAATGACTGTTTCCTTGGTCCTAAATTTAGGCTGCCGTGAGTATGGCTATTTATATGAGCGGTCCCCCCCATGCAAATATCCCGTCGGACAGAAGATGGGCAAGCAACCCCCAATAAATCTTCAACCAAACTCCAGTCAAGACTGACTGACTGACCTGAAACCCATAACGCGTTCCCAGGATTTTATGGCCCACCATGCGGTCGCCCCGTTTCGAGGTCTTATCAAATCCTGCAATGTCCTAACTTGTATACATATCTTGGCCCCGATTGTTCTTGACTTACTATTCAAGCAACACATCTCTATAAACAATCCATAAACTCTAACCACTTTTGCGCCTGTTTTTTAAAATTTTATAATGATTAGCCAGACCCCCAGTCATCAGCAATAACTCCACGAGGCACGGTCGTATGGTACACCCCCTCCAGTGTACACAAGCAGTATCAAAACTAACAATCTCACAAAGCTTGTGAGGAAAAAAAACTCACCCTTGTCTGGTCATGACTTCAGACCGAGTTAGCTTGAGTTAGCTTGGCGGCTACAAATGAAGCAGAGGAGGACTGCAGACCAGCCCCACGTTGGGCGCCATTTGTCGTATCGAGTGAGTGGTGGCAATTATTGCTGATAAACAAAGGAGTCCGCTCATACTGAATCCTTGATCCTAAGTTTATTCAGATCACAAGCTTCAGCATAAGTGACAGGTGACATGACACCCGGAGAGCGACGCCTCAGAATGGCCGCTCTGCCCTTTCTGTAGTCTAGCCCCTATTTATAAACAATGCAAAAAGATGCTCCCTCTTCTGGCCAATCACCAGTCTCCCCTGTCTACAACACACTTCCTGTCTGTTGTATGTGGCGTTACACTAAAACATTCCCTCTTGATACTAAAATCAACATTCTTTCAGTTCCACTTAAAAAACATTTAACACCATCATAATCTCAATACACTACACCTATTTTAGCTAAATCGACAAATGAAATTGATTAGATTACTCTGGCAATGATTTTTTTTTTTTTACAAAATCATGTACATGTAGACGTCATGTAGACGTTTGTAAGGTGTTCATGGTGAGATCTTTAATCATAAACTAAACAGACACTTAAACTAAAATGTGATGCGTTGGACATGTCGGAGGAGGAGCATAGGACTGATGAGGGTAGAGGTGTGGACTGGATGCTGGATGGTGGGGTGGGACCTCCAAGTACTCCTTGAAAGTCATCTGATGGGCAGCATGTTTCTTGGCTTCACTCTTCATCGATGCCACCAAATACCCAGCATACCACAGAGCATTTTCAACCACCCACTTGAAGGTCTGCTTCCTATAAAGGCTGAACTAAGTCTCGTGTTGGCCCAGCAAGTGTGCGTTGTTGCTGGGTTGCCACCTCGGAGAAGTACAGCCTTATTGTCAAAAATCAAATCAAGTGGAATGAAATCAAATCCAATTTTATTCATCATATACACAGGATACAGCAGGGTGTACACTGTGCAATGAAATGCTTACTTGCAAGCTACCTCAACATAGCCCTTGATCATGACTCCCAGTTCCATTACATTACATGTCATTAGACGAAGGCGTCTTCTGTAGGGGGGAGTTTTGTTAAGAGTCCCGACGCTTGGTCAGAACATTAACACGCATCGTTTGCGGTACAGTTTTGGAAGCTTAAGGACCTTATCTTTCATATCAGCGAGATTATTATTCGTTTTTTTAAAGGTTAAATTGATACACAGCTTTATAGGGTTCGTGTTTCCACACGGCCATATCTCCATGTTACAGCGTGTTTACGTAAAACAGACGGTTACCTGTGCTAATTAGCTGTCTGCGTCTCCTAACACCTGTGTGCAAATGGAAGACAGACACCACAAACATGTTGTTACTGAAAAATACTGTCGGCTGCAACTATGTTAAATCCAATTAAAACAGTGTGTATTTTGCAGTTGTGAAATTATTTAGATGTGTCTAGAACCGTACCACAATTGAGAATCAATTCACGTTTAGATGGAGTAATTTGCTTTTTTGGCTTCCAGAGCCAATTCACCTTTAAAAACAGAACATGTAAGGTCCTTGGACTATAAGGAGTAACGTTAGGCTCCTTTAGTCCATTATTGGGCTACCTCTCTAAAGTGCAGTGAAATATCAAAATATAAAATATAAAACAACATTAACACAAAAAGGTATAAAAGTAGGAGTAAAACTGGTAGTATCGGTATGTACTATGATATGTGCTATGTCAACAAGTAGAAAGTGAGCAGTGAAATAAATAGTAATAAATAATAACAGCAGTGATGGGAGTGAGTGAGCGGCGTGCGTGCGCAAGGGACACAGCTTTTGTGGAGCGGTAGGTAACGATGCTTTGTGGGTGGCAAGTTGTTGATGTGTTCAGAGGGTCCCTGGCTCGAGCCCAGGTTGGGGAAAGGAGAGGGACGGAAGCAATACTGTTACAGAGAGTCAGTGGAAATAGTATCCTAAGGTGCATGTGAACAGAAGGTTGTGCAGGTGGATAGCTAGGCTTTTCAACAGTCTCATGGCCTGGTGGTGAATGCTCTGTAACCATCTGCCAGACGGAAGTGGAGATAACAGGCCATGGCTGACACACTCACACAAGCAAGTTTAATATTTATTCAATATCAACTGCTAGCTACCTAGCAGTGGAGGCTCCTCAGAGGAGGAAGGGGAGGACCATCCTCAGTGAATTTCATATTTTTTAAAATGGTAAAACATTTTAAAATGTATCCTTTTTAGATAAAACTATACTAAATTTAATCATGTCACCAAATAACTGATTAAAACACACTATTTTGCAAAGAAGGCCTACAGTAGCCTCAACAGCACTCTGTAACACCATGGTGTAGCCGGACGTGTACATGTCACAACTTCCGGAGGACATCCTCCAGCCTATCAGAGCTCTTGCAGAATGAACTGACATGTTGTCCACCAAATCAAAGAATCAGAGAAATAATCTAGTACTGAAAGCAAAAGCTACAGCTAGCTAGCACGGCAGTGTATAACATGTAAGTAGTTGACTCAAAGAGAGAGAAAGACAATAGTTGAACACAGGGGCGGTGTGTTCAATAGGGCGATATGGGCGACGCACTGCCAAACGGGAAAAGGAAGGGATTTTTTTTCTAATCAATTATATCACGGCAACAGTAGTTATCAGTGTTGTAATCTAGACGTCTGATCTGCCACAGTGCCACACTGCCACTAAATGTCCAATCCAATCAGGCTAAAGTCGTGCTTCAAATGGCTCCCCCCCCTTTCGGGGCGATTTCAGTCAGGTTGAAAATCGCCCAGAAGTCTGTCATAGACTCCCATGTAAAATCTATTTTTTTCAAATTTCAGAGCTTTCAATACAATCTCTATGGGTGTCTGAGGGCTTGCACTTACGTGCTTTCGTCATACGTAACGTAACCATGAACGTAACTAAGAAAAGAGCGGGTAGCCTCATCAATCAATTCACGTACTACTATCAAGATGGCTATAGCGTTCAGTGCAACTCGATTGTGTCTTTGAAAGAAGTTCCTTTTTGTCGGCGAACAAATGAAGATAAATTGGCAACGAAACAATTAGGACCTCCCAGACCAAATTTAATAATTCAACAGGTTTCTACTAAAGGCGGAAAGTCCTACACCCGAGGATTTTCCAAAAATTGGTACGAACGAAAAAGACATTGCCACTCAACTGGATGAGGGATACAGGCTAGCTGTCCGCCGCCACAACGATGAGGTTAGTGTTGATAATCACAAGTTTACTGGAGAACTGAGACCAAGTAGAGACTTTGGACAGGGTGGATATGGTATAATAAAGGGAGTTTATTCAGAGGTAAAGATATCTGGAATCGCGTGCACGGACCCGTTCGTCAAACTCTTAGGGAGCTATACATTAAGCCCCATTACTTACCATATCAGATAAGAGAAATTGCTGCAGCTACATATATTTTACATCCTGGCCCTACATAGTTCACTATTTGCATCACTTACCAAAATATTACATGTGGTCATATATGCTTGGAAAGTGGAGATGCCATAGAACGTCAAAAAAGTAAACATTGCTGGAGACACATTGCCGTTTTGGAGAAGACATCGCGTTTGCTAGCGAAGAGATTTGTTGTGGCAAATGAACTTGGGCTGGGAATTGCCAGGAACCTCACGATAAGATATATGCATTGCGAGTCTCATGATTCTATACGTATTGCGATTCGATACTGTGATTTTATTGCGCACCATATGTCTGTTGCAGAGGGATCAGAAAGCCATGAGAACGAGTTTTGATCAGTCATGGAAATAAAAGTGCTGAAAACAAATTGGCTCCCAATGTGAAAAGATTGAGAACAAGCTATGAAGGAACAATAATGGTGTTTTTGGTGCAGGTACAGCCAACTAGCGCTAAAATATTGCGATATTGTCAATACAGTATATCGTAAAGTATCACTATGTAACTCGATTTCTTTCACCCCAATCCCTCAAATTAACGGTAAATAACTGAATTGTTTGCTCCACATTTAGCTAAGATGATTAGCTAGCCAGCTAAAATGTTTTATTTAGTTAGCAGTCGCATCTACAATAGTTTACTGTCAATAACATGTCTCCAAAAATGACGTGGTGTCTCCAATTGTGTTGACATTTTACAATTGCGATGCGCATCCATGAGTATCCACTTTCTGTAGCTCAGCTGGTAGAGCACTGCGCTTGTAACGCCAAGGTAGTGGGTTCGATCCCCGGGACCACCCATACACAAAAATGTATGCACGCATGACTGTAAGTCGCTTTGGATAAAAGCGTCTGCTAAATGGCATATTATTATTATTATTATTATTATCTGAAGAGAGCCCCGAAACATTGTGTGCAGACATTTTATGCAATAAATGAAGTAGGTTGAATCTAGTAGTTCTGATCTTCTGATTGGTCCTGATGAGTTGGGCGAGGTCCCCTCCAGGCTACTGTCACTGTTGCATTGGCTCTGAGTCGGGTTCTCTGTCTTCAAATGTTCAGCCTAAGAGAGGGGATTTGTGTGTGTGTGTGTGTGTGTGTTTAACAGTGATGATGTGTGTGTGTGTGTGTGTGTGTGTGTGTGTGTGTTTAACAGTGATGATGTGTGTGTGTGTGTGTTTGTGTGTGTGTGTGTGTCCTCAGTGCAAGAACTCGTGAGTTGGAAGAACTGAGAGGCCTATGGCGTGGGTGTTGTCCTTGGCCACCTGCTGACAAGGCTGACAAGATAGGACCCTTTTGTCCATTGTTATTGGATAGGAACAGAACTTATAACCAGCTCCTGACCTAAATAGATCTTAGCACAACATTTTACTCAACATATCATATTCCATATTCACTATAACAAATATATTTACTACGACATTAGCAAGAACCGCCACATCCTCAGCCGGCTAATCCAGTGTGTGAAGTTTTGCGGAGTGTTTGAGTTAGCTTTGCGAGGCAAAGATGAAACTGAGGGCTCCACCAACCCTGGTAAGCCAACACTTTTGAGATCAGTCAATAAATGCTTCTGGTATTGACTTATATGCTGCCCCTGTCTTCATGTTGTTGCTGGACATATCTTTTTTAAAATGTGTGTAGGTCACCTAAATCATCAGAAAAATTGCCCCCCCTGAGAATTTTTTCAGGAGCCGCCACTGGTTGAACAGTTTTTAACATTAATTTATTCCTAAATGAAGGAGAAGCAAGAGATAAATAGAGAAGGAATACAATGTGGCTGCTATGGAAGCACATTTGTTGTTCCTCAACCACGAGACAATTTGCTTTCAGTCTGCATGGTCAATGCAGCACATGCAACAATGTTGATAACAACGATGCTGTTTTCACTTTGCTTATTAATATAAATCCACTAGCGTTCTATAATTACACTATTAGTTTGTGTTTCTTACATCTGCAGACGGCTAGTTTGTCTTTTCTTAGCAAGTTGGGCAGAAATTGTGTTAGCTAGTTAGCCAGCTAGCTAATAAATGTACTGAGTCGGGGCAAATGTAGCTAGCTATACAGCCTGATAATACCAGGGATGGTGCGACCTAAATCAACACGTTGATTGTGCAACAGTATCTTCTAAATCAAAGAGGACTACGCAAAGCATGAATATGTTAGCTACATGAAGTAGCTAAGAGACAACATTAAATGTAGCCAAAGGTTATAGGGTCCCCTAGGAAACACTGACCATCACTTTGGTTCCTACCCAGTCACAATAACTCCTCCCTGGCATTTTCATTAGTTGGCATGTCAAACACCGTATTCAAAGTGCCCACTATTATATTCTAACTATAGAATTAGAATAATCATTCTATTTCCATGATTCCAACAGTTACCCAGCGTTTTGCTCTAAATCTCAATAGCAACATTTGGTTAAAAATAAGGCCTAAATGGTTTGGCCATATCGTGCAGCCCTACGTGGCAGTGTGGAAATGATCTCAAATGAGTGCAGGAAATGCAGAAATTGATGAAAATAATTTTTGGTTTAAGTTGAATTGAACAGTATAAAACAATCGGAATGGAGAAAGACCAATTGAAATCACTTAGAATATATGTGTTGCCACCCTAGGTTCACTCACTACTTATAAAGCAAATGTAGAACTTGTATTATTCCTAAACATAAAATACCGTAAAATACCGTCAGTGTCCTTTTTAATTTTTTTATAACTTGATATGATAATTTGGGCGATATGATATGATAATTTGGCCATATCGCCCAGCCCTAGCTGACAGACTATTTTGATGATGATGTGACAAACTATTTTGAAAACCTGTCAAAACACACAGCTAGCTACTGTTACTGTAAGTACTGTTAGCCAACTGTACTAACATGATGTAGCCTAATGCACTGATCTGCTACTGCTAGATATTCCAATCGAAAACAGCAGACAACAAAACTTCTGATTTCAGAAAATGATCACATAAGCCGCTTGTAACTGCCTCTGTCGCCAGTTTATTTCATGTATTTGCACTTTTTATTATTAAATTTCTTCTGAATTGTACGTTTACAGCAAGACGGAACTAATTATTGGTTCCGCCCGAGTGTTGTCACCCGAGTGCCTTTAGCGACGCACCGAGAAAACTTTACCGCAAAAAGCGAATTATTTTTCCACTGTTATCGTGTTTAAGTGCATACTTACAAAGAAAGTATACAGAAGAAGATAAAGGACATTTAAAATGATGTTTAGCACCTCTGTGTGATAAGCAGCAATGAGGTTTGTTGACTATTTATTTTGCTATGAGGGTGTTTGTGTTTACGTGCGTCATTTTTTGGTGTAAAATATACATAAAGTGTCTAGCTGTATGAGCTTGATTATAACGCCAGATGTGTGAGACATGCATATGGCATTATTTTGTTAATGTATTTTTTCTTTCTTTAAACCAGTTCTCACGGGTTGACCAGCATTAAAGCCCTGTATTCAAATCAAGACCTCTTGCCTCATGCCTGTCACTGGAGGAGCTACACCGCTAAATATTTTAAACGTTACTGTTTAATTAAATACTCATGGTAGAGACAGAGAGGAGGGACGCTCCTCTTCTAGTTCCGGCCAATTCTATAGCTTTTTTCTCATTGGTCTATTCTTGGTTACGTCTTGGTTGCACAGGCGTCTCGAATTGGTTGGCTAGTGCAATTGTTGGTTACTTGTTGGTTGCAAACAGCTGTATGATTGGTTGTCGCAACCAGACATTTCCTAGACTCAACGTTGTCAGAGGGTGCCAAGGATGCTGCTGATATTTTTTTATAACTTAACCAAGCTAGACCCCAGCCTGTAATTTCCTTGACTTTTTTTGGGGGGGGGTATTTTACCCCCTTTTTCGTGGTATCCAATTGGTAGTAGTTACAGTCGCTGTTCCATCGCTGCAACCCCCCTGTGAGGACACGGGAGAGGCGAAGGTCGAGAGTCGTGCGTCCTCCAAAACACAACACAACCGAGCCGCACTGCACTGCTTCTTGACCCAGCGTCCGCTTAACCCGGAAGCCAGCCGCACCAATGTGTCGGAGGAAACACCGTACACCTGGCGACCGAGTCAGCGTGCACTGCACCCGGCCCGCCACTGGGGTCGCTATAGCGCGATGGGATAAGGACATCCCTGCCAGCCAAACCCTCCCCTACCCTGGACGATGCGGGGCCAATTGTGCGCCGCCCCATGGGTCTCCAGGTCGCGGCCTGCTACGACAGCTAGCACTGCGCCACTCGGGAGGCCCCAGCCTGTCATTTCCAATGGGAACAAATGAGTTCGTAAATTCACTCTGGCTATCTACTCCGATTTCAGAGCGCTATCATCTGAGTTTGCCAGAGCGCGGAATAATTGATAAATTGACTAACGCTCAGCACCCGTTGAAGTATGCGTGTGCAATCACTCAATTAGCTTTTGCAATCGTTCTAAACAATTTTTAAAAAGTTTGCAAAGGGTAAAGTCTACAAAACTTAGAAAACTGTATAAAGATCAAATGTTTAATCGAGAACATTTGCAGAATGTCGGCCAAAATCCATCTTGTTTCATCCTTGTCCCGCTGCCGGACAGTGGGCTTCCTCTCACGACCATATTTGGTCTTGAGTGGAAACACCAAGCGGATGCTTCACATTTATACATCTGGTGAAATATCTGTCTCATTGTTCTATCTGTGCGTTTCAAGAGTGAAAGTAGAAGAAGTACAGACAGACAGATCAAGTTAAGATAATACGACTTTTGATCTGGTTTTTGACGACCCTCTCACCAAACCTGATGTTTGTGACTAGTTTGCTTATTTTCTGTCTTGGTTGACATCGTGACAGTATTGTGCGGTAAGTAGCTAAACTAATTGATATTCTTAAATTGCACATATTTTCCTTGCCTCAGCCACAATCGATGTCTGTGTTGCTTTGCAGGGTCTGTGTTGCTGTCTCGTTTGCTTTGCAGGGTCAGTCAATGAACTCACATGCAGATTCTTACTGTTAAACCAATCAATACTTGCATTGTGTAATGCAATTTGACCTTTACTTTATTAGAAAATGGTGTATTGTTGTGACAAGAATGAACTGTTGTGTAAGTAACCAATAATTTTGTCAGAGCAAAAGAGTGTTGGCTGTGCATACTGACACTTTCACTTTCTGATTACTAGAAATCAGGAGGACGTTTCAAGAGTGAAAATAGAAGCAGTACAGATGTGTTTACATAACATGTTAAGATAATATGACTTTTGTTCTGGTATTTGAAGACCCTCTCTCATCCAAACCTGATGTTGTGACTAGTTTGTTTCATTTCTGTGTTGGTTGACATCGTGAGAGTATGGTGCAGGTAAACAAATTGATATTCTTAAATTGGATGTATTATTCTTGCCCCAGCCACAAACCATGTAATTAGGCTATGTACTGTATTTCCATGTATGGGTAGCTGCAGCCCAATATGGCAACCGGAGTATGGGCGAGTGTGTGTGTCGAAAGGAGTGAGAGTATGGAAAGCGAGTAAACTAATTGGGCAGATTTGTTGCCACTCAAAACCGTTTTCGTGGCTGATTGGGCCGCACAACAAGTAAACAGGCGACCATTGCACCAGTGTTGCATAAACGTGCCTGCCGACTTAAGGTGCTTCCTACTTGGTATCATGGTAGTGTCGCCGGCGGTAGCTAAGGTGGCCATTGTTTCTCTCACGTGATTTTATTTAAAGTAGGAAAGCAGCCTAGCATACACAAGAAATAACTAATTTGATAACCATCTATAATGAACAAAAATATAAACGCAACATGCAACAATTTCAATGATTTTACTGAGTTACCGTTCATGTAAGGAAATCAGTCAATTGAAAGGAATTTATTAGACCCTAATCTATGGATTTCACATGACTGGGCAGGGGCCCAGCCATGGGTGGGCCTGGGAGGCAGTGGTGTAAAGTACTTAAGTAAAAATACTTTAAAGTACTACTTAAGTATCTGTACTTTACTTTACTATTTATATTTTGGACAAATTTTACTTTTACTTCACTACATTCCTAAAGAAAATAATGTACTTTTTACTCCATACATTTTCCCTGACACCCAAAAGTACTCGTTACATTCTGACAGGAAAATGGTGAAATTCAAGCACTTGTCAAGAGAACATCCCTGGTCATCCCTACTGCCTCTAATCTGGCAGACTCACTAAACACATGCTTCGTTTGTAAATGAATGTCTGAGTGTTGGAATGTTTTCCTGGCTATCCGTACATTTAAATAAAACAAGAAAATTGTGCCGTCTGGTTTGCATAATATAAGGAATTTGAAATTATTTTTACTTTTACTTTCCACCTCTATGCTTCACGGTTGGGATGGTGTTCTTGGGGTTGTACTCATCCTTCTTCTTCCTCCAAACACCGCGAGTGGAGTTTAGACCAAAAAGCTCTATTTTTGTCTCATCAGACCACATGACCTTCTCCCATTCCTCCTCTGGATCATCCAGATGGTCATTGGCAAACTTCAGACAGGCCTGGACATGTGCTGGCTTGAGCAGGGGGACCTTGCGTGCGCTGCAGGATTTTAATCCATGACGGCGTAGTGTGTTACTAATGGTTTTCTTTGAGACTGTGGTCCCAGCTCTCTTCAGGTCATTGACCAGGTCCTGCCGTGTAGTTCTGGGCTGATCCCTCACCTTCCTCCTGATCATTGATGCCCCACGAGGTGAGATCTTGCATGGAGCCCCAGACCGAGGGTGATTGACCGTCATCTTGAACTTCTTCTATTTTCTAATAATTGCGCCTACAGTTGTTGCCTTCTCACCAAGCTGCTTGCCTATTGTCCTGTAGCCCATCCCAGCCTTGTGCAGGTCTACAATTTTATCCCTGATGTCCCTACACAGCTCTCTGGTCTTGGCCATTATGGAGAAGTTGGAGTCTGTTTGATTGAGTGTGTGGACAGGTGTCTTTTATACAGGTAACGAGTTCAAACAGGTGCAGTTAATACAGGTAATGAGTGGAGAACAGGAGGGCTTCTGAAAGAAAAACTAACAGGTCTGTGAGAGCCAGAATTCTTACTGGTTGGTAGGTGATCAAATACTTATGTCATGCAATAAAATGCAAATGAATTACTTAAAAATCATACAATGTGATTTTCTGGATTTTTGTTTTAGATTCCGTCTCTCACAGTTGAAGTGTACCTATGATAAAATTACAGACCTCTACATGCAAGTAGGAAAACCTGCAAAATCGGCAGTGTATCAAATACTTGTTCTCCCCACTGTACATACAATCTACTATTCAATGGGGAGGGCATGAACAGCAACAACACCGGGAAACAATGCCCTTCGGTCCCGCTTGACGAGCACTACTGTCCGGCAACAGCGTGGGAAGTAGCTACCTAGTAGCCAATATCAGGGTGACCGTCACAGTAAGCACACACATACAACGCATGAAGTAACAGTACACCCCATCATCAATACTTTTAATAAAACAATTACGTCAGTTTTATAACTGAAAATGTACAATTATTTGTGTAAAACTAACAGTGAAATATGACTGACTCATCCTCTGGCTTCAAAACAGAAGTCCAAACTATAGCTCAATTTAAGGTAGTTGCGTGATAAAAAATGAAAGAATAAAAACACAGTTCAATCAAAACCGTCTAACCTATAGCAAAGCGCTTTCGACACACCCACTCCTTTCCACACGCCCACTACTTTCCTTTTGACACACCCACTACTTTCCTTTCGACACACCCACTCGCCCATATTGATATGGTCGCCATATTGGGATGCAGCTACCCCCTTGTCTATATTTCAGTTACAGGTGATCCTGTCTGTGTCGCTCTGCAGGGTCAGTGAAATACAGTCAGTCATGAACAATAAGGAGGTAAAGATGCTGCAAATGTTCAATCGACCTCTCTTTCCTAGTTTTTTATTCATTTTCTTCTATTGATAAGTTATTGACATTAGGGATATTTGCAGATGGAAATCTTAGCACCTTTAAGTAGGCCTCAAGAGGACCTCTTGTCAGATGCAATGGGTGACCACACAGCAACAGGAGAGCCAAACCAACTTCCTACAGACGTTAACAAAGACCCTGACATTGTAAACAAACTTTGGTTCTTATCAGCTGATATTAACAACTGTACAATTAAATTAGTATATATTAATGAAATGGTATATATGCGACGTTTAATTAAATGTTCAATATGCGATGTTAATAAGGGTTACATCATCATACAATAAAGCTTTGTAATCTTATCAATTGTTTATGATACAAAGTTGTGTAATTTCTGAACTTTTCTCTCTATACTGTGTATTTTAACTTGCAGACTGACTGGGAGTTTATTGAACCCAGTGAAGCCCTTGAGTATAAAAACCTGGAGGTATTTATTTTCTAATTTCAAACTTTGCTACTTTGCGCAATGGCTGATGTGATTGTACAAAAATATACAATATATTATGCTGGTGTCCAGACACTTTCCTAGGGATGATTAAATGTATTGAATCTGGACTGTCAATACCACATTATCCCACTTAGCTAAAGCCTAGTCATTAGCTCTGGGAGCTAAAAACAAGCAATCAGCAATGAAACAATCAGCAGGGTTACTTATTACATGGCTACACTACACCACCCTTTGACCTCCTCTCTGTAGCAACCCCAGCAGCTGATAGACATTGATTGGGTGATCAGAGTGAGTCACAGCACCAAAAAAACGGTTAACTTTTATACAAAGTTGAGAGAATTTACTTTTTGGGTTCATTTCTGAACTTCTCTCTGTTGCAGCAGGATTCTCCAAAAAGTAAGTAACTACCTGTTACAAATTGAACGTTGATATTATACCCAGAGGTGGGCAGCTTATTACGTTTCCCTGCGCTGCAGCACAGGTTAAGAAAAGTGTTGCTGCAAAGCGGATATCACTGCACAATCAGGGGCATATTTCAGAAATGTCAACTATGTATTTCATTGCAATTTTGCCGCTTGTAAATGTACCACAATGTACCATTGTTGCAGCACAGGCATTTTTTACATAAATGTTTTTTCTCTCTGTAGAGCCAAGGATAGCTATACTAGTTACTGTAGCTGGGAATACTCTGGGGTCTCATGAGGGCATAACACAGCAACTCACCGCAACCACTACCTTTACTGAGGTGACATCACAAGAGGAGAGTGATGTCATCCTGGTTTTCTGTCCCATCGTCTCTCTTGCTGGGACTGATATTGAGGCAGCACTGCAGCAGATTCCAGGTAGTTCAGTAATCTGACCAAATTCCTCTGACAGCTACTGTCTTCCATGTTTAGGGTCAAAATAAAAGTAATTGACAATGGCAACAGTAATTTATGCATATTTTTACATTTAGCATACATTACTAGGCTACACATATCCATGGTTAAGAGTTGACATGTATTTTGTTTCCTTTTTGACAGTTGGTAAACCTGTCATTCTGGTAGTGCTGCATCACACCTTCAACCCAGACTACACCGTACCTGACAGCAGCAGACTAGTGACCAGAGGTGATGTAATACTCACAGTGGACTGTCTCTTCCATGAGAGCCAGGGACTACTGGAGTGTCCTCAAAATGAAGAAGTTGTTAAAGAGATTCTGAAGAAGCTTAATATACATCCTGAGGTATTCTATCATTTTACACCATTTTAAATACAATGTGACTCTATAGAATACTTTTTATACAAGGAGAACCAGTTTTTATTTATTGTTATTTTTTCACAGATTGCAGTTTCTTCCTTTGACCCTCATATGATCATCGGGTGGTTCACAACTGAGGTTTTCCAATTGTTTAAGTCAGATCTAAATTCATGTAGGTATATTCATTGATATTATCATTGTAATTACATGAACACGGGTCAAATTGATATCACATCAAGATAAGATGAAAGTACAATTTCAAATGTTATGTTAGCATCAGTAATCAAAATTGAATTCTGCAACCTGATACCACACTAGCTCCTAGTTGTACTGTGTTAATTGTGCCTGGGTGTTTATAGTGTGAAGAAGTCAATGATGCTGACATTGCCTTTATGAATAACAGGAACATTAAAGGGATACTTCGGGATTTTGGCAATGAGGCCCTTTATCTACTTCCCCCGCAGAGTCAGATGAACTTGTGGATATGATTTTTATGTCTATGCATGCTAGTAGATACCCGTAGCCTTCCAGTCATGGGTATCTGCTAGCATGCTAGTAGAGACCCATAGCCTTCCAGTCATTGCGCTAACACTAGTTAGCAATTGCACTAGCGCTAATTAACAAACTTCCTTCAAACTGCAGAGACATAAAAATGGTATCCACGAGTTCATCTGACTCTGGGGAAGTAGATAAAGGGCATCTTTGCCAAAATTCCTAAGTATACATTTACATTTTAGTCATTTAGCAGACGCTCTTATCCAGAGCGACTTACAGGAGCAATTAGTGTTAAGTGCCTTGCTCAAGGGCACATCGACTGATTTGTCACCTAGTTGGCTTGGGGATTCGAACCAGTGACCTTTCGGTTACTGGCCCAGCGCTCTTAACCACTAAGTTACCTGCCGCCCCTTTAATGAAAAACATATCCAATGGTGTTTAGGGTTTAGGATGACACAATAAGGGCCTGTGGCTCATAAAGTTGCAGGATATTAGATTTATATCAGGACAAGATACTGTCAGTAACATCTGATGTGGTTTTGTTTCTTTAGGTTGGCCAGAATCGCTGAGTCTTACCTCAACCACTGCAACAGATGAAGTGCCTGTGTGTGATCATGAAGTGCAAAATGAGGATGAAGCACATTGCTCCCCAGCCTTTAAGTTGTAATAATGAGTGAATAAGTGGATTGAAGTCTGATTTAGAAAAATGTCTATTGTTAGTCAAAACATTTGGCAATTGAACCCTAGAAATATAACTAACTATAAACCTTAGAATATGCACTTATAGCCTAAGTGAGTCTGGAACAACTATTGTGTGTTTTGTCAAAATTGGGAAATAATTAACTCCATTAATGTAGATAAATATAAAGACAATGTCATGTAATGCTTGAGACACCTTTTGATGGGAGTATAAATAAAAATATATATACAGTGAGGGAAAAAAGTATTTGATCCCCTGCTGATTTTGTACGTTTGCCCACTGACAAAGAAATGATTCAGAGGAGAACTGGGTGAAAGTGTTGTGGTCAGATGAGACCAAAATCGAGCTCTTTGGCATCAACTCAACTCGCCGTGTTTGGAGGAGGAGGAATGCTGCCTATGACCCTAAGAACACCATCCCCACCGTCAAACATGGAGGTAGAAACATTATGCTTTGGGGGTGTTTTTCTGCTAAGGGGACAGGACAACTTCACCGCATCAAAGGGACGATGGACGGGGCCATGTACCGTCAAATCTTGGGTGAGAAAATCTGCGGAGGGAGCTGAAGGTTCAAGTTGCCAAACGTCAACCTCGAAACCTTAATGACTTGGAGAAGATCTGCAATGAGGAGTGGGACAAAATCCCTCCTGAGATGTGTGCAAACCTGGTGGCCAACTACAAGAAACGTCTGACCTCTGTGATTGCCAACAAGGGTTTTGCCACCAAGTACTAAGTCATGTTTTGCAGAGGGGTCAAATACTTATTTCCCTCATTAAAATGCAAATCAATTTATAAAATTGTTGACATGCTTTTTTCTGGATTTTGTTGTTGTTATTCTGTCTCTCACTGTTCAAATAAACCTACCATTAACATTATAGACTGATCATGTCTTTGTCAGTGAGCAAACTTACAAAATCAGCAGGGGATCAAATACTTTTTTCCCTCACTGTACACTACCGTTCAAAAGTTTGGGGTCACTTAGAAATGTCCTTGTTTTTGAAAGAAAAGCATTTTTTTTGTCCATTAAAAGAACATAAAATTGATCAGAAACACGGTGTAGACATTGTTAATGTTGTAAATGGCTATTGTAGCTGGAAACGGCTGACTTTTAATGGAATATCTACAAAGGAATACATAGGCCCATTATCAGCAACCATCAGTCCTGTGTTCCAATTGCACATTGTGTTTGCTAATTCAAGTTTATCATTTTAAAAGGCTAATTGATCATTAGAAAACCCCTTTGCAATTATGTTAGCACAGCTGAAAACTGTTGTGCTGATTAAAGAAGCAATAAAACTGGCCTTCTTGAGACTAGTTGAGTATCTGGAGCAACAGCAATTTTGGGTTCGATTACAGGATCAAAATGTCCAGAAACAAATAACTTTTTTCTGAAACTCGTCAGTCTATTCTTGTTCTGAGAAATGAAGGCTATTCCATGCGAGAAATTCCCAAGAAACTGAAGATCTCGTACAACGCTGTGTACTACTCCCTTCACAGAACAGCGCAAACTGGCTCTAACCAGAATAGAAAGAGGAGTGGGAGGCCCCGGTGCACAACTGAGCAAGAGGACAAATACATTAGTGTCTAGTTTGAGAAACAGACGCTCACAGGTCCTCAACTGGCAGCTTCATTAAATGGTACCCGCAAAACACCAGTCTCAACGTCAACAGTGAAGAGGTGACTCCGGGATGCTGACCTTCAGAGTTGCAAATAAAAAGCCACATTTCAGACTGGCCAATAAAAATAAAAGATGAAGATCGGCAAAAGAACACAGACACTGGACTTTTTCTTTGCAACTCTGCCTAAAAGGTCAGCATCCCGGAGTCGGCTCTTCACTGTTGACGTTGAGACTGGTGTTTTGCGGGTACTATTTAATGAAGCTGCCAGTTGAGGACATGTGAGGCATCTGTTTCTCAAACTAGACACTCTAATAACAAATATTGTGTTTGTAAATTATGTCTGAGTGTTGGAGTGTGCCCCTGGCTGACCGTAAATAAAATAAAAACAAGAAAATCGTGCCGTCTGGTTTGCTTAACATAAGGAATTTTATGTAAAGTATTTACTTTTACTTTTTTACTTTTTCTCAAGTATGACAATTGAGTACTTTTTTCACCACTGTACTTAAGTACATTTAAAACCAGATGCTTTTAGACTTTTACTCAAGTTGTATTTTACTGGGTTACTTTCACTTTTACATGAGTTATTTTCTATTAAGGTATCTTTACTTTTACTCAAGTATGAAAACGTAGTACTTTTTCCACTACTGTAGGATAGGACGTTTCCAGAACACAAAGGTAATAGCTGGGATCAGACAAGGGAGGGCACGGGAGGGGAGACTGGCTGACCTGACTATTACTAGAAGCTGCACAACTAGAGGAATGCAGTTCTCGCTTACTGCACACTCCCAACCACCATTCGATTTACGGATACGATTACGAATACGAGTAACATATACCATCACCCCTAGCATATACCATCACCCCTAACATATACCATCACCCCTAGCATATACCATCACCCCTAGCATATACCATCCCTATGTTTCCTACCCATGTCTCACGCCGATTCCACTGTGTCTTAATCTAACCTTGATTGTGTTCCGACTTCAGTGCAGCTCAGTGTAAACAAGCTTAACGGTAGGAACGGTATCTTCTGGCAGTATATTTTTCATAAGTATATAGATAGCCTATTGAAAATATCAGCATAGACATTTGATGGACTCTCTATTCAAATAACCGAATGCAAACACTGGTTATGCGGATCGTTGTCAGGGGGACAGAGGGGGACTCAAACAGGAAGGAATGGCTGCTAACCTTGCTAAGGGACAGTACGGGTAGACATTTATTGAGCTCATTTATTGAATGATTTCACAAGTCTCTTCATGTGCATGCACGTGTAAGATGCTTTCAAATAGCTTATAGCCTACTAGTGCAAATATACATATAAAATCCCTTAATTTCATTTGATTTAATTTAGCTTCAGTCAAATGCATGGCAAAAGGCCCAGACAATGTGTGGTGCTTGATAAACCATGTCATTATCAGGATAGTGTTTCATGTGTACAACTACTGTCCACATTTGCCGTATGATCCAATGTCAGTCATATTGATTCCCCATTAGGCGAATAAGTATGAGCTCCTTAAATCTAGGGCAAGCGTTCATATTGATTACCTGGAATCTGCTGCAGTGGTGCTTCAATATCAGTCCCAAGTAAACAACTTGGAAAAGCTCACTGTGGTAATTTCTGCTATTTGAGATTGTGTTCATAGACAAAGTATCACAAAATATGCATTAAAACAACAAATTGCTGGAAAATGAACTTCATACAATTGATTTAATGTAGCTTGTCTGTCACTGTCACAGAATGCTTTCCAAAAAGCCAATCTGTGGTGCTAGGTGAATTATTGAATCATACAATAATTAGAGTGGTGTTTATGTATTACTGCTGATTACACTGTCTCACACACTTCTAATGACATGTTGGTCCTGTCAGCCATTAAATATTGAGGTGAGTGTGCACATCCTGGTCTCTTGGACCTTTCATGAGGAAATGCTGCAACAACCGCCCACCCTCACTCCGTTTCTGTTTCTTTATCGTTTTCAAAATAATCAAATCAAATCAAATTTTATTGGCCACATGCGCCGAATACAACAGGTGCAGACATTACAGTGAAATGCTTACTTACAGCCCTTAACCAACAGTGCATTTATTTTAATAAAATAAAATAAAACAACAACAAAAAAAGTGTTGAGAAAAAAAAGAGCAGAAGTAAAATAAAATAACAGTAGGGAGGCTATATATACAGGGGGGTACCGGTGCAGAGTCAATGTGCGGGGGCACCGGCTAGTTGAGGTAGTTGGAGTAATATGTACATGTGGGTAGAATTAAAGTGACTATGCATAAATAATTAACAGAGTAGCAGCAGTGTAAAAGGATGGTGTGGGGGGGCAGTGCAAATAGTCCGGGTAGCCATGATTAGCTGTTCAGGAGTCTTATGGCTTGGGGGTAGAAGCTGTTGAGAAGTCTTTTGGACCTAGACTTGGCACTCGGTACCGCTTACCGTGCGGTAGCAGAGAGAACAGTCTATGACTTGGGTGGCTGGAGTCTTTGACAATTTTGAGGGCCTTCCTCTGACACCGCCTGAGTATAGAGGTCCTGGATGGCAGGGAAGCTTGGCCCCAGTGATGTACTGGGCTCGCACGCACTACCCTCTGTAGTGCCTTGCGGTCGGAAGCCAAGCAGTTGCCATACCAGGCGGTGATGCAACCAGTCAGGATGCTCTCGATGGTGCAGCTGTATAATTTTTTGAGGATCTGGGGACCCATACCAAATCTTTTCAGTCTCCTGAGGGGGAATAGGCTTTGTCGTGCCCTCTTCACGACTGTCTTGGTGTGTTTGGACCATGATAGTTCGTTGGTGATGTGGACACCAAGGAACTTGAAGCTCTCAACCTGTTCCACTACAGCCCCGTCGATGAGAATGGGGGCGTGCTCAGTCCTCTTTTTTTTCCTGTAGTCCACAATCATCTCCTTTGTCTTGGTCACGTTGAGGGAGAGGTTGTTGTCCTGGCACCACACGGCCAGGTCTCTGACCTCCTCCCTATAGGCTGTCTCATCGTTGTCGGTGATCAGGCCTACCACTGTTGTGTCGTCGGCAAACTTAATGATGGTGTTGGAGTCGTGCCTGGCCATGCAGTCATGGGTGAACAGAGAGTAGGGGGGACTGAGCATGCACCCCTGAGGGGCCCCCGTGTTGAGGATCAGTGTGGCAGATGTGTTGTTACCTACCCTTACCACCTGGGGGCGGCCCGTCAGGAAGTCCAGGATCCAGTTGCAGAGGGAGGTGTTTAGTCCCAGGATCCTTAGCTTAGTGATGAGCTTAGAGGGCACTATGGTGTTGAATGCTGAGCTGTAGTCAATGAATAGCATTCTCACGTAGGTGTTCCTCTTGTCCAGGTGGGAAAGGGCAGTGTGGAGTGCAATAGAGATTGCATCATCTGTGGAGGTATGCAAATTGGAGTGGGTCTAGGGTTTCTGGGATAATGCTGTTGATGTGAGCCATGACCAGCCTTTCAAAGCACTTCATGGCTACAGACGTCAGTGCTACGGGTCGGTAGTCATTTAGGCAGGTTATCTTAGAGTCCTTGGGCACAAATAGTTGTGATTGCTTTGTTATTGTGATGACACATCAGTAGTCCTCCCTTGCTCTCATGGAACAGAAGGTTTACAGTCTTCATTATATAATCTCTGGTCACTAGTCTGCTGCTATCAGGTACAGTGGAGTCTGCATTGAAGGTGTAATGCAGCACTACACTAAACTCTGATCACTGACTAGTGACAGGTTCAGTTCCATGAATTGCTATAGACAAGTGTGATCTTAGTCATAGTTACATTTACATTTTACATTTTAGTCATTTAGCAGACGCTCTTATCCAGAGCGACTTACAGGAGCAATTAGGGTTAAGTGTCTTGCTTAAGGGCACATCGACAGACTTTTCACCTAGTCGGCTCGGGGATTAGAACCAGCGACCTTTCGGTTACTGGCACAACGCTCTTACCCACTAAGCTACCTGCCGCCCTAGTTACGTAGTAGTTACGTAGCTAGTAGGGTAAGCATTAACAAAACAAAAACAACTGCTATAATAATAATTCAGAAAGTTTTTATGACTTAGTTAATGGATATTGATGACCTGGAATCTGCTGCAGTGCTTGACTGATGACTCAAACTGAATTCTTCCGCTGCTCAATGTTCACTAAATACAGCACTTCAGTCTGAGACTGCCATCATTGAAATCGTTTGTGGTGACGTCAAACTGAGGGGTGTTGTACAAAACAAAGTAATCAGTGATTGGATCATCTCTAACCAATCAGAGTATCAAAGCCAATGACTCATTTTCAAAACGGTTCTGGCCGTTTCCGTTTCTGGGACCAATCAGAACGGTTAGAATGTGTTTGCATTCTATAAATTGTCAGGGAGGTACTCAAATCCAGACTCATTGTGGAGAAGAAACTAACGTCCATAGGCGTGGCGTAGCGTTTGGCCGGAGCAAGGAGTTTGGGTAGCCAGGCAACTGCAGTACTGCTTCAAAATCTGTCCCAGCTCAGTCCTCCCTGGTTCTCATGGAACAGACAAGTCAGTCCACTCTCAGTATTATACCAGGTCTGGTCACTAGTCTGCTGCTGTTAGGTAACAGTACACTCTGGAATTGAAATAAGGATGTAGCTAAACCCTAATCCCAGACCAAGCCTTTTCTGACTGTGAATTAACTTGAAATAATAATTGTGTGAATGCTCCCTGACTGATTAGATAGAAAACATTTACTGCAAGAACAACTCTAGTTTCAGTAGCTAGCTGGCAGTAACTGTGGTTACAGGCTCGATTTTGTCTTTTGAATTTGAGATCATTTGAGTGTCGGTGTTAGTGGGAAAAATTATACAAAGCAAGTGGCAAGTCATCTAAGGTCTTATTATTTTTCAAGGATATCACATTGGAAAATGTATATCTGACGGGAAACATGTTTACAATTGACCTTCCTTCCACAGCTGTGAGGTTATCATTTATTCATGGTTGGAACAGCCATGCAGCCAAAAAGCTAAGCATCTTTCTCTGAAATCATTTTCTTAACAAAAGCCCAATGGCCGAGATTACAACTATACCACAAAAGACACAGATAATCATACACTGTAAAAAAGAAGAAAAAATATATATTAGACAGGATATTTTCTTCAGAATTAAAAATGTGTAGGGATCATGACAATACAAAAGCAATATGAAAATTGGTCAATAAAACATAATATGTTAGAAATGTCTAATAGAAAAAATATTGGCATACCTTAATGTTCATCGGGTCTTTGGTCTTTAAAAGAAAAAAAGAAAAAAGAAGCACATTAGATAAGTTCTTACAGTCCATCATCAACTCATATTCGTTTTTTTCTTGATTTAGCTTGCCTGGCATAAGGGAACCAATAAAATAGTCTCACAAGTGCAAACCCCACCCACTCAGATTTGCCAACAACAGAGTGAAGATATTGATAAATTGATGCTCCACCTCAGGATGTATGTCAAGCTTCTTCCTAATCTCTTTAGCGGCTTCTTCATTGCGATGACACTCCAGTAGTCCCTGGCTCTCATGAAAGAGACAGTCCACTGTGAGTATTACATCACCTCTGGTCACTAGTCTGCTGCTGTCAGGTACGGTGTAGTCTGGGTTGAAGGTGTGATGCAGCAATACCAGAATGACAGGTTTACCAACTGTCCAAAAAACGAGGGACAAACAAATAATTGATTCATATCATTAGCGTCTTGATACATGTTCTAGATCAACTCTGATATAGAGATAGAATAGCTAGAAGAGACAGTAATATTGTTTTGGAGGATACTTTGGGGGTTGGCTACCTGGAATCTGCTGCAGTGCTGCCTCAATATCAGTACCAGCACGAGAGACAATGGGACAGAAAGCCATGATGACATCACTCTGCTCTGGTGACATCACTTCAGTGAAGCCTCCTCCAAGTTGTCTCGTGAACTGGATATGAGAACCCGTAGTATTGCCAGTGGTGATGGTGTAGTATTTCATCAACCTTGGCACCTCTGTTTTGTAATGGACAAAAAATAGAAAAGTCAAGTATAGACCTTAAAACTAAAAGTAGAAATGTTTTGGTTTAGATCACTGCCCAGACAGATATAAGCCTAACCTAAGATCTGGCCTTAAACATTATTTAAATAAGTGGTAGACCTGTGTCCTGTTAAAATAATTACCTCCGTGTTCCATTTTGGATCTGTAAGGGGAGTGAACAGGGTAAAAATATTTATTAATCATGTAACAGACAATAAAATACATATCTTACTGTATAATATAACAACCAGTGTGCAGACAATGTAAATATTTACATTTACATTTTTTACATTTTCGTCATTTAGCAGACGCTCTTATCCAGAGCGACTTACAAATTGGTGCATTCACCTTATGATAGCCAGTGGGACAACCACTTTACATCATAGTCATCTTTCACTTTCATTCTGACTATGACAGTTCCCTCTGAGATAAGCTATGAAGTCTCCCACCCACCTCCCTACTTGGCACCCCCTCTTGCCTTTATTTGACCACGTGATCTACAGGAAACAAGAAAGTGAAAGTGAATTGCTCTATTTTACACTCATGTAATTAGCATCATAAAACCCATTATATTTCCATGTCTGCACCAGTAGCCTGTACACACCACATCAATTTGACTTATTGATAAATCATAGTGGTGTTAAATAAGATAACTCAACGAAGGATGAACAATAAGCAATGCATGAGTTTTCAGACAGGTGCACTCCTAAGAACAACTAATCTGCAATATAATGGCTGCATTTACACAGGCAGACCAATTCTGAAGTTTTGACCATTTATTGACAAAAGAGCTGATCTGATTGTCCAAAAGACCAATTAGCGGAAAAAGATTAGTATTGGGCCGCCTGTGTAAATGCAGTCAATGATGCCATTAATTATTCTGTGTGCCTATCAATTCGGAAATTATTATCTGTCTTCGTTGTTTAAGTCTGGATATCAATTGAACGAACAATACACAGATCAGATCTGCCTTTAACTCTATCATGTGTAAGTTAGTGCTAAATGTAAAGAGGAAAATGTACTTACTGAACCATAATAGTGTGTGAATTTCTTTGGATGATGACTATTGAAAGACAATCAGACTATGTTCTTTGATGCCCAGAGGAAAGTGAAATACACAGCTTGAGGGAAAAGGGGAGGGGAGATGATTTAATCAGAAACAGTTTCACTTTCATATTGAAGAGACACTATAGAAGGCTTTTAAAACTGCAGCATCACCTGTTTTATTCAACTGGCATTTGGTTAAAGACTGGTATGCCATAGTGAACCATTAGCCTCTAAAACAACCTAAAAAGCCTCTTTAACATTCATTGTAAAAGTAAAAAAAAAAGAAAAAAAAAGGGATATAACATGTCACTAACGCTATGAGTATTATTCATACAGAAATCACATCCAGTATTGTTAGACACTGTCTCTGGACCAGCTATAAGGCTTGGGGACCATGTAGGGAATGCATGTTTTGTGTCTGCTCAACACAAAACCTGTTCCTACTGGTTGGCCACAAGAAGCTGCCCCTTTTACTGTCGTGGTGAATGAGATGAGAATCTCATTTGTTGTCTACGCAAAGAGGGTGTTTCAGGAATGAAGTAATCTCAAAGAGGGTATGCAATATGGAGAACTGATACTGTAGTGTTTGTCTTTGCCAGAAGATACCGACTACAGTTGCGCTTGTTTACACTAGCTGCACTGAGGTCGGCAAGCAATCATTGTTATATCAAGACACCGTGAAGCCGGCGGCAGATATTGGTCAGAAAACGTACCTCAATGCAGGGATGGGATATGCCACTGTACTCCAATTGTGCCGAGTAGTCGGACAAAACAAGTATCGTAACGGATATGGGCAATTTTGTGTATAACTCAACTGGCTGTCTGTAAAGAGAAGGGAGAGCTGTACGTTGATCCTGCTGCTCTGATTGGATAGAGTGAAGCTGTATTTCTCCAGCCACTTGCTTCATAATTTCACCCGATCAGTTTTCCTTGCATGTTTTTGGTCTGATCATTTAGATTCAGTGGCGGTCGGTGCCAGTGATTCAGGGAGGAGGATAAAAATGTATGAGCATGGCAGCATATTGGATGACTGTCATTCATATTCCATTCACCCAGCTCAATGTAACATCGATAGGTTTACGCTACTACATGATACTAGAATTTTCAATGTACCCATCATGAGGTTGGGACAACCTAGTCTGTGAATGAAAGTTTACAACGTAGGTGCACCCCTGGTCACATGCAAACACAGTTCACTTCCACATAAGAACAGCACAATCACTTTGCTAGTTGTATCTATAATTCCTTCTCGCAACAATCTACACACTCTCCTCCTCTCACCTTCACCATTTGCTTGTGGACTTCAGTGCACATAACATCAGCTGTCTGTGACCAGGAGAAAAAACCTTCCCAAGCCAAACCTTCATATCATGAACGCTAATCACTACACACAGCCTACATCGTTGTCAAATCATAGTCAATGAGATCTACTAGAACTAACGCGTTAGTAAACCCCCTGCAATCATGCAGTACAGTGTACAGTGTACAGTCAAAAAGCAACTTTGCACCGGCGGGCCTCGTGGCAATAAATTAATAAAACCCAAAGCTTACCTTGACTTAGAAGAGTTCCAGTGTTGGATAGCCATATCCAGATAGCTAACATAGCATCCCTCTCTGTTTGAGCTGGGTGTTTGAGTAGACTAAACTAGCTAGCTGCATTCACTAGCTAAGTGAACTTGAAAGTTTAAAAGAATACAACCAACAAATATAGCTATCTCTCTCTCTCTCTCTCTCTCTCTCTCTCTCTCTCTCTCTCTCTCTCTCTCTCTCTCTCTCTCTCTCTCGCTTCTCCTTCATTTTGGAAGAAATTAATTTGTTCAAAACTGTTCAACTATTGGCTTTCTCTCTCTTTGAGTCAGCTACTCACAACATTTTATGCATAACAGTGCTAGCTAGCTATAGCTTATGCTTTCAGTACTAGATTCATTCTCTGATCCTTTGATTGGGTGGACAACATGTCAGTTCATGCTGCAAGAGCTGTAATAGGTTGGAGGACGTACACAGTCATAATTACTGTGTACGTTTATGGAAGGGGGTGGGAACCATGAGCCTCCTAGGTTTTGTATTGAAGTCAATGTACCCAGAGGAGGACAGAAGTTAGCTGTCCTCCGGCTACACTATGGTGCTACCCTACAGAGTCTGCTGCTGAGGCTACTGCAGACCTTCATTGCAAAACAGTTTGTTTCAATAAATTATTTGGTGACGTGAATATATTTAGTGTAGTTTTATCTAAAAATATAAACTTTTTTAGAGTTCCACAATTTTATTTTTATGAAATTCACTGTGAATGATGATCCTCCCCTGCCTCCACTGAGGAGCCTCCACTGCCTGCTGCTATGATACATCACATGGCAAGAACGTTTGCTATCAAGCTATCAATGTGCATAATAAAATATGAAATGCTGATGCGCATTCTGACCAAGTGACAGCAAACATGGCAGCCCACTGCAAATTGAGCACACACACACGTACCCCTCCGCGTGCTGCTCCTAATCTGCAGATTTCTTGCAGTGAGAATGTGCATGGAGGTATTTTGCCAACATCTACTTAGGCATATTAAAACAGATTAGTTTTTTCAGATCACGACTGTCATCCGATCCGATATGACTATCAACTGTCAATTTACGGATACGATTACGAATACGAGTATGGCCATGTCGGCACACCCCTAGCATATACCATCACCCCTAGCATATACCATCACCCCTAACATATACCATCACCCCTAGCATATACCATCACCCCTAGCATATACCATCCCTATGTTTCCTACCCATGTCTCACGCCGTCTCCACTGTGTCTTAATGTAACAATGATTGCGTTCTGACCTCAGTGCAGCTCAGTGTAAACAAGCTTAACGGTAGGGTTGGCATCTTCTGGCAATGTTTGTCTGGGCAATATTTTTCATAAGTAGATAGCCTATTGGAAATATCAGCATAGCCATTTGATGGTCTCTCTATTCAAATGACCAAATGCAAACACTGGTTGTTGTCAGGTGGAAATGACAGAGGGGGACTCAAACAGGGAGAAATGGCAGCTAACCTTGCTAAGGGAAGTGTACAGTATGGGTAGACATTTCACAATGTAAGTGTATCAAACCATTAAATCAGTAGGTGGCTACATTGTAGCCAAGTTGTTTGAGCGCGTGTAGTGCACGGTTAGAAAGGTTACATTATATCACCATCCAGAGTGTAGATTTGCTGCAATGTCGCTGCAAGGCAAGCATTCCCCTGTTTTGTGTGGCTATTCGTGGACAATGATTGTGGCTGGGGCTCTAGAAACACTGCTACTGCTACACTGCTCGAGTAGGCTACAATACTACACTGCTGCACTGAATAAAACAGAACCAAGGAGTTCATATTACCTTTGGATTCACACGCAGGCTAATCCTGTGTTCATAAGGGTTGGTATACCCACGTCATTCTTATTCTATGTGGACATCAAAATACAGTGTCCTACTACCAGAATAGATGTTGATCTCCAGACAGAAATCATATTGAAGCCCTTTTGACAAGTATGTGATAGTGCTGATGTCTATTGCATGAACTATGTCTTAGAATAATTCAGGCCTGGTGTTGTGTTATGTTGCAGATAGTACTGATTGGTGAGGTCTATCATGAATCATCAACTTCATCACCACACACAAGGAAGCATGTCACCGTCATATGTGCCAAAGAAGAGGAAGGCTTCACAGCCAAAACAAAAGAGTGATATTCCACTACCAGATAACTAAATCCAAATCTGCCTCTGGCCAGTTGCAATTGCAAATGTCTTAATTATTATTGCCTGTGTAGTCTCCGTTTATGTATGCCATGCATATTGGTCCATGCATGATGATCCTTATCACAGTTTTCACAATAAAAGCTTGTAAGGTCCTGTAGGACACTGGATCTCTGCTTTACAGTTCTGTTCTTGAATATTATAGAATGATGACCCCCATGCCCAGGCAACCCAAAAGATGAAAAGAACATATGGCAGAAAAAGTTCAATGGCCTACTGTGAGTTTCCTTTAGTTTAATTGCCCACTTCTGTTCAAAAAATTGGCAATCACTGTAATGAAATCGATTCGTACCTGTCCACTCCTCTCAGATCTACAAGTCCATAGATCTACAAGTGGATAGGTGATAGGAGTCAATTTGGGATTGGGAAAGAGTCTCTGCTTGACAACACTTACATTAACACTTGGTTTACTCTGTTTTTTTAACTATTGTTTTGTGTGCCCATTGCCTGATTTATGAAGGTCAACAACCATTTGTCTCTTTTTCATTATTGAGTTCTTTGCCTTTCCCCATGATGATGGATGACAAATGGATTTTACATGCCTGTTATGTCATTTTTATACCCCAGTGGCAGAGGAAGCCATGGAAGGCCACAATACAGTTTCTTATACTGAATTTAAAAAAGTTGAATATTAATGCAAATATATTTTTTTGATTGATAATAATCAATAAAATCTATTTCTCAAAGCAATTGTATTAGTATAAAATATAATAGTTGTCTCATTTTTTTATCATACAATATAGCTCAGTATTAGTGTTATTTATATTAAACAGTCTTTTTTGCTCATCTTTATCAAAGGTGACAATAATCTGGGAGGTGACTGTAGTAGTATAAATTACCAAATTATTCAAAGACATTATGTACTATTGAAAATTACCTGTGTGTTCCATTGTGGTTCTGTAGGAAAAATAAACAAATAAAAATAAAGTATTTGTTACATAACAACCTGTGACTGTTTCTGTGTGACTGTTTCAACGATAATCTTTCACCTTCACTATTAGGCGTACTATCATCAATAGAAAGCAATATCAGTGTAGCCTCTTATCTAATAGGAATCCATTTATTTCTAATTCTACGCCAAACTCCAACATTACATTACTGGATAAAGTAATCCTTCTACCCCCCCTTATGTGGTAGCTGTAAATGCTGAGGAGAGTGATGTCATCATGGCTTTCTTATAGTCAATATACAATGTGCAAAAATACTGAGCTCTGGAAAGGTGGCCACAACATCTTGATTAGAATTGACATCTTACTGCATCTTTCCCATTAACACAGCATATTCTAGCAACATCTTATTCCAACTTTCACTTATTAACAAACAGAGTGCAGTTTAAGCAGTATCTGAATGGACCGTTTCCCGTTCCTATGTAACCGTGTCCATTGTTCAAAATGTTTAACAAAACATGATTGTACAGACTTTGGTCACCATGTTTCTGTGTTGTGTGAATGTGTTGATTGTGTGCATCTATGCAGTGTGTGTATGAGCGTTTTCTTTGGTCCCCGTTTTGGTCCAGTTTGGTCTTGAAGTTCGGGTCGCTCCCGTTTGTTCAAGTTAACAGACATAGCGTCTCAGTCTTCAGTGATTGGCCGAGAAAGGGAGTGTACTCATGTCTAGGGTGACGGAGCGTTGTCATGGTTTTAGGGGTTGTTGTTCAGGATCTGCCTAGGTCGCCGTACCCAGTCATGCCAGCCTGAGATGCCCCCTTGTTGGTGCCCATCTGCAGGCCGATGACACTCTTTCCCTCATTCAGCTGGTCCTCAGAGAACTTGCGTCTGTTCTCCACTGACTTTTATGGAACAAGTTGGGGTCGCTGTGGTAAGTCCCATCGTCCCTGGTGACAGCCATGCTTCCCAGGGCCATCATGGTCCTCTGGACAGCAGCCAGGTCTTTCCCCTCCCAGAGGTCAACTTTCTGGAACATGTCAGTCTTGGTGATGCCATACTTCTCAGCTGCATTGAGGAACTGGGAGATCTGCTCCATCTGTTTGAAGGCCATTGCCTGAACTCTGGATCTTCCTGATGGGCTTGTTCCCACTGGACAGGCTGTTGATCAGTTCACACAGCACACATCCGTCCTTGAGCCAGTTCTGCCAGCCGGTCTTGCCTGCCTCGGGTTGGCCCACTCCGGCGCCACAATGGGCAATGATCCACTCAGTCAACCTCTCCTCCAGATCCTGGTCATACTTTTTATCGATCTTACTCTGCACCTCACGGCTCAGACCGTAGGAGGGACCTTTGTTTGCCATTGCTGTTCCTAGGTTAAAAGACATCCCTTATGTCTTTTAACATTAACTTATGCATGTTATTACATTTAGCATACGTTGCTAGGCTACTCATATCCATGGTTAAGAGTTTACATGTATTTCATTTCCTTTTTGACAGTTGGTAAACCTGTCATTCTGGTAGTGCTGCATCACACCTTCAACCCAGACTACACCGTACCTGACAGCAGCAGACTAGTGACCAGAGGTGATGTAATACTCACAGTGGACTGTCTCTTCCATGAGAGCCAAGGAGGACTACTGGAGTGTCCTCAAAATGAAGAAGTTGTTAAAGAGATTCTGAAGAAGCTTAATATACATCCTGAGGTATTCTATCATTTTTACACCATTTTAAATACAATGTGACTATAGAACACTTTTTATACAAGGAGAACCCGTTTTTATTTCTTGTTATTTTTTCACAGATTGCAGTTTCTTCCTTTGACCCACATATGATCATCGGGTGGTTCTTAACTGAGGTTTTCCAATTGTTTAAGTCAGTTCTAAATTCATGTAGGTATATTCATTGATATTATCATTGTAATTATATGAACACAGGTCAAATCAATATCACATCAAGATAAGATGAAAGTACAATTTCAAATGTTATGTTAGCATCAGTAATCAAAATTGAATTCTGCAACCTGATACCACACTAGCTCCTAGTTGTACTAAGTGTTAATTGTGCCTGGGTGTTTATAGTGTGAAGAAGTCAATGATGCTGACATTGCCTTTATGAATAACAGGAACATTAAAGGGATACTCCAGGATTTTGGCAATGAGGCCCTTTATCTACTTCCCCCGCAGAGTCAGATGAACTTGTGGATATGATTTTTATGTCTCTGTGTCCAGTATGAAGGAAGTTAGAGGTAGTTTCGCGAGCCAGTGCTAACTAGCGTTAGCACAATGGGTATCTGCTAGCATGCTAGTAGAGACCCATGGCCTTCCAGTCATTACGCTAACACTAGTTAACAATTGCACTAGCGCTAGTTAACAAACTTCCTTCAAACTACAGAGACATAAAAATGGTATCCACAAGTTCATCTGACTCTGGGGAAGTAGATAAAGGGCCTCTTTGCCAAAATTCCTAAGTATCCCTTTAATGAAAAACATATCCAATGGTGTTTAGGGTTTAGGATGACACAACAAGTGCCGGTGGCTCATAAAGCTGCAGGATATTAGATTTATATCAGGAGAAGATACTGTCAGTAACATCTGATGTGGTTTTGTTTCTTTGGGTTGGCCAGAATCGCTGAGTCTTACCTCAACCACTGCAACAGATGAAGTGCCTGTGTGTGATCATGAAGTGCAAAATGAGGATGAAGCACATTGCTCCCCAGCCATGAAGTTGTAATAACGAGTGAATAAGTGGATTAAAGTCTGATTTAGAAAAATGTTTATTGTTAGTCAAAACCTTTGACAATTTAACCCTAGAAATATAATTAACTATAAGCGTTAGAATATGCACTTATAGCTTAAGTCTGGAACAACTAAAGTGTGTTTTGTCAAAATTGCCTCTGACAGTGTCATGAGCCTCTCACTCCACCGGGTTACCACCTTAATTTTCTTCCACTCTGCTCACCACTCTCTCTACTCAGCCTAACTAGCTCCACCTGTCCCTGCTCTGCTCGGCTCTAATTACTCTGCCAGCTGCGCTGCATTACCCACTAACCTCTCCCAGTATTTATAGCCCTGTCTTTCAGCTCTCCTGTGTCAGATCGTCTGCAAAGCTCACACCCGGAACCTGTTTGCTCGCGCTTCTGGCTCACCCTGGTTTTGTGACCCCGGACCTGCCTGGTTTTTGGATACTCTTCTGCCTCAGGAGATCCAGACCTGCTTCTGCCATTACGACTCTGACTACTCTTCGACCCCCGGTAACTCTGACCAGCCTTCTGCCTTGCTACAACGTATTTGGATTTCCCTTGAACTGTACTTCTGCCTGTTTTCATCCGCCCCGTTGTGTCTGTGTTTCCTCCCCCAGGACTTCTGGACCACCAACCACCGGCGTCATCGGACGCATCGCTGCCACTGGGGGAGGCACAGACCCAGCACATCGGACGGGATAACCCCCTGGAGCCTTCACTCACTCCCTACATCCCTTTCCCCTTAATGTTTAAATAAACTTTCTGGTGTGACGCAATTGTGGTCCTCTTGTCGTCTGTCTGAACCGTGACAGTACGATCTGACCATTATGGACTCAGCGCACACTTCCCCCGACATGGAAACCGAAGAACCTGAGCAACCCACCGCCATGCTACGCCTGGAACACACTGAGAGAGAGCTAGGCCGCATGAGCGCGACATCACCTCTCTGCTTCGGCCGGCTACCAACAGCATCAGCAGTTCCAGCAGCACCAGCAGCAGTCCCAGCAGCAGCAACAACAACTCGCCATGATCATTCAACTCCTCACCAACCTGACCCCAGCCAGTCTGCCCACCAGCCCTGCCCCCGAGTTACCTGCCCCGGTCATTGCAGCCGCTGCTCGAACCCAAGATTGGAAACCCCGAGCGGTTCAACGGCGATTCTACCCAGGTCCGGCCATTCTGACTAGCTGCCGACTTCAGTTCTCCTTGCAGCCAAGGACCTTCGCCACGGAGGGGGCTAAGGTTGGGTATGCCATCACTCACCTGACGGGCCGAGCTCGACTCTGGGGAACAGCAGAGTTCGAACGTCAAACCCCCGCATGTGCAACCTTCGACTCGGTTTGCCGAGGAGATGCTGAAGGTGTTTGACCTGGATTCACCAACCGCAGAGGCGTCTCGTGAACTGTTCAGTATTCGACAAGGCAGACGTACAGTCGCAGACCATTCCATCGACTTCCGAACCCTGGCAAGACGAAGTTCTTGGAACACACCATCGTTGGTGGACGCGTTCTTCCATAGCTTGGCTGACTATATCAAGGACGAAGTTGGTCTCCCATGAACTGCCTTCCACTCTTGATGAAGCCATCGCACTGACTGTCCGGATCGACAGAGGGATACAGACCCGTGGCAGTGAGAGGGGGCGCCAAGGTCCACCTACTACCGGCATTCGGAGAGATCCGACTGGGCTCCTGTCATCTACTGCCACTCACCCAGTTCAGCTTGATCAGTCTGAGCCTATGGAGATTGGGCGAGCCTCTCTCACTCCTGCTGAGCGCCAGCGACGCTCACCTCAAACCTCTGCCTCTATTGTGGAGGTGATGGACATCGTGTGGTAACCTGCCCTTTAAAGGGCCGAAGCTCACCGGGCATAGGGGGAGTCCGGTTGAGTTCAATGACCATCCAGTCCTCCGACCGCAAACCCCTGCTGCAAGTTCACCTCCGCCTCCCTGACTCAACTCACACCCTGGCTGCTCTGGTGGATTCTGGCGCCGAAGCCAACATAATGGACATCAAGCTGGCACGCCAACTGGGACTGGAGAACCTCCGTTTGACACCTCCTATTCCTGCCCGGGCACTGGACGGACACTTACTCGGATCGGTCACTCATGTCACGGCCCCGGTCTCGATGGGTCTGTCCGGAAACCATCAAGAAACTATCCAGTTTCACCTGCTCCCCTCTCCAGGCCAAACCCTCATCCTGGGTTACCCATGGCTCCGCCGGCACAACCTCAGCTCGACTGGGTGACCCGGGGTGATCAGGGAGTGGGGGAGAGGACTGCCACCGAACCTGCCTGCTTGCCGCCGCACTGCACCCCCTCGGCCAGTACCTACTAACTCCGCTCCTGACCCTCCAAGGACCCTGTGTCGATTCTGCCAAGTCCCTGCATCGTTGCAGCTCTGACCTGGGCTGTTGAGGAACAGGTGCTGGAGGCTCTCCGTAACCAGCCAGGTCCCAGCACTTGCCCAGCTGACCGCCTTTTTGTCCCCGAAGACCTGAGGTCCCAGGTCGTTTCAGTGGGGACATGACTCCCGCCTAGCTTGTCACCCTGGCTCCACCCGCACTTACAACCTGCTCGCCCAGAGGTTCTGGTGGCCCTCTCTGAGGAAGGATGTACGGGAGTTCGTCCAAGCCTGCCCCATCTGCAACCAACACAAGTCGTCCTGCCAGCCCCCAGCCGGATTGCTGCAGCCCCTGCCTGTGCCCAGGAGTCCGCTGGTCCCTGCTGCGCCTTGTCCTCCTCCTCCACGGCTCAGTCGATGGTGGTCTGGTTTACACCGTCCGCCGCCTGCTTCGGTCCAGACGGAGGGGTAGGGGTCTCCAGTACCTCATTGACTGGGAGGGCTATGGACCTGAGGAAAGGACCTGGGTGCCAGCTAGTCGGATTGTGGATAGGACTCTCATCACCGCTTTCCACCAACGGCATCCTGATCAACCTGCAATCCGTAGGGGGCCGCCCCAGAGGGGTCTCTAACCGTCCTGCCCGCTCGGCTTTCCCTGTCCTGTGCCTGATCCTGTCTCGGGACCTGTCCCATCTCCCGACCACGGCCCTCCGGCTTCCTCCGAGGATGAGGACGTTCGCTCGGACCGTTCGGAGGAGTTCTAGCCCTCCTCCGGCCCTCCTCCCGCCCGGGCGTGGTGTTGCTCTTGGGACTTCTGGGGCCGTCCCTCGGGGTTCTGTCATGAGCCTCTCACTCCACCGGGTTACCACCTAATTTTCTTCCACTCTGCTCACCACTCTCTACTCAGCCTAACTAGCTCCACCTGTCCCTGCTCTGCTCGGCTCTAATTACTCTGCCAGCTGCGCTGCATTACCCACTAACCTCTCCCAGTATTTATAGCCCTGTCTTTCAGCTCTCCCTGTGTCAGGATCGTCTGCAAAGCTCACACCCGGAACCTGTTTGCTCGCGCTTCTGGCTCACCCTGGTTTTGTGACCCCGGACCTGCCTGGTTTTTGGATACTCTTCTGCCTCAGGAGATCCAGACCTGCTTCTGCCATTACGACTCCTGACTACTCTTCGACCCCCGGTAACTCTGACCAGCCTTCTGCCTTGCTACAACGTATTTGGATTTCCCTTGAACTGTACTTCTGCCTGTTTTCATCCGCCCGTTGTGTCTGTGTTTCTCCCCCAGGACTTCTGGACCACCAACCACCGGCGTCATCGGACGCATCGCTGCCACTGGGGGAGGCAGACCCAGCACATCGGACGGGATAACCCCTGGAGCCTTCACTCACTCCCTACATCCCTTTCCCCTTAAGTTTAAATAAACTTTCTGGTGTGACGAATTGTGGTCCTCTTGTCGTCTGTCTGAACCGTGACAGACAGTTAGT